>NC_079336.1:108591933-108891933 GCF_029582105.1 Oenanthe melanoleuca | reverse complement strand
TGAGATCAATATAAACAAGAATACTGAATTCAAAGTAAAGCATGGACATGAGACACAGGAAAATAGAATGATTTCATTTTACTTGTTAAAATCACTTAGCTGTGCTATTTGGTTTTATGTGCTTTTTACTTTGTCACTATAATTATGAATTGTATCCATTTTTTATGTATAAGGAAACGCCGGCTTGTAAGAACAGAAACAAACTTGTCCCTACTATTGCTAGGAGTGTAACCTGGCAACATGTTCAAACCTTGTCTAGACCTGGTGGGGGCTTGTAGCCACTGCTTGAGCACTAGCTAACATGTTCAGGCTTGCTCGGACTTGAACCCCAGCACAGTGGGCATGTCACAGCCCACCAAGAAACTGCCAAAGGTGAGATAGATGTGTTGGTGGAGCGCAGACTCCCGCGTCCCCAGCGCTGCTTGCTTGTTCCTTATCAATGAACTGATAAATTGCCTTATTGATTGACCTACCAGATTTTGGTGAGTAATTTATAACAAGGAGAACAGGGGGCCCTGTATATTGACCAGAACCATCCCACAGGGAAGTCTGCTGCCTCCCTGGGGCAGGGATATCACCAGAAGACACTCTGAACTAATTCAGCCTTGTGGTGGTTTGTAAAGATTTCCTGAAATTTTTCCCTGCCAGGACCTGGGTGGCCTCCTTTGCACCTGAGAAGAGCCGATGAGTGTCTGATTTTTGATATTGACAAATTGTTACACCAATGAGAAAGTTTATGCCTCTTTACACACATATAAGGATGAAAAAACCCTGGGAAAGTTATCTTTCCCTTCCAGCCTCAGTAGAGGTAACACCTGCCCGGGCTCCCTCTGCACAGCCTGCAGCCCTGGCCGGGCCCGGGCCGGGAGCGAGCTCTGACGCTGGGCCCTGTTTTTGGCCGGGGCCCCCCGATAAAAAGGGGGAGGGGAGGCCCGTGTGGCTGCTGAGATCCTAGACCCCCCACCCCGGCACAGCCAGGGAGCCTGCAGCTTGGCAGAACCTTGCCCTCCCTGCTGCTCATGCAGCCTGAGGGGGAGACAGCTGGGCCCTATTCCGGCAAGGCTCTCCACCCTTTGCCTGCCAGGCAGGGGGAGAGAAGACCATCAGCTGCAGCTGGAACTGAATGTAGCAAAAACCAGAAAACAGTCATGCAGCCAGAGCAGCCACCACCGTTTCTCTCTGGGCCCCTTCTATCTTGGGCCAGCCCTCTGCATGGCCTGAAATACTCCACCCCAGCTACTCCAGATGCTGCTGGGGCAAGGTATTAACTCTTTCACTGCCCAGAATGAGACTTTCAGACACTTTGTTCTCCCTCCTGAGTGAAAAGAAGAGGTCCAAGAGAAAGATAGGTACCGAAACAGCATGAAAATACTGAGGTCAGACGAAGGGAAGATTCGGGTCCCAGATGAGGGAAGGAGGAGAGTCATGGACTGAAATGGCTCTCTTTTTAAGCTATGGAGAAGAGACTCTTGTTTCCCTATAACACATGGAGATGTATAATGGTGTGGATGAATGTTCTAACTCTAGATATGAGCTGAGGCATGTACACTAATCAAGGCAGCCTGTGTAACAAACAAGAAGAGCCGGAAGCCAAGGTACAGCAGGAAAGCTATGGCATAGACGCCATCACAGAAACGTGGTGAGACAAATAGCACAACTGGAGTACTGCAGTGGATAGCTACCAGCTCTTCAGAAGAGATAGGTAAGGGAAAAAGGTGGCAAGGTGGGTCTAAATATTAGGGAGGCTCTGTAGAACTTGAGATTAATGACGGTAAGGTTGAGTGCCCATGAGTAAGAATCACAGGGAAGGCCAACAAGACCAATATCCTGGGGGGAGTGTATTATAGACCACCCAACCAGGATGAAGAGGTGGACAAATTATTCTATAAGCAGCTAGAGGATGTTTCAAGATTGCCAGCTCTTGTTCTTGTAGGAGACTTTAACCTGCCAGGTATCTGTTGGGAACTCAACCATTAGAGAAGAGGCAATCTAGAAGGTTCTTAGAGTGTGTGGAGAAGAGCTGCTTGTTCCAGCTAGTGAGTTAGCCTATCAGGAGTGGGGCTCTGCTAGACTTGGTATTTACAGAGAAGGGCTGGTGGGAGATGTGGAGCTCAGAGGCTGATAACCATGACTGTGAAACAATAGAGTTCTCAATATTCTGTGAAACAAAGAGGAGCATCAACAAAACTTCCACACTGGACTTCTGGAGGGCAGACTTTGGCCTGTTCAAGAGCTTGTTTTGGATAAGACCTTGGGAAATGACCCTTAAAAATAAAGGGATCATGGAAGGTTGGAGATAGTTTAAGAAAGAAATCTTAAAGGCGCAAGAGCAGTTTGTGCCTTTGTGCCAAAAGATAAGCTGACAGGGAGGATGAGTGGCCTTGATGGGCAGGGAGGTTTTGAAAGAATTAAAGGGAAAAAAGAGGGTGTATCACTTTTGGAAAGAAAGGCAGACAACACAGGAAATGTTTAAGGATATTGCTAGGTCCTGTAGGAAGAAAATTAGAGAAAATTGGACAAAAGCCAAATCAAAACTTAATCTAGCCACTTTGGCTAAGAATAATAAAAATTATTTTATAAATTAATGGCAAAAGGAGGGTCAAGGAAACTCTCCATTCTTTATTGGACTTGGGAGGAAACCAAAGGCGAGGAAAAGGCTGAGGTACTTAAGACCTTCTTTGCCTCAGTTTTCAACAAGAAGACAGGTTGTCCTCAGGACAACTGACATCCTGAGCTAGTAGATGGGGACAGGGAGCAGAATATTTCCCCTGTTATCCAGAAAGAAGCTGTTAGTGACTTGCTGAGCTACTTAGATGCTCACAGGTCTATGGGACCAGAGGGGATCTATCCTCTGTGATGAGTGATGAGAGAGCTGCCAAAAGAAGTTGCCAAGCCACTCTTCATGATTTACCATCAGTCCTGGCTCACGAGGGAGGTCCCAGATGACTGGAGATGCCAATGTGACCTCATCCCAAAGAAGGGCCAAAAGGAGGATCTGGGAAACTGCAGGCCTGTCAGCCTGACCTCAGTGCCTGACAAGGTTATGGAATAGATCATATTGAGTGTGGTCACACGGCACCTACAGGACAGCTGAGGGATCAGACCCAGCCGTCATGGATTTAGAAGGGCCGGTCCTGCCTGACCTGCCTGATCTCCTTTCATGACCAGGTGACCCTCCCAGTGGATATGGGGAATGCTGTGGATGTTGTCTACATGGATTTCAGCAAAGTTATTGCCAAAACCTCCCATGGCACAATCCTGGAAAAAGTGGCAACCCACGGCTTGGACAGATGCGCTTGGACAGACTCTTGGTTTAAGAACTGGCTGGGTGGCCAGGCCTGAGAGTGGTGGTGAATGGTTGGTGGCCAGTCACCAGTGGTGTTCCCCAGAAATCTGTGTTGGGCTCAGTCCTGTTTAATATCTTTATTGCTGATCTGGATGAGAGGATTGAGTCTACCAAATGACACCAAGCTGGGTGTCAGTGTCAATCTGCTGGAAGCTAGGAGGGCTCTGCAGAGTGATTTGGACAGGCTGGATAGATGAGCCAAATCCAATTATGTGAGGTTTAACATCATCAAGTGTTAGATTCTGCACTTTGGCCACCACAACTTCCAGCAGTACTGCAGGCTGGGAACAGAGTGACTGAACAGTGGCCAGGCAGAAAGGGACCTGGGGGAGTGTCGTGGTTTGAAAGACAGGTGAGTGCTAAAGAAGGTGGGAACCTCCCTTGGGATGGAAAATATCATTCCCTTCCCTCCAAATTATTACAACTTTGAAATCACTCAGCTTTCAGGCAAAGATATGGGAAAAGGAATAGTTCTTTACTAGAATATATATAAGAAGGCAAACAAGCAACAACGACAGTGACAACAAACAGAAGTACAAACATTCCTAGCCTTCTCTCTTGGCTGAGGGCACTTTCCCCCTTGGTGCAGTTCCGTTCACAGCCAGCAGGGGTGCTGGTGGCTACTAGCTGGGCAGGGCAGATGCAGTCATTCCCCCGTGGCTGCAGGATGTGAGCTGAGCCACCTCTCCACATGGCAATGGCGACTAAGGCGACAGGGAGAAGGGGAGCTGGCTGCCGTTGCAAAACCCACAGGGAGCAGCCAGTCTCAGTGCTACTCTGGGTGGCGAGCTGGTCTGTAGCAGTAATTCCCAAGCAGAGGGCTAGAACAGCAGAGGCAAGCAGACCTGGGGCAGCAGACAAAGTGTACCAATAAACTTAAAGTGGTGGCAGGAACAGCATGGGGCTGGGTAGACCCAGGAAGAGAGAAATGGTGAAGGGGAGGTGTTTCAAGTTTCCTCTGGCTCTCACATGTCCTATGTGATGACCTGGCAACAGCAGCAGCATCCAAGCTCCAGCAAGCTGTTGGGAGATCCTTTGTCCAGAGAGAAGGAGGAGGTGAGGGTCCCAGGTTTCCCCTGAGGCACCCAAGCAGTTGGTGAGAGTCCCTCCCAGTGAGGTTGGGTGTTGAAAAGTCCCAGTTCAATGGCCGCTTTTGTGAGCAGAGGCTCACCCACAGTAAGGAGAAGCAGTGAAGGAAAAAACTGCAGTAGCAGTGAATCCTGTTCTGCAGCAGCAGTCCAACACCAGAACCACAACCATCTGTCCTCTAAATTGGGCAAGGTCTCTCTCTCCCCAGCTAAGAGATTGCTGGAACCACTACCTCCCACTACCCACTACCTCCCCACTTCTCCCCAGAACCAAGAGGACACACCCTTAAGCTGCTCCAAGGGAAGTTTAAGCTGGATATTAGGAAATTCTTCATAGAAAGAATGACTGGGCACTGGAATGGGCTGCTCAGGGAGCTGATAAAGTTACTGTCTCTCGAGGTGTTCAAGAAAAGACTGGATGTGGCACTCAGTGCCAGGGTATAGTTAAGTAGGTGGTGGTAGGTCCTAGGTTGGACTTGATGATCTCAGATCTTTTCCAACCTAGTCAATTTTGTAATTCTCTGAATAAAGCAGTTTGAAAGCTCTTTCTTTGCCGTTTTCCACAGTAAAAATGTACACCTGTACTGGACAGGTAACATCTCAGGGAAATATACCTATGCAAACTCTAATCAGACTTAGTCTTGCTCTGTGTGCTAAGATTGCAGAGAAAATGCAGAGGAAATGCAATTTTCCTCATTGGGAATACCCAGTCAACACTCTCAAGTTCTGCAAAGTACACAAAAATAAGCAAGGATTCCTTGGTCCAAAAAGCTCTTCCATCAGTGTAAAATACCTGAATTCCTACTGCTCCTTGTAAAAAATTGCTGGAATGCAATACTATCACCTTGCAGGTGCATTGCTCCTCTCAAAGCTGAGGCAAGGGAAAAGGTAAGAGCTAACTCTTGCCTTTGCTTTCACAGCAGCCAGGGGTCATTTGCAGATAACTTTCTGCCTCTTGGCTGGAAAACTGTAACTTACTAAATTTTAAGAAGCAAGCATACCTTGCGAAAGAAGTCCTTAAATTTATGAGTAGGTGTAAAATCTTTGGGTGGTAAACTGAGGCACAGTCTTAAAAGTTTGTTTCTGTCTCTGCTGTTGCAGGGTGTGGCAGGACAGCTACCCCACCCCTTCCCTCTACCACAGACTGTTGGTGCATAAAGAGATAACCTAGGGACCCTGAAAGTGTGGGGGACTTCTCCCCGGAGTGTGGATGCAGGTTCTGTGTTGCAGGTTCTGTGTTGCTTCTCTGGGGATTGAGAGGAAAGATTTCGATACGTGCCCCACCAACAACTGGACAGTAAGATATATTGACTCGTAAGTTAGATTATTTCTTCACTAGCTGTAACATTAATAGGTACCTTTGACCTTTCACTGTGTATATCTACTAGAAGCCTCTTTTGCTTTTGTCTTTATTCCTGCGTAGTATTAGTTTGTTTTAAGTCTTATATCTGTTAGTTTTATGTCTGTTAAATAAATAATTCATTTTAAAATAGACCAAAGCAGCTATTAAAGAACTTGTGAATTAGAGTGGGCTTTGGGGTGCTGGCTGCCTCAATAAAGCTGCTGCCAGAGGCCTGGGCAAAAAGCAAGGTCTTATCTAAATTCCCCCATCAATTTGTAACACAAGATAGACACAGGCACATGTTCACACATGTAAGAAGAAGGGATTTGGCACAGTGAACTCCCACAGCACTCACTAAAGTGGAAAATAAAGTTTCCTACCAGGCTAGCATTTGAATAATAATGAGGTCCAATTCTCCTCAGCTCACCTCCAGATCTCCAGTCTTGTAATGTTTATGACCATTGTGAATAGCAGAATATCAGGTATGTACATGTTGGCATCTTCAGGCAGCAGACATCTGTATTTTGGCATGATGATATGTGACTGTTGATACCTAAAAAAAGAGAAAGTTAGGTATATTTGGACAGATTGTTCCAAAGCTGCTCCTGGGCCAGACCGCAAGAAATACAGATCACCTGCAGCTCTCACTGATCTTCTCCTTGCTAGTGTAACCGTGTTGCTGATGGTATTGTGCTTCTGTGTTACTCACAGTTACAATAAAACCCTTTATAATGTCTGGTCATTTGCAGCCTACCTGAAATCTACAGCTACACATCAGACTAAGAGTGTTCACTCTGTATTGCTGTCTGCCTCCTTCACTAGTCATTTTTCAAAAATGCAATAGAAATGCCTTTGAATAACACATTATGAGCCCCTTCAGTGCACTCCCAATCTCAGTGGTGTTCCAGAGCATCATCTACTCAATGTGCCCCATTTCTTTCAGCTAATGCATATGCTACTCTAAATTTGACTAATGAGTACAGAACATTATACAGATCAAAAATATGCAGGGCCTTCAGGTGGTATGAAGCAGCTGCATGAAGTAAGTTTCAGAGAATGGGAAAGAATGAGCTATTGTTTTCTAGGAAAGATATGCTGTCTCTCCAACATTACTTCCTTAAAAAGGTTCAACCTATGACAGCATCTTCCATCATGACATACAGCAGGATTTTAGCATTTCAAGGACGTGGTACCTGGTGTCTCATCTGTGACTCCTCAAGCAGTGTGCTATGGCAGTTTCTTTAATTTGCCTGCCCTCTCCTGTGAGAGCAGCTGGCACCAGCAGGTGAATTTGCCGTGTGTTTCCCTGGTGAAAAAGAGATTGCAATACTTTCTGTATGCTTCCCTCCTTATTTAATTACCTTGCACTGATGTCTCCTGCCATCTAATCAAAGAGACTGAAATCCTTGCCTTAAGGGTACTTTCTGGCTATGTTCTTGTCCTGGTTTAGGGCAAATTTGGGAGGAAACCTCTAAATGGGATCCCTCTAGGAAACAGTCTCAAGCAGTCCCTCCCACAACTAGTTTCCTCGGACAGAAGTGGAAAAAAACCCGTTTATTTAACAGGCAAAGCACTTCCTAACACAAAAATGAACAATACTAAACATCAAAACTTCTCATCATTCTGAAGAAACAACAGATTCAGAAGAGTCCCTTTCATGGGTTGCAGCCAGGCTCACTCAGTCTGTTCTCAGTCCTTCCGACGCTGGGAAATGCTTCGGCCCAGGCCAGGCCTGGTGGGCCACAGGTGTGAGCTCCCGGTGCTCTTTTGGATTTTCAGTCCAGAGCAGGTTTGAACAATTCCAAGAAAAAGGAAAAAAAAACAAGAAAAACACAGTCCAGGGAGCTTCTCTGCCTCAGCTAGCCAGAAAAGCTAACCAAGAGCAAAGGAGAGTGCTCTCCTGCTGTCCACTGCAAACAGCACAGTCTGTGTGAAGGATGTGGGGAGCAAGTGTAGTCTTTGATAACAAATTCTGCACCTCTTCTCTCCCCCTTCACTCCTGGAACCAGTAGAACTCAATATTCAGCACCAACAGATGATTGGGGATACAAGCATCATAAGCATCATAAAGTCACCCAAGACAGTTCTGTACTACTCCAGAATTCATTTCTCATTTTTCTCTTGGATCTTAAATGTTTCACCCTTCATTCTCTCAGTTTCACTACTCCAGCTTCCTTTTGCATATGTCACTCAGCCTTTTCTCTTATGTGTCTGTCCTCCCAAATAACTGACCTTTGATTTGTAGAGAAGAACTGTAAGTTTTATCTGACAGTTACATGGGAAGAGTTGCTTTTGGAAACTTCTCACATTGACATTTCACTGGTTTCCCCAGGCTTTTTATTTTGTCAGTCAGAATAAATTCAAATAGTCGGGGTACAAGTGGAGTCAACCACTACCCCTCTCCTCTCCTCTCCTCTCCTCTCCTCTCCTCTCCTCTCCTCTCCTCTCCTCTCCTCTCCTCTCCTCTCCTCTCCTCTCCTCTCCTCTCCTCTCCTCTCCTCTCCTCTCCTCTCCTCTCCTCTCCTCTCCTCTCCTCTCCTCTCCTCTCCTCTCCTCTCCTCTCCTCTCCTCTCCTCTCCTCTCCTCTCCTCTCCTCTCCTCTCCTCTCCTCTCCTCTCCTCTCCTCTCCTCTCCTCTCCTCTCCTCTCCTCTCCTCTCCTCTCCTCTCCTCTCCTCTCCTCTCCTCTCCTCTCCCCTTCCCTTCTCTTCACATATTGCCAAGTGGTTGTTCTGTGGGAAAGATTGAGGATGGGTGCTGTAATGACACTGAAAGCAAACATTAACAATTAATGCAATTCATTATCACAGTATTTTTAAATGAGTGCAAACTGATTTTTGAAGAGTATCCAAACCAAACTGTTTTAGAGTAACTGCTAACAGCAACTTACTTCTTTGTGGTGCTTAGCATTTACTGAAATAAAAATGCACTATTCTAAAATTTATGAGAATTGATATCAATGTTTTAATGGACTTCTCAGAAAGTGCAAATGTCCTTAGTGAGCTGCTTAGGATGGGCTTCTGGCACAGTAACTGGTATTCAAGAGACGAATTTTATACCAAGATAGTTATTAAAGTCCAGCAAGGCCATTTGAAGGACCTAAACAATAGTGTGTAATTCAGTATGAATAAACATATAAAAATCTGATATTATGAAGTGTTTCTCAGCTACCAGGAGCCTTCCTGTTCTTGTATTGAATCAAAAGCACTCACAAGTTATGCCTACTATTTACAACTTCAGAATCAATTAGTGCATCATTACTGGTTAATGTAAGAGTTGCAGGAAAGCAGTGATAATGAAAAACCAGTGCAAGCGGAAATACACAATTATTGAAAGTCCCAGTCTTAGTAATGGTTATTTCTAATTAAATATAAATGGATGAGAAATGTCTGGCTCTAATCCTCTTATCAGATCACCACAGGGTAGCAAAAGGATAGATGACTTCCCACAGGCAAACAGTTTTCATGTAAGAAAGAAGCCAGATGTTCAATTGACATTTGGATTCTTCTGAAGAAAAGACATCTAAGTGAGCTTGAGAGACAGAAGAAATGAAATTGAACCCCGGTGAAAATTTACAGGAACTATGCAAGGAGCCAGATCAGAAAATCTTCATTTTATCATACAGCTAAGAAGGTGGATGCTCTCAAGTCATCAATATAATGGGTTATATTGTAGGTTAACCTTATGGATTGTACTGTTTGGACCTAGACAGTTTGGTAGATTTGGATTTGGAAACACATAAATGAACTTCTTGCTCCTGATAGTCAATGAGCTATCTACAAGGTGCAGAAGTTTGTCATGTAGAGTTAGAATTTACTTAAAACAAGTATTGGTCAGCAAGGACTGAGCTCCATTCAGAACAGTATGTAGCAAAAGATAATTGGGTTACATACATCTACTAAATATGACAAAGTGAGCACAAATATTTTTCCACACTGCATCAAATTTGAAATTGAGTAAGTAAACTTGTTATCTCATGGAAACAGACTCTAGATAAATGTTTTGTAGTTCTCTGCTCTTGCTAAAGAAAGCAATAATAAAGCCCCTCAAATTTAAAGTTTTTGTAAAATTTAATAAAAGACAGTTGTTACAAGTCTGATCAGTAGTCTGGTCACATTAATTCTTACTCAACATAAAAGCTCTAGGCATTCTATTTTTCTATTTCTTCTCTTGTTTCCACATATTTATCTATTAAAAAAAAAGGTAAATTATCCTCATGAACATTTTAGATTTATGCCTTTCATTTCAGCTTTACTATTTTTCATCTAGTCTCAGTTGCCTTATTAACATTTTCATGTTGCTTTTGCCATTGAGCAGCTGGTGGTGATTACCACTTGAAAAGTTAATATTCATGCTGGAGCAGAAAAATATCCTATTCATCAGCTTTCGCTAAAGTCCCCAACGCTGATTTCCAAAGAAAATGCCATCACCATGAACAGGAGTTTGACAGTAAAGGCATACAAGATCACGCTTGGAGGCCAGAACAGGAAAAAATTCCCTGTCTATATCTGACTCCAGCACTTGTTCCAAGTGCTGCATGTCCTGATTCCCAAAGGTGTTCTTTATAGATTCTCTTGAAAATCTGTGGTGCTACAGGCACATCTGGACAGATCAGTGTGGGAGTTACAGGCAGGGTAAGCCTTTCTATCTGGTCAGATCTTTGAGTGGTTAAGAAGCTACTGAGATGCAGTAAGCTGCACTATGAGGATTTATAATCCACTTTGGGGCAGAGATGTGATAAAGTCTCCCTGGATTGCATTGAAACAGGCTATGGGTGCTTATTTGAAAGCTGAAGGATGCTGACAGGTGATGCAGGTGCGGAAACTGCACAGTTTGTACATCTGTCTCTCCAGCTACAATGGAAGAAGCCACTCTCACCTCCAAACTTAGCACAGGCACTTCCAAGACTCTTCTACAGCTCAAAAGATTACTCACAGTATTAGAAATTCTGTTGAAAACACTCTTGTACCCTTTGAATCACACCCTTTGTGAAATGTCACCTTTTACTCTAAGATATGTTTTCCATGCTCTGTGATCCATCCCTTTACCTATTCCCAGCATAAGGAGAATCTCTTTTTTTCTTGCTTGAACTATAACTTTTTTGCAGGCATTAAAGTGTTCACAAGCACAGAGCAAAAGTGATTGAGCATTTATACCTGGTAAATGAGATTCAAATGCTGGTTGCTTCTCAGTCACTAGAAGTCGCTGATGTTTCTGTCACTCCCAGTTAGCTAAATCTTGGATTTTTCTGGTATGATAAAGATAAAAATCCTGTTTGTAAATTGTAACTTGTTCCCAGGAGCTGTGTGACAGAGAACCCAGCTGAAATCACATGTGAATCTGCAAAACATAATGGTCATCTTTCTAGAGTTAGCACATACAAGCTAATTACAGTCCCTGAGCAGAAAAACGCTTAATATGGGTTTTAAACTAGTGTGACTTACAAGTAGGAGATTAAAGTGATAGAAGCAGGTTGCAGTTTTGCAGCATATTTATAGAGTTAACACCTAAACTCCTGTTTTCTGAAGCAAAATATCAGTGTCATGTTTCTCCTTAGCAGCACATGACAGATGATGGCTGCTTCTTACTCTGGAAACCAAAGTGACCAAAGCTCTTTCTACAAAGCACTCAGCTCTACAGAGGGTCACATGTGAAAGATTTTCATGTTTCTCACAGGCTCCTTGCATATTTGCTATGCTATTTCCCCCTCTCTGTTGAAGTAATAAATCCTTAGGTGCAGGAGCTGCCTCTCACTGTGGTATAGCACAGAATTTTGCTTCCAGTATCAGTGGAGGCTTTTAGCTGCTACTGTAAGATGAATGATAGTAGATTACTACAATATAGATGCTCTGTTGTCTTTGAAATGATCATGTCTGCAAAATTAGTATTTCAGATGTCTCAGCTAAAGTTTATTTGGTTATTGTTTATTTATTAATTGAAAATACCTGTGCCTAAAGGTAAAGCAATCAAAAATAATCAGCTTTTATTTGGAGGAATAGATGCCATTTTAACCACAGCTTTTTTTGTTGGCTACTGTTGGCAGACCCTCCCACAGAGGCAGAGCTTTTTGATTTGTTCAAGTAACAGATCATTAAACACAGTACCAGGCAAACCCAGGGAACTAGGAAAATTTGTAGAGAATGCCTCCAAAATACTTCAGCTGCAAGTTAGGCAGAACATACCTTTCACTTGTTCGCTCTGGCCCACTGACTCAAACAATAAATACACTGAGCAATTTAATAAGTACCTGATGCCAGCACCTGTGGGTACAGATCAGAAGTGTACTTGATGCTACAAATAACAAAATTGGTAAATTTGCTGAAGAATCACAAAAACGATCTTTAATGATTTCTGACTGACAAACCTCTTGCAAAATACACTTTAAAAAGCCTTTTTTCATTAATTCAGGGTTCACAAGTGATAACAGGATTATCAGCCCTGCAGCATGAGATGTGCAAAGCACATACTGGAAAAACTGAAACATGAGAAAACCTCCTATTTCCCAGTAACTCATCCTTTCCCATCACCTTCACAAAACATTAACCTCAAGGCTCACCCAGCCTTTCATTTCTCAAGCTGTGAACAAAGGAGAAGCCTCAGAATCTGAGATACTAACAAGCAGAATGTAAAAGGGGAGTGCAGGGACCAGGTGGGAGGTCCTTATTACCATCCCTCCGAAACAGAGGTACACTTAGGGATACCCTTCAGCCTATAAAGTGCTTCCTGGGGAGGCAATTCTGAGTACTATTCAGACCTACAGCAAATCTGGCTGCATTTGCACCAAAATTTTATTAGCCATTTCAAAGAGAAGCATTTAGCTTGTACTAAAGTTTTATTAAACTTGTGAACCAGCAGGAGTCTTCCTGTAAGAACTATCTTTAATTACTGCTGTTTTCTTTTAGAATTTTTTTCTTTTAAATCAGAATATGGAACACCAGCTTTGACATTCATCTCAAGACAAAATGCTGACTGTGAATCATCATCAAAGTGCTCTGATATGTTTCATACGTTACTCTTTTTATTGCATTCTTTAAAAATTTAAAGAAAAAATAAAATACTTAAATATTCAATTTGGAAAAAATTAGAAGCTGTTCTCATGAAATAAAATTCAGACAAAAACTTTGAGGAGTAGTTATGGAATGATGTCCTGCAGCAATGAAGCCCATACAACTGCGCTGTTTATCTGCAACCAGTCCTAGTACTTATTTCTCTCTTCCAGCAAAACTCACATCCCAAAATCAGCCAAATTCAGGTAGAGGTTCTGCACAACTCTTAAGCTTGTAAATAGACAGGTGGGTAGAAAATCCATTTATTTTGGAGAGTTGTTATGTTTTCACTTTTTGTTTGTGACATTAGTTTGATTAGGGTGAGAACATCCTGCTGTGAGATATTTTACTATGAGAAAAAATAACTTTTCACTGGCCAATGGATACAGAAAATGTACTTTCCAAGTTTCTTTTCACAGGTTGTTTTCCGCAAACTTGTTTGTTTTCTGTCAGAGGGATGAAGTACAGAAAACTTATCATAATAACCCAGACAAAAGAGGGATACTGGCTTTGGAAGGGTAGAGGAAAATATTAGTAGTAGAGAAAAAGTTCCATATGAAGAGAGCATGATTTTGCTCTACACCCCTCTGCAGACTGACAGACATCAGTGTATTTTGGTCTTAATAATCAATCACTAGAAAAGTTCCCATCCCCCCAAATGATAAACCCATTTGAAAGTGCAATTGAAACCAATTGATGTCAAATTTCATGACAGATAGCTTAAGGCAGAGAGCTGCACAGTAGTAACAATTGATCCACAGCATACAGCACTTGGCTTTTGATATTTTTCTCATTAAAGTCCTAGGATGGGTTAAACAAATGACAATATAGGAACAAGAAGCAGCCATGTGTCTCTGTGGTAAAGGGGAGCTGTACTCCTTCCTCCTACCCAGTCCTTCCATGCTGGAAAGCAGGGGCACTGCCTCCATCTACCTCCTCTACTGTTTATTTCACGCACTCTTAAAGTACACATTCCTTTTGTCAATATTCACAAAAGAGGAAGCAATCAGTGAAGTCATGCATTTTGCTAAGAGAGAAATGTAAATTCTTTCACTTTGAAAATTACCAGCTAAATTACCAGCTCCAGAAGTTAGTAGAAGACTTTTCTTAGAGCAAATTTTTACATAAATATGCAGTTTCATTCTGACCACCTGCAGACCTAAGGATAATAACCTGAAAGCAGGCAAAATGTGTCAAACCAAAAGTCTGCAGAGGCCAGTATTCTCCCTCTAATTGTAAATGGAGGCAGGCTGTTCTGCATCCTGTTAATTATTGTTATTTGTTTCCCCCTAGTATCAGTTGGTTTTCCCCTTGTTTTTTTTCACTTTTCTCTTTTTGTACTTTAGTGCCCTATAAGACTTCATTGTTTCCTTAGGTTCATGCCTGGCCATATGAGGAGGATCCAGCATAAAATGGATGGAAGAGCATGGGAACAGTGCAAAGAGACAGACTTTCCTAAAGGGGATGGAGTCCTAGCCTTCTCCTTCCACTGTGTTTGTGACATCTGGCTTTACTCTCTTAAGCTGCAAAGCAGAGATTTTGCAGAGCTCTGCATCAAAACAAGTGTGAATACAGACTGCAAAACATGACCTGAATCTATAATGGATGACTCCTGAAACTGTTCAGAGATGCTCCATGAATATTTTAGTTAGAGATAGATAATAACTCAGCCTATGAATACAATATACAGCTGCCTGTTACATGGCAAATGAACAGGTGTACAATGGTAAACCAATTGCACTTGACTCCATTTGTCCAAAGAATGCCTGAACCTTCTTTGAAACTTTTGAATATATGGAAGAATGAACTGTCTTTACTCTGACAGGGCAGCTTTGACTCTGTTCCCACTAATTTCAGTAGGGTTGAGAGATCTTCAGAAAATCAAGTCTTGCATGGGGTCTTATATTGGAAATTTTTTCATAATGTCTATAAACAGAAAAGCTTCATCTTAATCTACACAAACTATGTTTTCTCTTGTTTTTGCTTGGATATCATCAAAAGCCAGGCTTGATTTATCAATATAATGCAAAACCAGATGAAAATTTATGAACTATGTACATTGTTTCTAAAACTTAGAACAGGCGTAATATTTATTTTCTACATAACATCACTGGTTGAGGTATTAGAGTTTTGTGACTTCAGCTGTTGAAAACTACAGGTAAAAAAATTTCTTCAGTACTTAAATTTTCAGTACTTCACTATAAAATAGTTTCTGAGAAACCAAGTAGAAAGTGCATCTTATACTTGAATTCAAGAAATATTATATATATTACTTTGAACACATGGGGGAAAAGTCTACTCTAGAGCTAAGGAACTGATGACCAAAAGAAGTTATGAATACAGACTCTTCAACTAGGAATATATATAATTCATAATACATATATACGTAATACATATATGCATAATACAGATATACATAATATAATAATCCATAGTCATAATACAGAAGAATCTCTCAAAATTAAATGGGATGAAGCTCTGACTTTTATTCTTTCCCTGTCTGTGGATTTGGGTGTTTCCCAATGTCTTACAGAAAATATTTTATCATGGCACTTTAGCCCTAGGAACAATTTTCCAGCCTATAAACACTACATTTAATTTCTCTTGGCTTTCATTTGTTTTATCAAAATTTACTCTGTAAATTACACTCCCTTACTCAGTAACAAAAACATATGTCTAGAGTAGCTTCACTGAAGATAGCAGGACCTAGTTAGTACCTAGGTTATAACAGGATGTTCTTATCAGTTGACCCAGAGGAGTCAGGAAAGGTGGTTAAGACATAAATCTGACCTTTTGAATTTAAGTCTTGCTCAGAGATTCGAAGTAGAAAGTATTCTCACATTTTTCCTATTTGACCTTTTTGCAGGTCAAATGGGAGCTTCAGACAAGCCTTGCTTAAGGCTAAGATTTTTGGCAGCAGCTTGAATTTAGGCAGCCCACACCTAAATCACTTCAGCCCACAGGTTGTCAAGAACTACAGAAGAGATCTATTATAAAATGAATTATATATTGAATAGATAGGGGATTAAGAGTCGAAAGGCCTTAAACAGAGTTACCACACAGTATAAGACAAAAAATAACTATTAGTGGATTACATGAAACAGTGCACAAGATTAGGGTATCTATATTAAAGCTAGCAAAGAAACAGTTTAAATTAAAAGTCAATGTAATTTACCACTGAAATGGTGATAGTGTACATAGAGTCCTTTCCCTCAATCCACAGGAGAGTAAGCACAAAGAGCCAGCGTCATGACTTTGGGGAGAAAGCTCCACATGTTTCTGGAATGTGCAGAAGATTTCTGCTTTGTGAAAGGTTGGTGTAGCTTTTATAGTTTGTAAAGTGAAGCATCTGTTTTTCTGCATGTGCTTCCACAGCAAGATGTTCATTGTCATCTAAAAACATCAATTCCATCGTATCGAAATAACTCACTGCAAGGCAAACTGTCTTGATTGAATCATTGCATCAAGGCTTATGTGAGCTTATGTGAGATGCCCTGAGTTATTTCATCAGCTAATGAGCAACAGATATGCTCTCGTGTGGTGTGGGAAGGTGCCCATGTACAGAGTTTGCCATGGACCTCACAAACTGAAAATCCAAGACATGTAAGTGAGCTGGTGATCACAGGGATGGCTTTTGTCTCCTCTAAAATTGTCATGGACAAACAATGCTACTGGTCAAATGTCAGTTTTGCATGTATTAGCAGAGGTAAAGAGATTTTTTTTATATTCTGAAAATCTCAGCAGAGGAAAGAGAGTTTAGTACCTTAACAAGAACAGACAAAGTAAAGATGAGGCATTTACTTTTATAAATAAGTCAAAAATCTGCATCTTGAAGTCCATATTCCAAGTGTTCCACTCAACTGTTACCTCCACTTTTATATTCAGGAGAGCTGAAAGGACACAAGGGATAAAGGCAACCAAATGTTCAGAATTAAACAGAATCAAATTAAATACTATAGCTCCGAAAAGAAAATCAGGGTATGACAATGTAATTGATATTCCTGTGCATTAAGACATAGCCTTTTAAAACATGATATTACACTGTTTTATATAAGAACTTCTAACCCATCATTACTGGATATTTTCTCATTGAATGCCTATAGACTCCAGACTAAATTACTTTATTAGGGTGAATACAATACTAAAATTTTCCCTGTTGGCACTCCATGCATTGCTGTAGTTCTGCTCGGGGGAAGTCATCAAATTCAGAAGTGGGAAGTCCAACATGAAAAACTCAGGTCTGTCATGTGAGAACATGGTGTTGATGCTTTGGGTTTTAGCCTCTATATTTTTCAGATTCTCTGCTGCTTAGTGTGTAACTCTGAAACTTCATATTAGGTGTTAGTAAGTTCTCTTCAAAGGGAAGTTAGACAAAACAATCCCTTCCTAGCTAGAGAATCAAGGGCGACTGGCACCCAAAAAAGCATAAACAATGGCGAAGGAAAGGGGGCAAGCTGCGGGTTGAGACTTCATAGGAGGCTGCAGTTGAATAATTGACCCCAAATCATAGATGAACCAAAACTTATACAAATGTAAAGACTTGTGACCAGGATCCATCTTGGATTTGATTTGGGTGTAGCCGCAGCCAGGCTCTTGCACTGCCCAAAATGTACCCTTTTAATAAATACCTATTTTATCCCTTTTGCCCTGTCTAGTCTCTGTTTCAGATCGACCTTTCCAGGCATCAGTTTGAGGGATTATCTCTAGGGATAACTGGCATCTCTAGCATTACACTGAGCTACTTTGAACAAGGAGGACAGATATGAGTTTGCCAAGAGAAGAGCTGGTAGTGTCTGTCACTGGAAATGTAGGGGAAGGTCCAAGCAGCAGCTCTGGCTCTGCGCCCATTTTGCCCCAAGTTCATGACAGACCACACAGCAGTGGTGGTCCTTGGAAAAAAAGCAGTAATCCAGAAGAACTTAAGTAATATCCATTTGCCATCTGACTTCCAGGAGCCAGACACCTGCCTCCATTATGGCATCTTTGAAAATCTCTACAAAGAAATTTCTCAGAAGCCTGCAGTTACCAAGTGCCAGTGCTCCCCTTCACAGTGCTAAGATGATAAAGTGCATTATTATGGATTCAAATGGTACATTCTTATTCCAAAATAATCATTGTATAATTGGGATAATGCCCTTGATTGTCTGCCTAAGTGGAACTTGGGTAGTAAATAACTCCTGGCTTTCAGCCATTTGACCAGTAGTCAGAGCTGACTGAAAACTTACCCTTAAGGCATTGAAGAATAATTAATCTTTTCAAGTAAACAAAAAATGTCACAGTAGTACTCATCTTCCTTATAATATTTTATAGTATTTTAGATCAAAATAATAAAAAACAGTCTTTTCCCTCTTCTAAAAACGTTTGCAATAATTATGACAATATTTCCCACCTCTTCTCCTCATTAACCTCTTCCCATCATCAGTCCTCTTGTATAAGTAGATGACTGTCAAGATTGCAATAGGGAATTATTACCTGTGTGTAGACAATAGGTTCATGCCACTGCAGCCTTGGGAAGATCTCAGAAGGAAGTCAAGAAAAGGTCTCCAGATTCCAGAGAATTTTACAACAGGGGAAACAGGGGAAACTGGATCAATATAGCATCTAAGAGAGAGGATTAAGACTGATAAATTTACTGTATGTGTCCACAGTGCCATAGAGAAAGTAAATATACCCAAGTTATGGTAGGATCTCTGTAGCTGTACAGCCACAGTGACATATGTTTGGCATGTTAAAATTAAGTCTGAGTTAATTCTCTCTGAGCTGGTTAACTCAGGAGTTAACACAGCTTTCAGAGCAAATATTTCAGATAGCACCAAGTCCTAGTTTTGCTAAACTGGAGAAGAGAACTCATCTTGACAAGTTTGAAGACACTTGCTACACTGGAAAGTATTTTTTCATCTTGATTTCCATGTCTAATTTGGAGAGATTCCACTTTTGATAAACTTATGAAAACTATCCTTCTGCCCTGCACTGAAAAATAAAATTTCAAATCCAGTCCTTAAAACACCTTTCAGAACCAGACCCAAGGGCAGGAATTGCACCACTAAAATATCATGGATTATGATATATGGAATACTTGTGAAACAACAGGTCAGCATCAACACATCAACTGTGCACACCAGCATTGAGCACCTGTGTGAGGCCAAAGACTCAGACACCCATGACTGCATACAGATACACTTCTTCAGGCTCACCATCTCAGGCACCATTGGAATATAACAAATCACTGCCTCTCAGTGCAGATTTTGCTTCATAGCAGACTCTTGCCTCTTGGCAAATCCTGCAGCTTCTAATTAACAGAATCAAAAAGATCTTTTGCAGTAAGTATTCAGCATTTCTACTTGGAGGGCTGAGCTCCAAACAAGAGCAGAAGCATCTCCTATGAAATTTTCAATACTCAAGGCATTTAACACCTTCTGTTTTAGTACTCCTGACCAGAGTCTGCATCTGTTGCTATTTGTCTGTGTGGGCTGTATTTCCACAATTGTAAAACATGATTACAGCAATTGTTTACATGACAATGACGTGACTTGACTAGACTTCAACAGAGTGAGATTACAATTCAACATTTTAGGAGAGATTCTCACAGACAAAACGCTGATTTAACTATGGAAAGATTCACTGACCAAAAGAACCCCTCAAAACCTAGTTTCTTATGTGACATTCAGGTGAGGCTACAAGCTCCCTTTCTCCTCTCTTTGATATCTGAAGATGTTAAATGAGGAAGACTCAAGAGGAAGTAGCTAGCAAAAGTGCAAACGAGAATTATACAAGAATCAAAATATGTGAATGGAGAGTAATTTTCTGAATCTAACCATCTACACATACAAAATGAAATTATTCCTTGAGAATTAAATCAAATTGGAGATAAAGTAATTTGGTGTAGTAGTAGTAACAGACATCTATCTAGGTTAGGAACCTGGCTGTAGTATTATATACCAAATGACTGATATTTTTCAGCTCAATCTTCTGATCAAACCAGGAAGATAAAGAAAAGAAATAAGAAGAAAGTAAATACAATAATCTGTAGCAAAGTATTTCTGAAGGTTTCTAATCTAGTAAGGAAGCAGAGAGAGGAAGAACTATTAATCAAAGAAGTGTTGCTTTTTGCCTTAGTGTTCTGCCAAGCAAAAAAATCTACCTCACATATGTGATATAATTATTTATATACATTGACAGTAATGGTACTGAAAAATACCATAAATCTTCCTCAATCTTTTAAAATCCATGACAAACATTAAATATATTCAAATGGCAACAGTAAAGTTGTTCTAGAAGAGTTGGGAGCTTGGTAATGAGCACCCTTACTCCTGGTCCCCTTAATCTCATGTGGTAAAGCTGAGGACTCCTAAGTCAATAATATAATGATTTATACACAATCCTTCACAATGGTGAAAACATTTCACTTCCTTGCATTGAATGCATAAAGACAGAAGAAACACAGCCCAGCAAGCAGAGGACTAGGCTCTAAGACACTACAAGAAACATGAGCAGCAGCTCATATTTCTGCTTTTTATCCTCTCATTTTCTTTTCTCCATGCTTTCTCTGTAACAATACATCTACTCCTTAATTTTTGAGCTTGCACTGATGCCTTAGAATTTCAATTTTTGTATTTTTCATGCATTTATAATCCTGCAATTCTTTAGTGTATAACTCTAGACTCCATGCAGAGTGTTAGCTATTGGTTTTCCATTTTGGTCAGACACAACAATTCTTCTCTAGGCCTGGGAATCAAGGACACCTCACTGTCTCAGGCATAGGGAAATGTATACAAAAGTGAGTTGGGGGAGGAGCAAACTTCGGGTAAACTACTTCATTACCTGAAGATGTAATTGAAAGATTAACCCCCAATTTGCAAATGGTCCAAACTTATAAAAGTATGAAAACTCGTGACCCATTGTCCATTTTTTGAGTGTAGCCCCTGAGGGGGGCATCATCTGCCCTATTTTTTTTTTTAAATGAGGCCTTGCCTCTGGTTAATCTTTGCTTAGTAAGACAGTTTGGTTCAGCTGCTTTTCCACAATTAGTGGAGAGCTAAATTAGCAATGTGGAGTACCAAGAGAGCCCACATACTCACTGCAAAAGCATCACAGCAGCCAAAAGGCCTGTCAACCTGAGAACCTGAGTGCAGCATGTTGCCCGCAGGCAGGGACACAAACATGGAATTACTGATGTAAGATGTTGGAAACTTCTTCCACAGTGGGGCATGTCCTGGATTTGTATGAAACAGCACAGCTGTGAATAAGAAAAGTGGCTCCATGTGGTTTTATATGGACTGGCAGCTCAATCCCCAGGAGCATCTTCCAATCTAGTTACATGGGACTGCACCAGCTAAGATGTCTGCCTGGCTGCTCTGAGCTGGACAGACTGAAGTAATTTGGAAAGCCCAGACTGTGTGGCTAATTCCTCCAGGGGCTGACACACAGTGGAGTTGCATTCCTGAACATCCCCTGTGCTTTGGAGTCCATCCTATTTGCGCTCTTCAGCCTCAGTGAATGTCATCTCAGTCATGTCCTCTAGGAATGAAAAGTGGAACACTATCTGCAGCCAATGTACTGCTGCATAAAGAATCAAATGACGACCCTCCAGCTTGCTTCCCTGCCTCCAACTGGAGCCAAAATTGATGTCTTGGGAGAAGAAGGTTGTCAGAGCAAGCAAATATGAATTATCATCTCCCAAGGGATAGTATGTAGCAGAGCCTGCATGGACAAGATCACAGCAGCTGGCTTCACACCCTGAACAGATGTAGAGATCCTCTCCTTCACCAATAAATCTAACAAATTTTCAGGTGTTTCCTCAAATATTATTAGTTCTGCTCAAATTAGGAAGCATTTCCTGCTGTTAGAAATGGGTATTGGATATGTTCGATTTTGTCCAATTAATCAAACAACAAAGTTAAATTTAGCAGTAATTTATTAATAATAGCAATTGTATATAAATGAATCTAATCAAAATATATGAGTTATATAAATTTGAGTAAATACAAAATTTAGCAGCAATTTAAGTATAATAAAGGTATAGTTCGGTTGAATAAAGCATAGCAAAACTGACTGGGGGATACCCTGACTAGGGGTACAGGTAGGGCCATTCCTCTCACACCGTACCAAATCAGTCAAGCTAAAAATCTCACTTATATACTGTTTACTAATACATATTAATACAGAATCTTCTAGAAAGCTCCTCCTAGTTTCTATTCCTAAAATCTACATCACTATGTTGTATTGCGCATGCTTCACCAGTGGTCAGGGGTCTCTCCTCCTTTCGGGGCTCTTGTTTCCAATGAAGACTCTGGGTCTTCCTCAGCGTTCGCTGTTTGACCTTGCAGGTAGCGCAGGCACACTGAGCTTAAAGTTATATAATTAAATATATGTCCCCAAAACAGGCCTTAGTCCAGTGTCCAGTAGTTTGGAAGCATCCCAATTTGCCTCAATTCAAGGTAAAAAACCTATTTCTAGACACTGTCTTAGACCTATACCCTTCCCATCCTGCCTCCCGCCTAACATCTGGAGGATGATTTTTTTCTGCTTTGTTTAACCATTTCCTTTATCTCTTTTTGCTTTATAGTAATTAAAAGCAATTTTTCTATTGATTATAATGCCACAATTTTGCCAATATTGTTACAATTTAATTAGCATGAATAGCATATATAGTACTGCTAAGAGGCACAATTAACCTGTGCAGGCCTAGGGCTTGGTTGGCTACAGCTCCTGCATTCCATGCAGTCACTGCCATGAAGTGCTGCCATGGCTCTGCAGACTTCTCACTGAACTCACTCAGAAATGACCGCTGTCCTCCTGCCTTGTCACCTGACAGGCCCAAACTTAAAAGCCTCATCTACATGAAGCAAGGAAAAAGTGTGCTATTCACTGACAAAATATGCGATTCACATTCAAAAAACCCCAAACAATTCAGCTTCATTGGTTTTTGTGGATCAGGGCTCTCTGCTGGAAACAGTGACCATGAACTATTTCAGTGTTCTGGGGTAAAATAACCAGCTGTTCTGTTCTGTGGGCCTTTCTCACATTTGTTTTCCAAGAAAAGACATGGTCTTCTGTAGCTGAGATTTGCTCCAAATTACAACAACCTACAGTTGAGGTGACAACTTCAATCATGTTTCAAGGCAGTTGGACTTCTTCAACTCCTCACATTTCTATTCTGTAGCACTTCTGAGGATAGCTGTGAAATTTCAACTGATTTGAACTGATTCCGGATATTGCCTTGGACTTCTTCATGAATACAGAGATAAATAGGACATACTGCAGTAAATACAGTAAATATCTCATTAATAAGTGGATATTTTTATTGTTTGTAGCAGAATTTGGATGATGACTGATTTGTCTCTGAGTAGTCAAAGTTGAGACATATTCTAATATG
The DNA here is from genome assembly GCF_029582105.1 of Oenanthe melanoleuca. Lineage (NCBI taxonomy): Eukaryota > Metazoa > Chordata > Aves > Passeriformes > Muscicapidae > Oenanthe > Oenanthe melanoleuca. The sequence continues at coordinate 108,868,738 of NC_079336.1, read as the reverse complement.
TGAAAATGCAGTGAAAGAAAGGGGTATGCACAAAGCAAATGTATGGAATCAGACTGCATGCCATTTCCAGAGTCCTGTGATATTTCACTGTCACAAACTCTAATGTTTGCTCTTTGCCTGTTACTAGGAGCAAGTATCAAGTATTTATCAGAACAAATTATTAGAAAAAATAAGCCAAACAGAAAATAAATAAAGACTCATTTGTGTGAAAAAAAATTGCTTCTCCCCATGTCTGATAAATAGCCAGGCAGGCAGAGCTGAAGGATCTCTATGTCAAATTAATATTTGAGGTACTGTAAAATAAATTTCAGTGAATTACAGCAGGTTCACCTAACAGGGTGCTAAATGTAGCTTAATTTTTTATTCCTACTGGCATGAAAAAATTTTATACACAATGAAATCACTAGGTGAAACTACAACATGTATGTGACTTAAGCTTATTAACTTGCCTTTCTATTGGTTTTCCCAATTTAGATGAAAAAGATTAATAACTATAGAGTTCCTCCTTATTTGGAATAAAAGGGCTCAGTATCCAGTCATTTTTATTTTCTGATTTCTCATATTTGTCTTGTTAAACAAGCTCAATTGTTTGTAACCTTATGTCATGGCAAATATCTATCAGGCAATCATTTTTCCTCAGAACTGCTCAGCCCACAAGTTTAATAAAGGCAGACCACATGGACATCCACCACCCATTTCCTGGCACTCTAAAAAACCTCCTGCCACAAGACACTCTCCAGTTATTTCCTTTTTCTTCCTCTGCTATTATTTTTTCTCCATTTCTGAGCATCATCCATCATCATCTTCGCTCACACATGTTAGTTTTTCCCTATGACTTTCCTGTGTCTTCTTATGGTAGGATCATTCTGCTCGTTTTATAGGTGGGAACACTGCAGCTGTGTCACACCATATTTGGTGTGAAGATGCGGAAAGGTATAGGCAGCTGCGGGCCTCTTCCAGAGTGGAGGAGGAGAAGGATGACAAACATTAAGATACAACAGAAAATTAGGAAATAAATAATAAAAAACAAAAAACCAAACCAAACAAACAAACAAACAAACAAACAAACAAACAAAAAAAAAACAAAAACAAAAACAAAAAAAAACCAGAAAAAGAAAAAAAAACCATCTAATTTGGATTGGGCATTTGAGAAAATAATGCTTTGAATACTTTCAGGGCACAAAGAGCATAAATTGTATAATCACTATTAATAGCTTTTTTAACATCTCTCTCTGTCATTCAGGTTGATGCTGTGTTTTATTTCAGTAGATAGTAACCACAGAAATAAAAAATCAAACAAAAAAGAGCTCTCAGTGATAGAAGCATGGTGATATGACACAGAATCATATTCTATGCCTTTGTTATCTGTGACCGCCAGAAATACAGACAGGAAGAGAGAAAACACCAGGGTTACTTTAATATGCATTTAATTCTCAGGTTGTCAAAGCACACCACCAGAGATACATCTGCAGCAAACTCCTGAAACAAAGAATTCTGTTATGAGACAGCTTCAGCGGACGAAACTGCATTTTTTCACCATAAAACCAACTTCATGATTTAGTCTCTCCAAAATGTTGGATACAAGCTGTCAGTAGAGAGAATGCTCTAAAAAATAAGTAGCTTTATGTGGTGAGCAGTCTGCAAACTGCATGTACTTCTTGTGGCAGTGTCTAGAACATTCACGAGAGTCACCCAAAACAAGCACTCCAGATTCCACAGCTAGCTGGAAGATATGGAAGAACCATGAATTTAGCCTATTCTTGAACGTCCACTTGCACAAAGTTTTTTGTCCACTCATACATCGAACCTTTAGAGATAAAACCACCCAGATTTTTCCTGCTTTCTGGTGACAAGAAAAGCAACCAGTGTAAGAGTTGCACTTTAATTTCGTTTAGAGAGATGTTTATCCTCTTGCACTTCTCTAATTTGGAACAGGACAGTCACCAATATGAGCTGTATCTAAATAGCCACAAAAAAAGTGTTTGTAACCTGGTTTACTTTCCATGCAGAGAGATTCTGTAACAGAGAGATTTCTCTAGCAAAGAGAAATCTTAAATAGACAGATAATTCAGAGAAACACTTTGAACTCATGATTTCATGATTTCTGCGCGCTGCCTTATTAAGTGAGGCCTAAATTTCCCTGTATATGTGGCAGGAGAAGTAATATCTGTTCACACAGTCCTAGTTTGAAGGACAGGTGTCTGCCGATAAAGGCAGAAGTTTTCCTTTGAAATACAGACTTTAATTCCACTCCCTCCAAGTATTATAATTGTTTGAATCAAGGACTCTGAGGCAGAGATAAGGGGGTAGGAATAACAGCGCTTTTACTAATATATCTAACCGTACAAGCAGAAACAACAGCAGTTGTTAAAATTACCAACAAAGCAGAATAGATAACTCAGTTCCAGTCCTTTCTTTAGCTGTGGGCACGCTCTCTCTGCACTCGGTCCCGGCGCTGCAGATGAGCAAAGCCCGACAGCTGCAGAGAGCAGACGGGAGTGGAGGTGGGAGGGGGTGGCCGCGGCCATAGCGGTCTCAAGTGGGAACGGGCTGGAGCGGGCAGCTCCTCGCTCACCGTTTGTGCCCGGGTGATTAGCTGTGTTCTCAGAGGCAGGAGGCTGGAATGGGGGAGATGCAGGCCAGGTGATTGCAGAGGGTCTGGCTCTCCTGCGTTCGGCCTCATGGGCTGGAGATGGGGGCAGTCCTCCTCCGAGCTCCCGGAAACACGAGTCCCGTCCGGAAACAAGAGTCCCTCCTGAAGCCCAGCTCCCACCTACCCCTTTTATCTAGAGTAGTCAAAGGTCCTGGGTGTAACCCAACCAGCTCCATTGGCATGATAATGGGAAAAATTCTTTAAATTGACACAGTAATAGAAAAACACTCAACCCCCAACAATACACATTTGAAATAAACAACTCAAATATTTCAAAGTCTAGACTATCATTAAAAAGCCAGCCTTGGTCAAGAGCAATCGTAGTTATTACATTTCTTCTAGTTTGGTCAGTTTTGGTTGGGTTTGGTTTTTTGGATTTTTTTTTAAAGATAAATTTATTTTCAGCATAAAATGTCTCCACTTAACTAAATTTTATCCATTTTCAGTTTTCCTAATTTTGCCTTTCACTTTCTGCTTTTGCAGAGCATCCCTGCAGTGTAGATTTGCTCAACCACTGGCCTCAGTCTCTTGAGAGCTCATAAACAACCAGATACTGAAATCTGCTAAAATAAAATTGGGAAAAAAGAATTCCTTTAGTTGCGAAGTTTGAGATGTCACCTGCAATTCAGTCGAAAAAGAGTAAAAATATTTTTGAAACTCTGTACTGGCTTGGCCATGACAGATTGAAAGTGAAGCCAAGAATATGGTTACCCTTTGCACAGGGCATGACATCACTGACTGAAGCAGTACCTCACAGGAAAAGAAGCAAACCCACCCAGTTAGGTTTCATGTAACTTTTTATTAAAATAGTACTTACAAATAACACATCCTATGAAATTACGGAGTTAGATTTTAATTCCTGAATTTTACAGCTCAGCATTAATATTGCCACATATTTACAAATGGTGTAAAACAAGTACATTGGGATCTTTAGTACAAAATAAACTTGTTTGATGGAACAAACTATCTGAGCATATCTATACAGAAAGCAATATTTTTCCAAACAAGAGTTGCAATTAAAACTAGCTACTACCCTAAACTAACTACTATCTATATCTCTAAACATAGTAATGGCTTCACCTTAAACTGTTCCAGGAGCAGTTGACCTAACATATGTTGCTACATATTACTACTATACTGCATAATATTAATTATATTACTTATATTATATTGTATTTTATTATAATTTAAACATATATTACCATTACATTATTATTCTATAATAACATATATTACAAGAGAGATATATGTGATGTACTGCAGCTGGTTCCATACTTTAACATTAAACAGTTGCAGCATTGGAAAACCTGTAATAAAAGTCCTTATTTAAAAATTTCAGTTTCCTTTAGGAATCCAGACGAGCTCTTTTCTTTGGAGATGTTTCATCATCTTCATCACCTGGATAATCAAATACTTCAAATAGACCTCTCTGCCAAATAGAAAAAGGTGCAAAAATGAAATTCACACATTGAAAAAATACAGTCTGCACATCTGTTTTGCCCCCAGGTCAAAAGGGGTGAGCAATAAAATTCTTGCCAGAGTTTTCTGTAGCTGCTTGGAAGCTAAGATTCAAATAATGCTCAGCTGTAAAAGGCACAAAAGAGGTATCACTTCCTGCATTTTGTCTGCTTAAAAACACTTATTCATTCCCTAATGGGGAATAGACTCCAAAAAAGGGAATCCCATCTGTATATCACACACACAGGGCACTAGCTGGGCAGGGAAGGAAGCCAAAGAGCAGGAACAGTTCAATCATGCAGAAGAGGCAAAATTAACCTGTGTCCACCAGATTAAGAACAGACTCCAGTCCCACCCTATCATCCTTAAACCATACCCTAAACTAGTCAGGGTTTCATTCTTGGTGAAAGTAATCTGGGATTTGGATGAATTTATCCCTAAGATACCCTGTACAAGGCTATGGTTGACCATGCCGCATTAGAGCCAGTAAAGCCCTAGGAGGCTGCTCTGCTGTCCTGCATGAGGATAGGAGCTTCCATAAAAGTTCTCTCCCACCTTGGGTGCTGTCACCACTGTGGTCAGGGTTGTGTATGGTGGATAGGAGCCATTGGAGCTTGCTGGTGGCATTGGAGCTGCCTTCTCTTCACCTTCACTGAGCTGCAGATCTTCATCCACCTGAAAGCTTATTGCTTCTTTGACAAATGTCTCACCAGGCAATATGGAGGGGACACTGCGAGAGACACAGGACAAGTGATTGAAGCTTTGCCTGATGTTTCAGACTCAGCCAGGCCATAAATGGCTTCCAAAACTTTAGAATTAATTAGGTGACTTGGGGAAGACAATCCAACTCCATCCCTGCTTCCACCCTCACCATAAGCTTCACAAATACCCAGCTGATAACAAGGCAGACTGAATCCTAACTCAGAAGAGCAGAGCAAGATTCTGCTCTCCATAAGCTGACAATTTTCTCAGTGGAACATTTAATCTACTGACCACATTAGCTCTACTCAAAAAAGGTGGATTGGGGGGTTACTCTAACCCACAAAGTTTTTCAGAAGGAATGAAACCCAACCCCAATCCCAGCTACCTGCTTCTGCTGCTCTATGGGAAATTAAAAACCAACCAGCAGGCCTGAAGAATGGCAGTCACTGCATCCTCATTAGACAGAAACTGGGCCATACCTGTTTGGTTTCTCATTTTGCCGGTCTTTATTTTGCTCATATTTTGTCTTCAGTCTCTGGAATGTGTGAATGTATTTGAGAGATTCCAGTGCATCAGAGAAGTTCTCAACTATATGTGCAATAAGGAACTGAATGTCCTCCTGAATAAGAACAAAACAGGGCTTCACTCTCAAATGTTCGCATGTTCAAAGTCAGAAAGCTTTTAACTTTATTTTGGAAAGTAACTGATTCCTTATCTAGAACCATAATATTCTTGTCAAGAACAAATGGGGAGCAATCAGATTTATTCTTAGGAAAAGAGCTGAAATCTAGAGAGAATTATTAAACTTCCCTTATAAATGGACAATAGACTCAGCAATGTCCCTGTTCCATTTATGACCATTCCATTAAAACAGGATGTTTGCTATCTTGGAAATCTTCCTTTTGCCTCCTGCCCTGCAAGGTCATGGACATGTCAGTGCTGAAGCTGCTGCTGAACTTACCATTCGGATGAATTCAAACAGCTCTAGCAAGGCAGAGTTGAGCAGATTGTACCTATTCCTGTTGTCCAACACAGCATTTACAACTGGTTCAAACAGGTTTCCCAGAGTGATGTAGCGGTTATAAAGTTCATCTTTCAGGCCAATTATCCTCCTCATAAAGCGAAGAGCACCTGTGTGAAGAAAGATATTCAAGCACTCATCAACCACATGCCAGGGCTGTCACCTTCTTGCGGAAGAATTTAAAAACTTGGTGTTATCCCAAGAGGAAGATGCACCCCCAAACCGCAGAAGCAGATTTGTTGACAGGTGCCCTTTCTTTCCTTCTTTGACTTTCATGGGTATTTGAAGATCATCAGGAACCATGGATTTTTTTTCCTCAAGTCCAGAAGCAATGCATTCCAGCATGCATGAAGTTAAACTATCAACTCCCTTGTATTCTTCTTCCTTGTTCCCCTCTCAGAACCAGCCCTGAGTCTTTAAAGACCCTGGTTCACAGGATTTCATACTCTCCACAAGGAGAACCAGATTCAGAACAATTTCCACTGAAATGAGGCAAGAAATCTGATTATGAAGGGTCCTGTCATGGAGATTTGAAAGGATCCCTGTAGACTTCAAAAGGGACAACAATTCTCCTTTCACCAGAAACTGCATTGGTCTGTGCTTACAGACAGCTGCTACCTCTTTTTTTCCAAATTACTTAATTGTAATGAAACACAGCAAATGAACATGAATTCTGAGTTCAAGTGTACATCGACACTCTTACAACTTCCACATAGGACACACAAAGCCTTTAAAAAGGAAATCACAGCAGTTCCATACTCACACAAGGCCAGAAATTTGTGTTTGGATTTCATCAAGACCAGTATTCTTCTTAGGAGATCTTTGTTCATAATGTAAATCTTCATGTGATACTTGTGCCGTTCCACACAAAAAGACAGCAGCTCCAAAACTGAGGCAAGAATTTCTGCTGTTTGATAATTATCTACAAAATAAATTAATGCTTTAAGTTGTACAAAAATTAAATAATGTACTGTCAGCGTACACTAAGTTCAGTTGCTATTGCAGTTCCTGATATATTTTTAGTGGATTTTTGTTTTACTGTTTTGCTTTGGGAAGTCAGAACAACTGTGCCTTTTTTTGCCTTTTTTGATATTATAATAAGTAAATATTCTTTAAAATTAGACTAGTAAAACTATGACAATATTCTCAATACACATGAAGGAAGTTCATCTTTACAAAGTACACCATCAAGCTATGTCAGCATTCACAGCTTCAGGAAAGAGCTATGAAAACTCCTGCCCACATAATCCCTGTCCCTGGAGGAACAGAAGCTTGCAGTTAGCCTGTTCCCAGCAGGCGCCACAGGTCTGTTGCTATTACCAGGACTGCACTGCCCTTCAAATGGAAAAAAAATTTAAATTGTCATTACCTATTTCATGCCATTCTTCTGATGTATCAGCCAGAAGTGGTGCAGTAAGAACATGAATGTAATGGTCGTAGAAGATATCGAGAAATTCAAATATTTCTAAATTCTAAAACAACAATAAATTCATTAAACACTGATATACATACAACCTTTTAAATTAAAAATAGTGGTAACAGAAGAAACAGCCTACAAAGAATTCTACTGAGTTCTTTAGGTCTGCAGAACTGTCTTTACACAGGATCAATTTCTTTATTTTGGGAAAAATTTGTGAGACATCCAACCAACCTAGCTGTCATTAAAATAATCCCCAGCATGGGTGCAAATATATACTGGAAAAAATATCAAGGACTCAAAGTGCTTGATGAAGTGTCCGTAAACCGTTCTAAAATGCATGTAGTTTTGCCCAGAAAAACCTGTAAACCATTTTACAGGTATTCTGGTACATTGCAATGTATTTAAATCATTCAGGATTTATCATCCAGATGGAGAGAGCTATGGTCAGACTGTTCTATGGCACTGACACATGGTACTGTGTGGTTTAATACTGGCACAATGCCCCAGACACATACCTTGCATTAGCAAAATTAGCTAATCTTTTGCTTATTTAAAGTTGCTGTCAGCCCAAATTCCACTCAGTTAAAAAGCTCCTATAATTTTTTGTCCTCTGCCCACAATAACAGCAATAGAGAATATCAGGCTTTTAAGTTTGACAAGACAGTATCATGTCTTCTGCCATTCCTGTTCTCTTACACTAGCTATGGTCAGCATTTTCTCTGGATCGATCAGTGCACGCAAAATCTCCATTAACTGATTGTCACCTCCAAATTCAGGGTCAGGACTACCGATTATCTGCTTAATGACCTCAATGATGAGTTGGGCATCCTGCAAAATAATCCAAAGAAAGAAATCACAAAATAATTATTCACAAGAATGGAATGAGTTCCCCATTTTCTGCAATTTTTTAAAAATAAAAATTAAAACAAAATACAGAAATTTAGGTTTTATTTTGCTGGTTACTTTCCTGTTTGCCCTAAAACTGGTATATTCAACAAACTCCAAATCACTTTTACTCACATTTTCACTCTGTCGGGCCTCTTGCATTACAAATTCTTGGACCATGGCTGGACTAAATTCTACTAGATAAGACAATATATCTGTAGCAGCAGATTTAACTTGCAGATCATCCACTCCCTCACACACAAAAATAAAAAAAAAAGAGATTAATTTGTTAGAGTAATAAAGTTTGCTATTTCTTATTGCATGAAGCTGCAAAGAAGAGGCAGTTTAAAAACTAGAGAACATTTCGTTACAAAACTTTTCATGAGAAACACGATAATATGGTTACAGAAAAACCACAAGGAACCAGGCAAATCCTTCCCTTACTATTTTCATCCTTTAGAAAGGGCAAAAAGCTTTCTGTGAATTTAAGAGCCCTAACTTAGGCTGGAAACATTCACAACATCCTACTTGCTTGAATATCTAAGACGTTATTGATATTCTGTATCTGCTGTCCACAATTTATTCGTTTTGTACTAAAGAACCACTGTACAAATCAAGGTGTACAACAGTTTCTGTACCCATTTAGAGGCAACAAGAATTCAGACCTTTCCTTAAGGGATGTGATTTTCTCCAATAAAAAAAACAACAATCAAGCTTCCACATGAAAAAGTCTCTTTCACGTTTTGACTACCTTGTCACAAGGACTTCACTGCCCTCAGACTTCTCCATTATGAAAAGTAAAATAGTAAGAGGAGTCAAGTCAAGTATTCCAGAGCAGAACTGTGGCAGCGTCTGGATTCTGCACATTATCAGAAACCTCCACTCTCAGCAGAGCAAAGGTCTCCAATCAGACTTACAAAAAGATGCTCAGCAGATAAAAAATATTTTAAAAGGCTATATGGCTGTAGGATTTTATAGTTTTATTAAAACCAGTTCTAAGTTTTTACTTACCATTAACATTTCAAGAGTTGGAAGAAATCCCAACTTCGCCAAAGTTTGAAGAAATTCATCTCTTTTTTCAGGTAACGTGAAAGAAAAGGCACAGAATTCCTTGAAAAACTTCATCTGGTGCACAGAGGAAAAAAAGTTTTGTGCATTTAAGTCAGAAACCCTCTGAAAGAAGGAAACAGTTACAATTTGTACTGCGGGGTGGTGTACTGGCTGCTTCTCCAGAAGTACTTCAGTAACTGCAGAATTCTCAGAACAGTTTCACTTTCTAATTAATCCCTCTCACTTAAAGCCTTTGAGGAACCACCAAGACTACTGACTTACCAATTCACATCGTTGCTCTCCAGCTGTAGCTTCATTTCTTAATTGTGCAAAAATTTCAGGCAAAAATTCTTCATCCTGCTGTGGAGCACACAAAAAGAACACAAATTACACAGTGCCTTCTGTAAAGTGCAAGCATGATCTTTCTAGGATTCCACACTGCATGAAGTCAAACTTTCCACACTGCCATTATTTTTATCACAAAGAAGGCAAATGCTAGAGTACACATCCAGCAGGATCATTTCCAGTCTTTCAGCACAACTTCAGTGCAGCTGGAGCATCTCCAGCACACCAGAGGCACAGTAAAGCTGGCCATAGGAGATGATCCCCAAAGATGATCCCTGAATTAGTGTCTACAGAGTGTGACATTTCCTTTCCATCTCTGCCCTGCCAGCCTTATGCTTTGCAGTTCCGCCCAACCCCATAGACTCCCTGTGTGATTTGCCACACCCACACCCACATCGAAGGGACAGAAAGGACAGTGCTAGTTTGTTTCAGACTCCCTCACAGCACTTTGCACATAAACTTCTAGGTAAACCACTCCTACACTTCTGATGTAAAAAGTGCTAACCAAGAGAAAACTTTGGCCCTACTGTACCTGAGCCATTCCTACTACACTGTGAACATCCCAATGAGATCAGTTTCCCTCTTTTGGATCTGCAGCATTGCAAAGCACCTTCTCAGTTCATCTCTGTGAGATTAACAGATTACAGGTTGGCTGCAGCCGCATTGTTCTGAATCCTACTTGCAGTAAAACCAGCTCTCCCACATGCAGGTGCTCCGCTTTGCCAAGATGGGAAACTTTTGTGACTATTATTTGCTTTTCAGATTCACATCCTCTACTGATACGAGATATTTAAGGATAATACAGGACAAAACTGCACTTCTTGTAAATCATTTCATGCTTCAGACTCCAAAAACCTGGGAACATCATCATCTCTCAAGTGTTTTGGCGCTTTCTGCCATATCTGTCCACCCATTTCTCTGCGCCCCTTTACATGGAACACAGTGTAATAAATGTCCCTGGAACAGAATACCGGAAGTTGCATGTTCCTTAAATACTTATACAAAACCAGCTCCAAAGATTTGCTTGGCAACCAAAGAGCAGGACTTTGTCTTGTTACAGCCCATAAAAAGTATTAAGATAGTGACCTGAAATGTATGATTTTGAAAATACAAAATCCAAGGGATCAGAAGGCAATTCAAAATATTGTGCAAATGAAAGTGCTTGTGATTAATTTATATAGTGTTCACCAGCTGTAGACCACTTCCAAACTACAGCCAGAGGGATCTTTACAGATCCCATCTATGCCACATTAAAAAACACTTACCTGCAACCCACGTAAAATCTCCTCTTTGCTGGAGCTGATGAAGGAATTGAGGGTAGAAAGAAAACCCTCTTCAAAATCTGATGGATTAGGCATGATGATGGCCCGAATGTACTGTGCCCTGGACACCTGGTGGATTTTCTGCCTGAGTTCAGGGTCTCTGGTAGGAATAACCTCCTGTAGCTTTGCTCTTTTGGTCAAGGATTCCCTGTGCCATCTTGGCTGAGCCAAACAAGGATCATACTCAAGGCATCCGACAACATCCAGAATACACTCGTCAGAAAACATCACCTCAAACAGAATGGCTTTGTCCAGGTACAGAATTCCTCTCACAATATCAAACAGAAGATGCAAGCCTTCAGTGTTCTTTACACGCTCACAGACTCGGAAAAGCTGTAGCAGCTTTGGAATATAGCCTTCATTCTTCAAGGCCAGCGCTAGCTTTCCCTTACGGATGCGTGAGAGGCGAACAGAGGTCACTAGGTCTGCAATCTCTCCAAGTTTGGGGAGTTCACAGGTAGGAAGGTCCATGAAACGACTAATTCTACCCATTTCTTTAGGTGCTCCTCTTCTGACTCAAGAAGGTCCTCGGTGACTTCCACAGAATGACACCAATACCCAAAGGGGACAAGAGGGAAGCAAGACCAGAGGCTACTCTGCAATGTGTTTCTGTTGCTCTGCCCCTCCAACTGCTTAAGGTGTTCTTCAGTCATTATGATGTACCTGGATCAGAGCCTGCTGATTGGTCCGTCCCTCTAACTCCCAGACTTCAGAATGTTGGGCTCATGACTGTCAAGGGTCACGGCAGATGACCAACGGCTACTGTTCGTTGTTGACCTTTTGGACTTCTCGAACCCCTTCCAGAAACTTCTGAGGGCCTCTAAGAAGGCTGGAGAAGGCCTCTTCCCAAGGCAGGCAGGGAAGACAGGGAATAGCCTTAAGCTGTTTCTATTAGATATTAGGAAGAAATGCTGGTGGTAAGGCACTGTCACAGGCTGCCCAGAGAAGTTGTGGCTGCCCCATCTCTGGAAGCCAGGCTGGATAGGGCTTTGAGATCCTGGTCTAGTAGAAGGTGTCCCTGACTATGGCAGGGGTGTTGGAACCAGATGAGCTTTTAGGTCCCTTCCAAAATTGTCATCATGGAAGCATGCTAGAACACTTCTCCAACTGGAGCACTATAGCTGAGGGCTATGAGCTTTTCAGAAGCAAGAGGTTAGCAAGGGAGAGTCTCAGGGTTAAGGAAATTTCCCTGTCCAACTACCCAAGACCACTCTGGAGGCATTCTCACATTACCTCATGTGGGACCAAAGTCCTTCACAGCTATACCCTCCACTTTCACATAGTCAGACCAGGCTTCCTTGCCAGCTTAACCCTGGGTCTGCCATAGCAGAGTCACAGATGTCCAGATCCTCAAAACAATTTAATCATGATGCAGCAACTGAATAACAAAATTACACCTCAAGCTGGTGCCTCTGAGAAGGAACCTGGAATAAAGAAACTCCTGTGCTTTTATCCCCTCACTGTCTAAGTTCATGAAGGTCTGGAGCTCATTAGCTCATACTGTGTCTCTGAGTGTCTGATCCCCTGGCTGCCCCACAAGGTCCCTGTGCCCTTTGTAATGCAAAGGGTAGCTCATGGCCTCTTGCCTTGGGCTTTGACTCCTGACCCCCAGAGTTCAACCTGCATCTTGTACTTCAGCTTCATCTCCACTTACCTGCACTGAATGTATTCTTGAACATCTACCTCACCGACATCTGCTGGGAAAGTAATACAGGTGGCTGCAAGCAACAAAGGGCATTCCTGGAGTGTGTAGAGGCCAACTTCCTGATCCAGGAAGACAAGCCATTCAGAGGTTGTGGATGCTCCATCCCTGGAAGTGTTGAAGGCCAGGCTGGATGGGGCCCTGAAAAACCATGTCTAGTGAGAAGCATCCCTGCTCATGGCAGAGGGCTTGGAACTGGATGATCTTTAAGGTCCCCACCCATGAAAACCATTCTGTGATTCTATCATTTGGAAGAGATATAAAAACAGTAATAACTGGAGCATGGTTCTTACCCTGTGTTGGCTTGGTAATAGCAGCTGTTTTTGGCTTTTCAGTAAGCGCAAAGAATAATTTGTGTTCGTGCAACAACTTAGAAATTTCAAATTACTGGGACTACAAATACACTAATAGGCTGCAAATACATGTGTAAAGAGTACAGAGAATATATAAAAGGACTAAAATAAATTTGGCATCAGTTGAAAACTGCATCTTAAATAGGCATGGAATGAGTCCCGTGGAAAGCAACACCGAAAATTTTGTGGAGGCCTTGAGCAAACAGGAGACCACATTCAGGCACAAGCTGTGATGCTTTTTCTCATCAGAATCCCTTTCACAGAGAGTTTTTACTGGAAGATGTTGATTTATTTTTAGCAAAATAATCATAGAAGTGACTTCACCTAGAAGTCAGTTTTGAGGAATTTCTTGTTTGAGCCTTATGCTATGAAGCTTCTCTTTATAATTCTGATATTCTGCTTCCTTTTGCCTTTGAAAACACTTTTCTAAAAAAAAGAGAGAGCAAGTGTTATAAATGAGAGAGATTAGAATTAAAATGTTTCAAGCCTAGTCATATATTTTTAATTTTCATTTTATGAAAATGCTCAGCCCTGGATTTTCACCTCAATTAAACATCAAAAAATCAAGAAAAATGTTTCTACCTACTCCATTAAAATATGCAAAAGTACTTTGTGGAATATGAATTGAAGGGTATTTGATCTCAAAAGAACCAGAGATCTGTCTTTCCATTTGTGGAGGGTGAGGGGTTGGGGGGAAAGTGATGAAAGCATTTCATGGAAAACATCAATTTGAAATGTAAAAGAAAGGACTTTTAAAAAGACTGGCTAAAGGGTAGGAGACACTTCAACCATACAGTCTTACCTTCTTTTCAAAGGCTATGCCAATAATCTTACTTACAAAGTCTCTTGTTTCAGTGCTTCCCACAACTGTTTCTTGAGTGACTGCTTGGCACTGAGTGTTTGCTCTGGACCTGCCTTCAGCTGTGTTGCTCTTTGCAGTTTTTCTGCTCTAACTCCACATTCACACAGTAGGAACTCCTCAATGCTGATTTTAAAATAATAGGCGGCCTTTTCCAGTGTTTTTTCTGTATAGATACAAGAGAAATAACAAACTGGTGAGTCGTACCACTGTCACTCAGATGTGGAGGTGGTAGTGAGAAAAACAATGCCAACAATTAATGTTTACATTGGAAAAAGGCACATCAAATTGACTTGCAATGGTCAGCTGTAGCATTATTCTAATTGGCATCTCACTGTGTAATTAGATGATCATACTTCATACATACTTCAGCAACATACTTATAATAAAAAACTAGATAATTTATGGGAGAAAAAATACTAGACTGGGTAATCAACACTGTGAAATACATGTGATATATCTCATTCATCTTTTTAAAAATTCCTGAAATGTGGACACCATTACTGCCCTATTATGGGGGTGCCCTCCAGAAACCACTAGCCTTTCTGCCTCTACACTTGAACAGCTCCTGCCCTGAGGGGCTTTTCATAGCACCTATTCAATGAAAAAAATCCCAAACAAATAAAACCACACATTCACATGTTCATACATGTGCCTCTGCCACAATGAAAACTCCAAGTTTTGTCCTTCTTCTGCACAACCCTCTCTAACTTATCTCTCACAAAGTAGCTGTAATGGCAGCTGAAGACATCAAAAATATGATGCCCATGAGTTTTTTTGTAGAGAGTTTATCCACATATGGATGGGGCTTTTTACCACATAGGGATTGCACAGAAAGACTATAAGAATAGTACGATTCCCTGGCTCTGTTTTACAGTAACAGGCTTGTCAAGCGATAATTTGGACTCCTCCTCTGCAAAGAACTCCATGATGTCAAAAACTCACAAGTGTTGTCAATAAAAGTGTCTGCTGAGAAATGAAACTGTTTTGAACTTGTGTTTTTTTCTCCCTGAGTTTCTACTTTCTCTCTGCTTCCCACCCTTCTCTTGCATCTATTATCCAGCTTGAGTCTAAAAATGTCATGATCTGAGCAAAGGGCATAAATTGTCTTCATCTAAATGCAGGAGGCAACTGCTCCTGCAGCTTATGTGTGTTTCACAGTCATGAACTGCATAGAAGACAAAAACTTCAATAAAATAACCTTAAATCTTCTCAGCATCATCTATGGTAAGTCTTTGTCATAATGATAAAAGGACATTCATTACCCAGTCACATAACTGCATTATATCATTCGCAATAAAAGGACATTAAGACTGAAATTCTTGGAAATAGCATGACAGTTGTAATGAAGCTCATGCATCATTCCAACATTATTCATTCCAAATTGTAAGAGTTTCAGATTAGGATGCTTCAGTATGTTGAATGTAAGCACCCTATAAATCCAGATAAAAAGCTTGAGATATGTCCCTTCCAGTCTATCCTCACTAGTGACAATACGAGGCAGGGACTGAAGAGAAAAACTACTGTGGGAGTATTTTTTAAATAATTATCTGTAACACCAAAAATACTCTGTTTTAAAATCAAAATTTTGCTAATAATTAGAAAGTCACCAAGAATTACATTGTGCCACTGCATTTTCTTAGCACAGGAAAGGCATTCCTAGGAAGAAGAATTTCCTCAGGGCTGAGAATATTTTCTTTGCTCTCATCCTAGCTGAGGTAAAAAGAAAATTGCTTTTTAGACAAATGTGCAGCATGGCAGACTGTGCTGCTTAGAAAATCCTCATGTCTAAACTTCCAATGGGCAAGACCTGAAGTGTCTTTTTTGTCCAAGTCAGGATCCATGGAGAGTGTTCTGTGCTTTGCAGAATAGGCTCATCAGCATGCAGGATCTGACTGACAAGGATCTGATTGACAACAATCTGTGAGGCACAATGACATCCCAGTAACTTGGAGCATTTCAGCAGGTGTATTTCTAGCTTTTTTCCCAGAGAAAGCTACTCATATGACCCCTGCAACACTCATGAGAGAGTCCTAAACACAAGTATGAAAGCTCAAAATTTCAGTTGTTTAAGGGTATATTTGAAAAGCTGATGTTTTCTTTCCCTTCCCCTAAGAAGAGAACCGACAGGGAACTCACAATTCCTCCCAGTCTCCCTCATTAAACAGCTCTTCCTCTTAGCGCTTGCATTCACAGTATCAAAAGACAGATGTCAATTAGTCTGGCACAGACATAACTTCAAGGTTCACTGCTTCTGAATATCAGATTGTGTGAAAATTTAAGCGTCTGTTCGCACCTCAGAGATAAATAGATGTCTTTTCCAAATACACAGGTTATAGTTATTCATATCTGTGACTTTTGGGACAATCACAAGTAATAACAGCAATCAAATCATTACAAGAAAGTGGGCTGGGTAAATAGGAATTGCTGAGATTCAGCCTCCCTGGGAAAAACAGACATGTTACCATTCATTTTGGGTGTTTTCTGTATGAAAAAAAAAAATTATTCACCACCAATATACAACATCTGTATGGATTACAGAGAAGTAAACATTGGATACTAACTTGTGCTTTCTGCACAACTCTTTGGAGATAAGAAGAGTGGCAAACAAACTCTTAGAGTATCTACTAAATAATGCATCTTCATATAATTATATTCTAGTTAGTAGCCTTCAGCTCTTAGACTTTTTAGACAATTCTCAGAATGATTATCTGACAAGTACAATTAGGACCATGAAGCCAGCATGGATTTTATTCTGTTTATTTTAAACTTATGACTGCATAATTGAATTTTTATCTGATCAGGGCAAAATTATTTCTGAAACTTAAGGGTACTAAACTATCATGGTTTCCACTGCTATACATATTTCTTCACTGACTAAGCCCTCACTTTTCTACAGCCACAGGACTGTTAATTTTACCAGGAAACTGACCCTAGCAATTCACTTGTAACAAATTTTGCAGAGCATATACTTGGCAGTGGTTGGAAATGTCATCCACTTAAAAAATGCCAAAACAGAAGCCAATTCCTGGGAGCTTTGACAGTAAGGGAAAGACAGAAGAAACCACTGATACAATGCCTGTGAGGCAGGTGTTCTGCTACTCCAGGGGCACTCATGCATCCACAATTATAATGCCAATGTGGATGCCACCTTCCCCTTCTCCTAACACTACTGTTACTCCCTCAAGCAGCCAGATTTCTCACACCTTGCAATCCCATCAACAATAACTGGACTAGTGAATATAACAGACAGAGAAATCAAGCGTGGAAAAGGTGTCATTAGGAAAGTTATTTACAGATTGAATTGCCACCTCTTTCAGCCATATCCTAGTTAAATTCACAGAGTCCAGCAGATAAATGGGAATACTGGTGAATCACACCTGCTCCAACATTAATTGCCTTAGGCTGCATGAACTGGTGTTCATAAATTTATTTCCCCTTCGGTTTCAAAGCCAGGTAATAATTGTAGGACTTCCCATGCTTAAGGCACAAGCAAACCAGATTAGTAGGCCCAAAAATACCTTTGTTATAAAACAGAAGAACAAATGAATGGCAAAAATATATTTTTTTTGCAACCAGAAAAATGCACAGTAGGGAAGATAAAAAATTTCAACTTATTTTCATGATTTTGTCACAAAACTGGTGCTTTGGAGGACAAGATGTTTGCTTGCTCTGCTCAGCCAAGTGGAAAAGGCTTAGAAGAGGCTCAGACAGCCTGTGCTGATGCCACCTCATAAGTGCTCATGTGATTCCTGGGTGAGGATGCAGGGATTCACCCCATTCCTATTGCAGGGTATGTCAGGCAGTCAAAACTGCAGCTGTGCCCTGCCCACGGACTCAGGAGCTATCCTGCAGGTTGCACAGATGCCAGAAATGCTAACATAGTGTGCTATATTACATCCAGCTGTGAAAAGGTCCCATCTGCACATCCTTTTCAATTTTCTGCATCAGAAAAAAAGAAGATTCTAAACTATTGAAGCTGTTCATATAAATAACCCTTCTAATATGCAACATGCCTACAATTTTATTTCCCCTCTAGCATGCAGCTTAAGCATTACCATAGACAGAGAACTTCTTTCCTGCTATTTTGATGAATGAGAGAGTCACTGGCAGTAAGCCTTAAGAGCCTGTAAATGAAACAACACATACTAACAAGATAATACTAGTATAGGAGGTAATATAAAGCCTGGTCTTTATTGGAGACCTCCAGGGGTAGATATGAAAAATTTCTACAAAAGCCCACCCCCTCGGAGGTGAATACTGTTTTATAGGATTAGGAAATTAGTATGTTTGACAAAAATCGCCAATTGGGAGCAAAAATGGCGATGTAATTTCCCATCCTCAGCCCCCCATCCTGTCCAAGCCCCTTCTAAATCCTCCCTCCTCAGATAGGCCTAAATATTGTTGATGAAAATGTGTCCCAAAGAGCTGTTTCTTTGCCTTGGTTTCTAAGGAGAAACAAGATAGGATAGGGGCTTCTGAATGTGTTTTGTCTTTCTGTCTATCAGGGTGTAAGAGATGGTCTGAAGTTTTCCTGATCTGCCTCATGACTGCCACAAGAACTGACCCTAATATCCTGAGGACCCCACCACTCGCTCTGGACAGGGTACCAGGCCTGGCTGAGGTGGATGCTTGCCAAATGACTACAAGTGCTGGCTGTATTGCTATGGTACGCTGCCTTCGAGCAGGTACATGGATGAGAACACCATGTTTCTGCACCTGTTTGTTGGAGGAATGGTCTCCACACACAATAGTCCATAAATCTCCCCACCTTTTGGCCAGAGGCGACTCACTTTGAAAAACGATTATAAAAAGATGACTTTCTGAAGAGATTTTCAAGATCTCCCCGCAGAAGACACATCTATTGGTTGGACCATGAGGACACCGTGTCTATTGGCCGACCACAAGGTGCATCCCATCTGTTGGTAACTATTCCCCATTCCCCTCTTTCTCTCTCTCTTTCTTTACTTTGTTTCCTTTATTTCTCTTCCCTCTATCGCAAAAAATGAGTTGTTGGTACTCAAAAAAGGTTCTTTGCTGTTGCTGTTGAATAAAAACCTTAGTCCCTTGATGTATGTCTTTTGCACCCCGAGGTCAAATGAACCATCACAACTCCCACTTGTGTTGAGCCGATCATGACACAAGGGAGGGAAAAGTACTGGGAAAACTAGCTACAAATGCAATAATAGGCTGCAAAACTACAAATATATGTGTAAAGAATGCAGAGAATATGAAAAGAAAAAGAAAAGAAAAAGAAAAGAAAAAGAAAAGAAAAAGAAAAGAAAAAGAAAAGAAAAGAAAAAGAAAAAGAAAAGAAAAAAAAGAAAAGAAAAGAAAAGAAAAGAAAAGAAAAGAAAAGAAAAGAAAAGAAAAGAAAAGAAAAGAAAAGAAAAGAAAAGAAAAGAAAAGAAAAGAAAAGAAAAGAAAAGAAAAGAAAAGAAAAGAAAAGAAAAGAAAAGAAAAGAAAAGAAAAGAAAAGAAAAGAAAAGAAAAGAAAAGAAAAGAAAGAGAAAAATCATTCAGCATCACCCCAAGCTGTAACTTGCTGTCTCTGTGCTGAATTCAACCCCTGCCAGGCAGTTCTCCAGCCACAAGACTGCAGAGGGAGAAGTGCTGAAGTTAATTCAGTTTTCTGCACTGCATCTCTGCAGCACAAATCTCCAAGTCTACTTCTTTGGTAGATATGGTGCCAACTGTGAGGCAGATAGAGAAGAGCAAAAAACTTGGAGATATATAGAGTTACAACTAATAACCAGTAAGATCATGAGTGTTAAGCTATTAAAATACAGCTACTGGCCAGCCATCCGTAGGAAGCTATGTTGGAGAACTGATAAGGAGAACTTAGGCACAAAGACTTTATTTCAAAGCCAGTTAAAAAGTAGCTCAGCTATGTTTCCAGTACAGTGTTGAAATGAAGCTGGTATACCAGAAATCCTTTGTCTTCCCGCCACACAGCCTCTGAGAGACCTGGGTAAGAGAACTCAGGAGTTAGAAATGGGTGTTACTGGCACTCTTCTGTGGTCATGCAGGAAACTGAGGGATACACTTCTCCTCAATAACCTTCCATCAACAGACTCACAAATACAAGCCTCTGACATGCTGATCCTTAAAATCTGGGGACAAAGTCACAATCCAACTTCCCAGCTATTCTCTTCCTTCTCCTCCTTACTTCCTGTAGGAGTAAGCAGGCACAGAATTTCAGCCCTACTGTATCGATTTGGTTGTGGAAAGCCAAGTTTCAAACCTAATCAGCAACTTCAAACTCCTTTTCCCAAGGAATCTGCTATGTGGAGGGGATAGAAATTGCAGTGAGAGCCTGTCTGAAGTGCAGATTTTTGATTTTATTTTCAGGTAACATGAAACAATACGCAAAGCTAAACTTCAAACATGCTACTTTGTCCTTTCAATTTGAGCAATGCTATAAAATCTGTATTATAAGTTTAGGGTATAAGAACAGAACACTAAAATAATCTATCACCAGTTATTTATTCTAATTTCAATTAAAGATTGTATTTTTTATGTTTCCTACCATTTTAAAGCAATTGGCCCTTCACTGAACTTCAACAAATAAGAGCTTTGAAAATACAGCTATTAAGAGAGATTAATAACAGCTTCTAATTTCTTATCCCAGGAACCCAAGATATTCTTCCATTATTGCTATTCCTCTCAACATGCAGAACTAGAAAAGGATGAGAGGACGTGGAACCCATTAGCAGTTTCCAATTGTAAAGATCTGGCAAGACAGGCAGTAACATTTTGTTTCAAAGCATAGCCCATTTAGTCCACTGAAATTATTTTAGCCTCTAAAATTGCAAATCCATTTAAAACTAGAGGTCACTGAGCATCTAAGCTGCCATGAAGCATGAGTACAGTCAGGTGCCTTTTGACACTTGAAAGCTCAGTATTAACAGATCTGTTGTCTAATGCTTATGCCTGGTTTTAATGCTCTCTTTCATGTATATGTTGCTAACAAATATATTCCCCCTAACTTAATACTACTTGTGTAGCTACAGCATTTTGGGTAATCAAGGAGATAGAATTTCCAAGTAAGATTTCTTCAGAGCCAGGTCAGAAAGTGCTAACACAACATAATTGCCCTGAATATATGCATCTTCCTTCTGAATCTATACGGCTTCCTTTTATTAAGGAAAACAAACAGTGAGCAGTTATCAAACACCTGTAGCAGATAACCCCATGTGAGAAAAATACTGAGACTTCAATAGAGTCAACTATCTGTTTTGGAGTTTTGTGGATATGGGTAATGCAAATGAGACTGATAGTACTGCAGATTTAATCACCATATGCAGCTTCATAATGAGGGTGCCATGTCAAGAGCAAACAGAGCTCTGAAGATTGTAAGAAGATAGAATCAAGTCTGGCTGATGGGAAATAAGATGTTACTAAGTAGAAGTGTAAAGTTTGTCCATGCGATGTTTAACTAGATGATTGTAGTAAAATATAACTAGCTTTCCTGAAATGGTATATAAACATATGTAGTCCTCAGTAAAGTAGGATTCTGATCACCGTTCAGTGTCCCCATCTCTCATCGTCGATAGAGGTTAGATGATATTTACAGAGAGAAATCCTGATAATATTTCTATGAGAAGTACAGCAGCTAATGTGATACAGTACATTTATAAAGGAGAATGTTTAAGGCAAATTACCTCTCTTTGGTAACATAATTTCTTGTTATAAATCAAGACAAGGTTGTCACCTGTTTTAGATCAAGGTTAATCCACTCATAGCCATTAAATTCACGTACATGCATTATCAAGGATGTCTTTTACAGCTTCTCACTTTAATAATTTGAAGCATTACCAGCTGAAGATGACACTTTCTATCACCGATGCAGAAGAGCCAGAAAGGATTTGCACTGTTCTGTCTAGCTTTCAGGCAATGCACTTAGCTGTACAGGAACAAGATCAGTAAGAAATTTTAGCAATACAGCAAGTCAAAGCAATAAAAACAGATTGTCACACTATTGAGTTTTTTCCCCCCAGCAGATGATGGAGAATATTTCTGCACAGCAACAGAAGTGTTAATTCCAAAAGCCTAGGTAAAAGGTGACCAAGCTAAGCCTCACCACTCCCAAAGGCTGGAAATTATTGCATGATAAAACCCAGCCCACACTCTCCTTGCTAACAAACTAAAGTTTTATTCCATTTAATAGACTTTGCTGCACTGACACATCTCTAATTTAAAGATACCAAGTTTTAGTGTGAAAAATCCTGAACCAGAAGGGAAAATCAGAATCCTATTCCACATTCATATTTCAGAAATCCCCTACAAAAACCTAGCAGAAGTAAAAGCCATATGTTTTGGTAAGAATGGACAGACTACTGTTTAGCTTTGAAAACAGAACAAATCAACAGCAATTTTACACCATGTGAAGATTTATGTCGCTTTCTCCTCATTGCATGCTGCAAACAGCTGGGCAATTTGTGAGAGCACTGCAAATCTCCAAGAGCTCAAATGTCTAAATGAGAGCAATGATAAACACGAGGTAAATGCAAACTTGAAAACTCCACAATCAAAGAGGACTGATCTCAGACATATGAAAGCCAGGCTAAGTGCATTTAGTGACCCACTAGCATTTGCTGCCAAAATCAGCTGGATTTGAAATGTTAGCCTCATCTTTGATTAACTACCTAGTAATCTATAAGCTGCTGTAAGACACTAAACAGATGCATCTCTAAGAGGAAATAGAAAAGAAAATGTTTCCTCTGATTAAGTTTTGCAAAAAACTTGACATACAGTTTTGCAAACAGTTGAGACGCAGCAAATACAGAGATCAGACTATCAGAGAGATGAGGCACTGTTTTTTTACAGCAGGAGTAAACACCAAATTTTAGACTAATTGTCCTACTTTAATGTTACCAGATGTATTATTGGTGCTTGACTAAACTCAAAGCAGTGGCACATTTAGTATACGCACTGCATTACTGACTGGAAAGCCAAAGTCAGAGGCTGAGTAGTTTATTTTACATGTAACAAAACTCACAAGATCCTCCAAGATTCCTCCTGCATGAAATGGCTGTACTGATTACATGAACATTCCCTGAGAGCACTCAAGTGGATGCAGAATGAACAGACAGGCAATGGATTCACAGCACCAGGCCCTTGGAAACTGAAATGTGCCATCCACAAACAGTCCACTAAATTAGTTTTAAAATAGGTTATAAAAGAGATTTCAGGGAATTAGAAGTTCAGTGAGTTCATCCACTGACATGTGTCTCCAAAGTGGCATTTTCACAGACTAAAGCAGTATCCCTGTCAGTATATTACAAAAGGTGTAATTACCTGGCAGCAAATTATATATTTTTGCTAAGGAAGAGGACTGAGGCTTTTTATGAAGACCAGTGTAGGCAGCACACAGGGATGAAGGTTAAGTTTCTTAGATTCAGAGTGAAAAACAATAGCACATTCAAACATCCCACATAGTGCCTCATCTCACACAGCCAAAGGACTCAGAATTTTCTCACAAGGATCTTGTAAATATGCACCTCCAGGAGAGATGAGGGAGGGCAACTGCTGACCCTGGGAAAGCATATGGGAGAGCACATGGCCTCAGCAGAGCCGGGAGCTCCAGAAAGGCTTCTGCTACCATGGAGGTTCTGATCCTGCTTCTTTCCCTTCTGGCAGAAAACACTAAATGTACATGACTTCTAAACACTTTCAGCCAGACTTCAATACATTACAGCCCATGTGGAAGAAGTGAAACTATATGGAAATATGTAACCCACATACCTGGCTTCCTTTTTGTAGCAGCTTTCCTGACACAATGGAAACTTCCCTGATAAGAAGTCCTGCTGTTGTCAAAATAGAGAAGATTGGCATTGGTTTCAAAAGACTCCCTGGGGAAATTTTTCCACAATTTCTCAGTGCAAAATTTCCCCTGCACTTTCTCTGCCAGTTGTGTGCTCATGGCACAGTTTTAACCTGCTCATACTTTGGTGAAAAGACAACTGCAACAAAAAGTATCCATCAGTTAATGCAAAAATGCAGAGGTGACCAAGGTTGTCAAATCAGTCCAAGTACTGTGGCAATGTCTGTTCTTGTACAGACTGAATCTCAAAAAAATGGTGATGCTTCCACTCACTGCTCTGAGTGACTAATTAGGTTAAATGGACTGCTGCACTATGGGAGTAAATGCCAAACTCAAAAGAGGTTAATGGAGCTTTCCCTTCCAGTGGCATTTCTTTTAAAAATGAAGGGAGTATCTACTCAAATTGGACTCCCAGGCCAGAAAAGGAGCAGTGTCTAAATGCAAATACAGGTAAAGACACCTGGAACAGCCATCTGGAACTACTCAGCGTCAAGTCAGTCAACATGACAGAGTTCTTCTTGTCTGACCACGTGTTAAGAACGGCGATATTCTCTGTCAAGATTTACCTTAAAATGGATCCAAGCATAACCTGAAGTGAACTGCAGCACAGCTGTATTCATGAAGGTGAGGCAGGGATGAGAGCAGCAAGCTTTTCAGCCAGAAGAAAAGGACACAGCTGCACAGCCAGATACCAGTAAGAGCACCACAGTCGCAATCAGGACACATGGTCATCACAGGCCAGCCAGATGTCTAAAACAGTATGAAAAGCACTTAATGAAAATAGTCATGCGATCAAAAGAGCGCAAATCTTATTTTCTGTTTATCTGCTTTATTCTGTTTATGTACTGGTTTGAAGACAACCCAGCAGGAGGAATTAAGTCCACATAAATATATTGTGAGAGATGCCAAGTCAGAACTACAATTTAATAGGAAAATTACAATAAAGGCAATAGCACAGAAACAGTGGCTTACACCAACAAAATCAGAATGCAATCTGACACCCTGTTGGCCACGGTGGTGGCAGCAGTCTGATTGGAGTGATGGATGTGGTCCTGTTGAAGTGGTGATCCTGTAGAAAGGTCTGGTCTTCTCTGGAGGTCCTGTGGTAGTTATCAAGAGCTTTTCTCCTCTGGAAATCCAGTGGTGATATTGTGGTGTCCCAAACTTCAGATTATATACAGGTAGGAATGTTCCATTCCTCCCTCAGGGCAGGGCATCTCACAATAGGATGGTGCAATTTTATGAGAAATTCTGGGAGATCTTGATGGCACATTAGCAGAGATGGTCCCCCATCTCTGGATGGTGGCTGCTTCCCCAGAAGGAGTTATCAGGGCTGAGTAATGGAGAAGATAAAGAACACTTCTCCAACCATTTTAACAGCTCATGTCGATGGTAGCAGAATATATATTTTTGTTTACACCTTACATTGGAACCCAAGACACCTCATTTTCTCTGACCTTCATGAAGCTTTCTGAGCAGGCATACCCTAACCTGTTTGAGTAACTAAGAGAATTTTAACCCTTCTTTCTCAAATAGGCAGAGGGAGGACAGATCTTCAACACAGTGAATGCTCCCTTTATTTCCATACCTTTATATCAACTATTTCAATCAACCAGGCCCTCCTACAACATTCCTAATCACTGCTGCATGTTCAGAGCCAAAGCATATTAATCTCAGAATCTGCAGTTCTAAAGACAGTATAGTTGAAGAGAAGTAAAGTATTTAAAACCACTAAAATAATAATGAAGTGATAAATACCATTATCTACCAATATTATCTTAATTTTACAGAGTGCACACATAGACAATGTAAGAATCCCTTTGCGCTTGGAAAGGATTGCAACTTGCTTTAACATTACAGGGATTTTCTTGATCTTTCTTCAAAGCATTGGGACAATTCTATAAATTTCCTGATTTAACTTGCAAATTAATTCTGCAAATACAACTCTAGAGCCTGCTTCTCTCTATGCCTGCACTCTTAATTTTTCTCAAGGAATAGCAGCAGCAGCTGAGGACAGAATGTTGCTGCTCTCTGCCAGGGAAGTGTTCACCAACCCTGCCAGCAGCAGCAAATGCACTGAGTGTAACAAGACAAATGAGATCCAGCTGTTTTAACACAGACCCACAATACAGCTGGATAGTGCACTGCAAGTGGAGTGGCAGGTCTAGATACTTTTTTTCTCTAAATATTTCTACATCTAGGAATAACTCATGCAGAAGAGGCAAATGTTGTTAGATACCCCAAACAAACAGTTTGTCTGACATTTTGGAGCTTGGCAGAAACCCACATGACTAAAAGCTACAATCAGCAGCTTGGCATTGGACCATCCAGTCATCACATTTGGTCCCATCATTCCTGCCACAGAACTATAGGCACAGTAGGAGCAAAGCATCTTTTATGATGCAAATTTCAAAGTCACCAGAAGTTTTAATCGAAGAAAGCCTCTGTTGCAGGTCATCTGCCTCAGTGGGGTTCCGGGTTTTCAGCCTGATTTTTAGTGTGTCCCATTTCCTCATAAACAGAAGTTTCACTTGTCCACATTGATCTCCTGTGCAATACACCTGCTGAAAATCAGCCTTTCATATTAGTGATGGTTAAACAACTTTCTCTGTACCTGCTCCCAGCAAAGTAGATGACTGATTTTCTTCCATATGTTCAGGATTTTTGGCTGCCTGGCTCCAATTTAGCCTTTTGCAGTCACCTATATTTTTCCTTGTTTGGCAGTCCAGAAGGCACAAATTAATGAGAGGAAAGATGTGTGCTAGTGTCTTTAAAAATAATTTAATGAGTGGAGGTATGGCTGTTAACATCTTTGAAATGGGTCTTACTGACTTTGGGCAGCAGGTTTGTTACAGAGCTCAGATGTCTTGGCTTCTGAAACAGACAAGGGCCTCTGCACAAGGCTAAACTTTGGGATAAAACAGTAGGTTCAGTGGGGATACGTGGTAGGCGATTTGGGAAGGCTGTACCTTCCTAGTACCTCAGCCACTGGGGAAAGGAAGAGGGCAACATGCGGCTGGGAGTTTAGATAAAAGGAGGCCATGCCCTCCAAAACCCCAAGAGAGAAAAGCCTGTAGAGGTGTGCACTGGTGGACACTCTCCCTTTATTCAAATAAAGTTGAAGGACTCCTCTGTCTCCTTTTCAGTTGTATGTGTCAGGAAAATTAATCCACAAATGTCGTTGGATACTGCTGGGAGACAAGGAAAAAACACCCTTGAAGCCTTGGGTTTCTCAGGCTGCAAGGACAAGAAATAATAACAATTATTAAACACCTGCTGGAGATGTGATGTTTTGCAGAAAGCATGTTTTCAAAGAGATGTTGCCTTCTTGGACCAATGAGCCTTTTATATTTTGTATTGCACGAACTACCGTATATAACTATAGTGTTTCTTTAAATAAAGCTCTCTTTCTGTTTGTCCATTGCACGAAGAACTATGTTGCATTATCCTTTCTGCCTCTCCTATAGTCAAAATGCAACATTTGGAGGTTCCACCATCATAGCTACTCAAGTGAATTGAGATCACCTTAAGTGATTGTCACCAATGGGACAGTACCAGGATAAACTCGGAGCTGACAGTCTGCAGACCCCCCGAGGCTGTCAACAACCAAGGCTGTGGTCCAAGCTAGGTTTTTCTAGCCAGAGCTGTGCCGAGAGCAGACTGAGTTACCCAGAGACTAGGATTGAAATCCTGGGGCCAAAACCAGCCCCGGGAATCAGCAGGTCAAGAGCCATCTGGGGACATCGCAGACGCCCCCTGACTGCAGCAGAACGGGAGATCCACGGAAATTGTCAGCTGTTTCCTCCCTCACTGAGAGAGGTAAGATGAGCAGCAAATTCTGGAGCAAATGGGCTCGTTTTGGAGAGGGGAACTCCTGGCTACCTGCTAGGAGGATCAGAGGTTTCTTTAAAATGGGGACTCAACAATCTAAAAAAAGGGGAAGCTGCACTCTCAATATGGAGAGGTGCTTTGGCAGAATTAGACTGCACCGGAGGCTCTAACCTCTGTAACTTTTCCTAAAAATCTGCCGATCGCGGTGGTTCCATGTGCAGCAAATCTCAATGGAAGCTTTACTGGCCGCCTATGCGGAGCAGCCCATGGCGATAGCGCCCGCGTCTGCGGCGGGCGTCGAATCGCGGCAGTCGTGGGCTGCGGGTGGCCGGGCCACAGGGGCAGGAGTGGTGCCGGCCATTCCTTCTTTACTGATAATGAGCTTGGCCTATTCAGGCAGAGCTGAGGGAGCCGTGGGTGCCACCCACTCCACATAAAGAGGTGGTGATAGGTCTTCCCTCGCCTCTGATGTCAAAGCTTGACCCGCCGCCCATCGGGGAGGGGTCTTGGTTGCCCTCCTCTGCCTCAGCAGAGGCATGGTTTTCCTCTGTTTTCCCCTCAGCATCCCAACTCGTCAACCCGGAAGCGGTGACCTCCTCCTCCAGGTCACCGGAGATGGTGCTCCCCCCGCTGCCTCCAATGCTGCTGCTTCCATCCACGCCAGCCAGGGAAGACGTTCCTGTCAATCAAGCAGCCAAGCCTCAGGCGGTGCAGCAGGGTGAAGGGGGTTCAGTGAGGCACATGGAAATCCTGGGGGGTCCCAGGGACAAATGGCATTTATGTGTGTGGGGGGGAGGGGGGAGTCAGAGTCCTCGAGCAAATGTTTCTAAGCTCGATCTAATTTCTGGGAAAGAATTGTTGGAAAATTGTAATAATAGCATCCAAATGAAAGAAAGTAAAGCTGGACAGCATATTTGGAAAAAGAGAAAAAATATTTAAATAATCCCGTTGTTACAGGCTTCATTACAGGACATGCGTGCTTCGTGCTGAGGTCCTTGCTGGGGACCTGCAAGGTTGTTGCATTTTGCTGACCTGTGATGCAGAAGGCAGAGTGTGTTCAATGTACTGCCTTCAAGTGCTGATCACCATCCCTCTACGAGCAGGGAATGGACATTCATCTGTTCCTGTTTGGACTGTTTTGACATCAGAACTGTTGAACTGTTGTGGTGAACTGTTTTGAACTCAGAACTGCTTTGAACTTAATGGACAATTTTTAGATTTTTAGTTCTGGTGAATTGTATTTATGTATTAGACATAGTACCTTCTGTTATGCTTTAAGCCATATTTGAAAAATGTATTAGAGTATTATGTATTAGACATAGTACCTTTTGAGTTTTAAACCAGATTTTTAAAATGTATTAGTAATGGTAATGGATTTTATTGAACCAATGGACAATTTTAGATTTTGGTCCTGGTGAATTGTATTGATTTTAGTTCTGGGGAATTGTATTACATTTTGTTAAGATTTTTAGCCAGAATTTTACAATGTATTAAGATAATAATGAGTTTTGGTTCTAGTAAATTTTATTACAGATGGATTTTAGTTAACTGCTAAAACTCCATGAGAAGTTTTTGCCAGATTTTTTGAAATGTATTAAGAATGGTGATGGATTTTAGTTCTGGGGAACAGTGGCAGATTTTACTGCTGTATTAGAAATAGTGCTTTGGTGGTGGATTTTTTGCAAGGAAGGTCAACAAATTTGGAACGTTCCCAGGCCAGTATCCTCAGGTCTTCTGCATGTGTTTGTCCTCCCTAGCAAAGGGCCCTGCTAGGGAGCAGAGATACATTTTTTTCCTTTTTTTTTAAATATATTTCAGAAAGGGGGACATGTCGTTGGATACTGCTGGGAAGTAGGGAAAAAGCAGCCTTGAAGCCTTGGGTTTCCCAGGCAAGGACAAGAAATTATACTAATGATTAAACACCTGCTGAAGACGTGTGCTTCGTGATGTTCTCAGAAAGCATGTTTTCAAAGAGGTGTTGCTTTCTTGGACCAGAGTCTTTTCTATTCTGTTTTGCATGAACTACCCTATATAACTGTAGTGTTTCTTTAAATAAAGCTCTCTTTCTGTTTGTCCATTGCAGGAAAAACTATGTTACATTATCACTTCTGCTGCTTCTGTAGTCAAAATGCAACACACAAACACCAGAGGTTTATGTCCAAGAAGGAGACAGAAGAGTCCTTTTGCTTTATTCTAATAAAGGGAGAGGCCATGGGGCATCCCCCTGGGATCTCTCAAATTTTTGGAGGATGCAGCCTCCTTTTAATCCTAATTTCCTGCTGCATTTCCCTCTCTCTTTCCCCATTGGCTGAGGTACTTGAGAGGTACAGACTTCCCAGAATGCCTGATACCTGAGATTTCCCTCTAATGTGTAAGCCTTCCTTTTAATTTTTAATTCTTATAGAATTAATAGTTTTTCCCCATTGCTTCTTTCATCTTCCAATATCCAATTTCATTTATCAGCAAACCTAAGTTTTGTTTGTAAAGGCAAATATCTTTTTCCATTCATCAATCATAATTTGCTGTCAATACTCTTTCCTCAAAGAATAGAAACCCAATAAAGAATTAAGGTCTGAAATGTGAAAGCACAGCAACACATTTTGGAAAGGTGTTTTTCTTATACTGAGTAAATGAATATGAAGTGTTGTCTTGAAGTGAGTGTATTCCACGATTCCATGTATTCCTGGATAGTGTATTCCATGATCCTCTGCCTTGTGCCCAAAAAATGGCTATTGTATCTTTAAGGCCAGGTTCCAGTGTATAGGGGGCCAGGGAGGCT
This sequence comes from Oenanthe melanoleuca, assembly GCF_029582105.1. Taxonomy (NCBI): domain Eukaryota; kingdom Metazoa; phylum Chordata; class Aves; order Passeriformes; family Muscicapidae; genus Oenanthe; species Oenanthe melanoleuca. The sequence continues at coordinate 108,838,532 of NC_079336.1, read as the reverse complement.
TCTTCTTTGTTGTGCAGGCATTTTGAAACACCACTTCAAGGCCAGGTTTTACCATGTCTCTGGTCAACATGCTTTTTGCTTGACTGGAAAGCTTTTTTTTTTTGGCCCAGGCAAAAAAGCTTTTCCTTGACTAGTTGTAGAGAGGCTGCCTTAGACTGCCTTGAGCTGAGCAGCTGCTTTGTCAGACACCAGGGACTCCTGGCTGGCAGGAGCACAGTGGCACCTCTCCAGTCCAATGCCCCTGTGAGCCAGCCAAGGAAACACACTGAGACTTCAGCCCAGCCTTTCCGCCATCATGGGGAGGAGTTCAATGCTGGCCCTGTCTTGTACTGCATGTCAGGAGCAGGTATTTCTTTGGGCTTTTGGGTCTTCTGTCCCAGTGTATGTGCATGGGGTAAGGTCTGACTGCTTAATATCTTAACAGTTTTGAGGATTTTTCCTTGGTTTGTGGGCATTCTGTTTCTTAACAAGCCATTGGGATTTTTTTCACTTTCATTTATTGGTAATACTTCCCTATTGGTGGAAAGGGATTATTGGAACCTTGTAGAAGAGATGGCACTCGTTCCAGTGTCCTCTTTTAATATGTTTCTCAAACTCAGACAAGTGTAAAATTCAGAAGAGAATGTGCCCCCAGCCAAAAGCTCCTGTTTGCTCAGGTTTCTCCTGAGGCTGATTGTAGCTCTCCTGTCAGCCAAATTCCTACAGCTCTTTTGCAGACAAGTAATTTAATTTCTATAATATTTTAAAAAGCTCCATGTGAATACTCCTTTCACTAAGAATAATTGGGGGGAGGGTGTGTGGGGGAAGATTATCATATGTATGGACAATACAGTTAAACAAAATTCTTCTAGATCAATATGTCCTCGTGCTGCATTTTCAGCCCTGCCTTTTAATTCACGTAGTTGCTATCTTCTCCAATAATTGTTTAAGACTTTGTGCAGGTTTTGCCTGAAAGTTTCAGAGAAGAAGAGCACAGACACACACACAGAGAGATTTTTTCTCTGAGAACTTCCTCTGTGAGCTGCAGGGACCAATCGGAAAGCCGTTTTAATAATTGACAGTTTGGGTAACTAATTCAAAACTTACTTCGCCTTTATGAGTCACATGGGTAAAAGTGAAACTCACTCTTTTCTCTTCTGGCTTGTGAAGAAGTAAGGCCAGCTAGCTTGGCTCAGCTCAGCTCAGCCTGGCCTGGCCCCTCTCCTCATGCGGCCTGGGGGGGGGGGGCAGCTGAGGCCCCCCTTGTTTTCAACTAGAGACCCTGATGGCTAGGGGAATGGGAAACGTTTGCTAAAATCTTGGTTTTTCCTTTCTTCTAGTGTGACCACAGATAAGCCAGGGCCCTGCCACCGTCTTAGAGCAGCTGTAAGAAGGTGAAGCCCCCCAGCTGCCCATGTAGCTTGGGGAAATGCACCTGGGCTCTGTTTTAGCTGAGCTTCTCTCTCACATTTGCTTGCTGGGCTCCGCAGTTTTATTTTAGCCTCTTTTACAGGGCCTGCACAGCTTGAAAGTCCTAGCATGGCTCCAAGATGGCCTGGTCCACCTCCTTTACCTTCTATGTGCAACTTTAACCCTTCCAATGCTCAGATAAGACTGCAGATCTCTTGAGCTCCCTTGAATGAGAAGAATAAAGCAGAAAGTATACTAGAGTTAGTGAAGTAAGAGCCAAGTTTCTAGATGGGAAGAAATTGAGAAAATGCCATAAATGAGTTGACTAAAAAACCTTTTTTTAAGCTATGGAGTAGACTAGATTACACTAAAAATTTCTATAAATTATAGAGAAATACATGGGAGTGTTAAGGTGTTTGAAAAAAAGATTCTATAGTCCGAGGAAATGGGGGTTTCTGCTCTGGAGAATGGAAAGATAAACAAAGACATTTGATGGAAAAAAGAGATGAAGAGGACTTCTGCTTTTGAACAGTTTGTCCTTAAAAGTAATACCTCATGAGTTTTTTCACATTACCTTCTGGAAAGACTGTAAAGATACAAGGAGTTCCAAGATTTGCAAATTTTCCCGGGCAGATGCAAATTTTGAAAGTAAAGACAAACCCTATGGCTAAAACAAGAAGGTATTTCTCTCTCTAAAGTGAACTGAAATGATTATTTAAGTAAAAGACTGACTAAAGTGTATTTCTGTGTTGTTGTTAAGAAATATAGAAGGTAGGGGGCAGGAGGGAGTGATCTAGAAATCTTATTCCGAATTTCTTATTTTCTCTATGTTATTAATAAATTTTTTCTTTATACTCTTTTAAATTTTAAGCCTGCCTTGTTTTTGCTCCTAAATCCTACCTCAAAGAAAAATTAGGTATATTAAAATTAGCAAACCTAAATTAAACCAAAACACTTTTTGGTGGAGAATGCGGGCAAGGAAAATTAATATAAGTGTGAAATGAGATCAATTAAGAAGAGTAAAGGGAAGGCATGTAATAGATTATAGGATTGTGTTGGTTTCACGTGCTGGGGAAGATGGGTGGATTCGCCTCGGGGGAGGGCTCCATGAGGCTGGGGAGTGGGAGGGACTCTCCTGTCTCTGGGAACTTCCCCTGTGAGCTGCTGGCACCAATTGGAGAGCTGATTTGGTAATGGACAGCTCGGGAAGCCAATGGAAGGTTGCTTCGCTTTCACAAATATCATGGGATTAAGTTAACTGCTCTCTTTCGGTTTCCAGCTCCTGGGAGGAGAAGTGGCTTTGGCCGGGGCCTCCGGCCTGGCTCCAGGCTTGGCCTCGGCCCTGGCTCGCGTGGCCCCGGCTCCACATGGCCCCCGGCCCCGTGCTCCTTTCAGCTCGGCTCCGCTCGGCTCGGCTCGCCTTTGCTACCCTTTCCACGTGGCATGGCCAAGTGAGGGGATGGGGCAGCCAACAAAGGCTCTCCCTTCCCCCCCCTAACCCCATCCCCCCATGTTCTGAAAAGAGAGGCCCCAGATGATGCATGTGGCTTAGAGTTTTTCCAGCAACAGCCTGGCCTGGCTTCTTCACGACCTGGATGCAATTTTAACTTCTTAATGCCTGGATAAGATTCTCGATCTGCCGAGCTCCCCTGAATGAGAAGAAATGAAGCATGGAGACTACAAAGGTCAGCGGAATGAAGATAAAGTTCCTGGTGGGAAGAGATTGAAAAGATGCAACTGATAAGTAGCAGAAAACCTTTTTTGTGGGCTAAGGGGATTGTGGCTACACTAAAAATTCCTTTAAACTGTTGTCCTGGTTTGAAGGACAGGGGTCTGCCAATAAAGGCAGAAGTTTTCCTTTGAAACAGAGATCTTAATTCCACTCCCCCCAAGTATTATAAACATTGGAATCAAGGACTCTGAGGCAGAGATAAGGGGGTAGGAATAACAGCTCTTTTACTAATATACCTAACTGTAGAGACAGAAAAAACAGCAGTTGTTAAAATTACCAACAAAACAGAACAGATAACTTGGTTCCAGTCCTTTCTTTAGCTGTGGGCACTCTCTCTTTTGGCAGGAATGGGCGCAGGAGGGGGCGGGTGCGGCCATGCCAGTCTTGGGTGGGAGCAGGCTGGAGCGGGCAGCTCCTCACTCACCGTTTGTGTCCCAGTGATTTGCTGTGTCTGGAGAGGCAGGAGGCTGCAGTGGGACAGATGCAGGGCAGGTGATGGCAGAGGGTCTGGCTCTCCTGCATTCTGCCGTGTGGCTCCAGATGGGGGAATCCTCCTCCAAGCTCCCGGAAACACGAGTCCCTTCGGAAGCACGAGTGCCCATCTTCAAGCCGATCCCACCTACCCCTTTTGTCTAGAGTCCTTAAAAGTTCCTGGGTATAACCTGGCCAGCCCCATTGGCATGATAATGAGAAAAATTATTTAAATTGACACAGTAATAGAAAAACACTCAACCCCCAACATTATCCACCCCGAATTTTTCCCATGCCAACATGCTACATCAAATTAAAACTACTAAATCATATACATACATGCAGTTACAGGCACAGTATCATAGATAGCCCACCCTAGAACAAGGTCTCCTTAGGGTATGCATCGGGTCTCTCCATCCTTTTGCATCACCCACCAAGTGCAACCTGGTCCTTGAGCAAAAACCACCCCATGAACAGGACTGTCTTTGCTGGAGGGAGAGTTCACCCAAACAGTTTTTCCTAACATGCCTCTCAGGTGTACCACTGGGACCTTATCTCCATCTGGTGCTCCCAAGGGCTCAGATTGGGCAGGGCCTGCTAGGTTAGTGGAACCTTTGGTATTCACTAACCATGTGGCCTTTGGTAGATTGATCTCCCAGTTCTTGAAAGTTGCCCCACTAAGTGCCTTTAAGGTGGTTTTAAGCAGGCCATTGCACCGTTCGACTTTCCCAGCCGCTGGTGCATGGTAGGGAATATGGTACACCCACTCAATGCCATGTTCTCTAGCCTAGGTGCTTATAAGGCTATTTTTGAAATGAGTCCTGTTGTCTGACTCAATTCTCTCAGGGGTACCATGCCTCCAGAGGACTTGCTTTTCCAGGCCCAGGATGGTGTTCCGAGCAGTGGCATGAGGCACAGGGTAGGTCTCCAACCACCTGGTGGTAGCTTCCACCATGGTCAGCACATAGCACTTGCCTTGGCGGGTCTGAGGCAGTGTGATGTAGTCAATCTGCCAGGCCTCTCCATACTTATACCTGGACCACCGCCCCCCATACCAGAGGGGCTTCACCCGCTTGGCCTGCTTGATGGCAGCACACGTCTCACAATCATGGATAACCTGAGAGGTACTGTTCATGGTTAAATCCACCCCTTGGTCTCGTGCCCACTTATGGGTGGCATCTCTGCCCTGATGACCTGAGGCATCGTGGGCCCATCGAACCAGGAACAATTTTCTCTTGTGTTCCCAATCTAAGTCTATCTCTGACACCTCTATCTGTGCAGCCTGATTTACCTGCTCGTTATGCCGGTGTTCTTCATTAGCCCGACTCTTGGGAACATGGGCATCCACATGACGGACTTTCATGGGTAGCTTCTCTACCCGAGTGGCAATGTCTTTCCATTCATCAGCAGCCCAGATTGATTTTCCTCTACGTTGCCAGTTAGCCTTTTTCCACCTTTCCAGCCACCCTCACAGAGCATTGGCTATCATCCAGGAATCAGTGTAAAGGCAGAGCTTTGGCCATTTCTCTCTCTCAGCAATGTCCAAGGCCAGCTGAACAGGTTTGAGTTCAGCAAGTTGACTTGATTCCCCTTCTCCTTCGGTAGCTTGTGCAACCTGTTGTGTGTGGCTCCATATGGCTGCTTTCCACTTCCGGTTCATCCCCACAATGCGACAGGAACCGTCGGTGAAAAGGGCGTAGCATGTTTCATCTGCTGGCAGTTGGTTGTACGGTGGGACTTCTTCAGCCCGGGTCACTTGCTTCTGCTCCTCTTCATCAGCGAGACCAAAACTTTCACCTTCTGGCCAGTTTGTAATTATCTCCAAAATCCCAGGGCGATTCAGGTTTCCAATGTGAGTGCGCTGCGTGATGAGGGCAATCCACTTGCTCCATGTGGCGTCGGTGGCGTGGTGGGTAGAGGAAACCTTTCCTTTGAAAATCCAGCACTACCGGTCAGGGTGCCAGGAGAAGTTGTGCTTCCATGCCAGTCACCTCTGAGGCAGCTTGAACTCCTTCATAGGCAGCCAGGATTTCCTTCTCTGTGGGAGTGTAATTGGCTTCAGACCCTTTGTAACTTCTGCTCCAGAATCCCAGGGGTCGGCCTCGGGTCTCACCAGGCACCTTCTGCCAAAGGCTCCAGGACAGATCATGGTTCCTGGCTGCAGAGTAGAGCACATTCTTTACCTCTGGTCCCGTCCTGACTGGGCTAAGGGCTACTGCATGAGCAATCTCCTGTTTGATCTGGGCAAAGGCTTGCTGTTGTTCAGGGCCCCAGTGGAAGTCGTTCTTCTTGCGGGTGATCAGGTAGAGAGGGCTCACAATCTCGCTGTACTCAGGGATGTGCGTTCTCCAAAAACCTATGGCACCTAGGAAAGCCTGTGTTTCCTTCTTGCTTGTTGGTGGAGACATTGCAGTGATCTTATTGATGACCTCAGTGGGGACCTGGCACCATCCATCTTGCCACTTCACTCCCAGGAACTGGATCTCTCGGGCATGTCCTTTGACTTTGCTCTTTTTAATGGCAAAACTGGCTTCCAGCAAAATCTGGATGATCTTCTCTCCCTTCTCAAATACCTCCATTGCCGTGTTCCCCCACACAATGATGTCATCAATGTACTGCAAATGTCCTGGAGCTTCACCCTTTTCCAGTGCACCCTGGATCAGTCCATGGCAGATGGTGGGGCTGTGTTTCCACCCCTGGGGCAATCAGTTCCAGGTGTACTGCACACCCCTTAAGGTGAAAGCAAACTGAGGCCTGCACTCTGCTGCCAGAGGAATGGAGAAAAATGCATTGGCAATGTCAATGGTGGCATACCACTTTGCTGCCTTGGACTCCAGCTCGTACTGCAGCTCTAGCATGTCTGGCACAGCAGCGCTCAGCGGTGGAGTCACTTCATTTAATGCATGATAGTCCACAGTCAATCTCCATTCTCCATCAGATTTGCACACAGGCCAGATGGGGCTGTTGAAGGGTGAGTGGGCTTTGCTCACCACCCCTTGGCTCTCCAGCTCACAGATCATCTAGTGGATGGGGATCACAGCATCTCGATTTGTCTGGTACTGCCGGCGGTGCACTGTCATGGTGGCAATTGGTACCTGTTGCTCTGTTACTTTCAGGAGTCCCACTGCAGATGGGTTTTCTGATAGGCCAGGCAAGGTGTTCAACTGCTTAATGCTCTCTGTTGCTACAGCAGCTATTCCAAAAGCCCACCTGAACCCCTTTGGGTCTTTGTAGTAGCCATTCCTGAGAAAGTCTCTGCCTAGAATACGTGATGCCCCTGGGCCAGTTACAATAGGATGTTTCTGCCACCCCTTCCCTGTCAGGCTAATCTCAGCTTCCAGCAAAGTGTATTCCTGTGATCCCCCCGTCACCCCAACAATGGAAACAGGTACCTTCCCCACATGTTCTGATGGTATCAGGGTGAATTGTGACCCACTATCAACTAGCACTTTATGTTTCTGTGGCTTTGATGTGCCAGGCCATCGCACCCACACTGTCCAATACTCTCTGTCATCCCATGCCCCTCCCTGGCTAGAGGCAGGGCCCCTCTAGCCTTGGTTATTATATCTTTCCTGGGCATACATAGTGGAGGTTCCTTCCAGGCGATCAGACAGATAATCCTCCCTTCTGTAATACCCTGTACCTTTACCATGGGAGGTTGAGGCTACCTTCATTTTAGCGCGGTTCCCTCGGTTAGCATTTCCCTCCCTGAGCTGACGCACCCATGCTGCCAGGACAGAAGTGGGTTTCCCATCCCATTTTCCCATGTCTTCCCCATGGTCTCACAGGAAGAACCACAGGTCAGCTCGTGGGGTGTACCCTCTCTCCCTCGCTGGGGGGCATTGGGTTCTAGATTTGGGGCCTGTGACTCGCACTGGTGCTGCACTGATCTTCCTTATCTCCTCCCTTATCTCCTCCCTCATCTCCTCCCTCATCTCCTCCATCCTGTCTTGGACCTCTTGGAGGTCCCTGGCCATGGCAGAGACATTGGCCTGCATTGGGCCATTCATCATACTCTCAAAATTTCTGAGTTTGTTGGCAACAGAACCCACTGTCTCTCGGTGGTTATCAGCATTGAAGGTGGTATACTGAGATGGCCCCAGGGTTGCCAGATTCCACAGCATCTGCCCTGTGCACCTGACCTTGTCAGGGTCATTGTCATGCTGTCCATCCCTCCCAAAGAGTACCTCTAATACTGCCACTTCTCTCAGCTGCTGGATCCCTTCCTCAAGGGTCTTCCAGTGCATTCTACGGTGGTGCTCCTGCATTCTCTCTTTGTGGATAGAGCTCTCTCTCACACTCATTAAAAGCCGGTCCCAGAGGGAAAGGAGGCCTTGCTCCCTTACGAGTATCTGGTCCACACCTGAATCCTGGGCCAAGGATCCCAAATTCCTGGCCTCAGTTCCATCCAGTTGCACACCTATTCCTGTAAGGTCCCAGACCTGGAGTAACCAAGTTGTAAAAGGCTCACGGCCCCGCCATACATTGTCTTTACACAGGTTACGGAGACTATCGTATGAGAAGGACTCGGTGATGATCTCAACCTCTGGCTCCCTTGCTGGTTGTGAGGACCCTCCTGGCTGATCCCCATTATCTAGGTACCTCGTTTTAATCTTAGATTTTCTAGTTTCCACAGGGGCAACTGCTGCTGGCTGTGGCTGCCCTTGTGATCCAGCTGGAACCTGGACAGATACAACATCTACGGGTTCCACTGCAGCACCATCAGACTCTCCCTCTTTAGGGCAGGGGGAGGGTTTCTCACTAGCTGGAGAAAAGTGCTCCTTCAACATCTGGCTGTGCTCCTTCAACGTCTGGCCTATATCCTTCACTAGAGTTCCCACCCACTCTGGGTGGTTCATTTCTGTGGTGGGCTGTGGGGCAGCATCAGGCTCTGGGGCAGCATCCCTACTCCCTTAGGTAGGGTCAGGCTCTGGGGTAGCATCCCTACTCCCCGGAGCAGAGTCATGTTCTGGGGCAACATCCCTAGTCCCTGGAGCAGAGTCATGGTCTGGGGCAACATCTCTAGTCCCTGGGGCAGTGGCAGACTCTGGGGCAACATCCCTAGTCCCTGGGGCAGGGTCATGTTCTGGGGCAACAACCCTAGTCCCTGGGGCAGGGGCAGACTCTGGGGCAACATCCCTAGTCCCTGTGGTAGGTATCAGGGTTGTTATCCAAGCCAATATTCCCTTGTCTCTGAATGCTAAACAGAACAGGCATATCAGCAACACCAGCCACTGTGTGATTTCATTAGCATTTAAAGCAGATCTGAAGTCCTTGAAAACTGATGGGGTAGCCTCAAATAACTGGGTGATGGGTTGGGAGAAAATTTCCATTGCGTTCATTACCTCACAGTAAGTACCATTATTGAAATAACCCCAGAAACACACAGTTAGAGTATGATAGCTCTGGATCCATGTGGCCACTTCCCAGACAAAATTAAAAAACCATGAATTCCTGACATAATCAATCCACCAAACTAATCAGATAATAGCTACAGTAACTTTGGCGAGGGGGCCCATATTCAAATAAGGGCTTGCAAATGGGAGAGAGATATCTGTGGCCACATGGAGCCCAAAGCAGATTAAACCGGACAACATGTTGCCACTTAGGAGAGCTGTTACTCCTGTCTTAACTCTCCACACAGTGCCCTCTGCCCCGCGATAGGCGTCAAAATCTGTCCTGGTTTGAAGGACAGGTGTCTGCCGATAAAGGCAGAAGTTTTCCTTTGAAACAGAGATCTTAATTCCACTCCCCCCAAGTATTATAAACATTGGAATCAAGGACTCTGAGGCAGAGATAAGGGGGTAGGAATAACAGCTCTTTTACTAATATACCTAACCGTAGAGACAGAAACAACAGCAGTTGTTAAAATTACCAACAAAACAGAACAGATAACTTGGTTCCAGTCCTTTCTTTAGCTCTGGGCACACTCTCTCTCGGCAGGAGCGGAGGTGGGAGGGGGTGGCCGCGGCCGGTGGGAGCAGGCTGGAGCGGGCAGCTCCTCACTCACCGTTTGGGTTCTGGTGCTCAGCTGTGTCTGCAGAGGCAGGAGGCTGGAACGGGGCAGATGCAGGGCAGGTGATGGCAGAGGGTCTGGCTCTCCTGCGTTCGGCCGCGTGGCTCCAGACGGGGAATCCTCCTCCAAGCTCCCGGAAACACGAGTCCCTTCGGAAGCACAAGTGCCCATCTTCAAGCCAATCCCACCTACCCCTTTTGTCTAGAGTCCTTAAAAGTTCCTGGGTGTAACCCGGCCAGCTCCATTGGCATGGTAATGGCGAGGAGAGGAGAGGAGAGGAGAGGAGAGGAGAGGAGAGGAGAGGAGAGGAGAGGAGAGGAGAGGAGAGGAGAGGAGAGGAGAGGAGAGGAGAGGAGAGGAGAGGAGAGGAGAGGAGAGGAGAGGAGAGGAGAGGAGAGGAGAGGAGAGGAGAGGAGAGGAGAGGAGAGGAGAGGAGAGGAGAGGAGAGGAGAGGAGAGGAGAGGAGAGGAGAGGTACTAATTTACTTTGGGATCAGTAGTCAAGAGACACAAATGACCTCTGAACAGCTAAATTTCTTTCCAAAAAATTCTGGAGATTGTATTCTAGCTGATTAATCCATTGTCCTGGTTTTGGCTGGGAAACAGTTCTTTTTCATCTTAGCAGCTGGTAGGTACATGGCTGTGTTTTGGGTTGGGATGAGAATAATGTTGATAACACACTATTTTGGCTGTTGCTGAGCGTTGCTTGCCCTAAGTCAAGGACTTCTCAGTGTCTTCTGCTCAGCCAGCGAGGAGCAGAGCAAGTGAGGGAGCATAGCCGGGACAGCAGAACTGGCCAAAGTGATATTCCACACTGTAGAGCATCATGCCCAGTACATAAACTGGAGGAAGCTGTCTGAGAGCGGCTGATCACTGCTAGAAGACTGGATGGGCTTTGGTCAGCAAGTGGTGAGTAGCTGTATACCTTGGGAATCAGTTATCTATTCTTGTTGTTCTTGTTCTTGTTATTCTTGTTCTTGTTATTATTATATTTAAATTTACTTCCATTATTAAACTGTTCTTATGTCAACCCACTAGGGATTTTTATTTTCTTTCTGATTCTTCTCCCCATCCCTCTGAGAGGGGGCATGCAGTAAGCGAGTGTCTGCATGAGGCTTTGTTGCCAACTGGGGTTAAACCATGACATTCCCAGTACTGACGGATGCCAATTTGGGCTGAACAGTTAATTCCTCCTGAGCTAGATTTGTGGCACTCTGTCATAGCCCCTCTACAGGGAGTCTTTTAGGAAGATCACAATTAATGGGATCTGATTTCAAAAGTGTGGGATTCTCTGTTGGTGGGACAGTTGTCAGGACAAACTCAGGAGCTCTCTGTATTTTGATCCAGAAGTTTGCAGTTTATTGTAACAGGCTTGGGTATACAGAGTCCTGCTGAGAGCTGCCAGCTGCAGCTCAGAGCAGAACTGAGAGAGAGAATGGGGGCAGGAGTTCTCAGAGAAGAGAAGGAAATGATGTAAGAGGTAAGAGTGAGGGGTAAGAAAGTGGTGGGAGAAGTAAGAAGTAAGAGCAGTAAGAGAGTTAGGAGAAGTAAGAGAAGTAAGAGCGTGATTTTCCCGTTTACAACACAATATATCTTCTTCTATGTTGAATATTCTAATTTCCACTAACCAATCTATTACGAGATACAAATTCTCTAATATTTGCATGCGACCTATAGGAATTGCTATATTATCATGTTTTATTGCTTTCTTATCTAGAAACCTTATCTCTAAACCTTTCCTGCCATACTTGGAAGAGGATGTCTGCTTGCTTCTTTGGTATTTCTGGCATTTGGCATTACCTAAACAAAGGAAGGAGGCCTCAAACATTCACCTTGTTGCTCTCAGCCCCACAGTCGAAAACTGCTATCATTTCTATTTCGCTTATGGTTTCAAAATCTTTTGCTAAGCACTTATATTTATAAGGTTTTCCTGTTTCATCATTCCCAACACAAAAGGGCAATATAACCTTCTGATTTTGGTCTCTATCAAATAGAAATTATTTATAAGTAGATGCCTTAGAAAACATTTGGACTTAGCATGCATTTTATTCCTTAAGAAACTGCAATACTGGAATTGAGGGATATGCATTCCCACACAGCTGTAGCCATGCCACATTCTCCTATTGCCTCTAATTTGACCACAGCATTTCTAAATATTCCCCGAAAAGCACCACCACTGTTTTGAACTAAGAGGTGCCAATGTTGTGAACATAGTAAACAAAGTACTCAAACTTTGTATTTTATCACCTAAAATGTGTTTTCTTACAGCTAATATGACAAAAATGAGAGCATGGATAATCTTACCTGACTCATATGGGACAAATGAGCTGTACTCAGTGGGTCTCCAAGTACACCATCCTGATGGACATCCATAGAAAGGTTTCCCCACTTTGGTGTTTTGAGCTTTGACACAATTTTCTCAAATCCTACTCATCAGTCCTACTACCAAAGAAAAAGATTTTTTCATAAGAACGTGTGGCTGCACGAGAAACATGGGGGTATAATTGCTTGATGACTGTGACCACCAGCAGAGAGGAGGAAGGGTTTTCCTCCTCACCATTACCAAATGATAAAGAGATTCCTTTCACAGTGTGGGGGCTTTGTCATTCCTGCCCCAAAGTATTTAGCTCTGTCTGTCTGTCTCACCAGAAGTGAGATGATGAGCCCTTGGCTCTGACATCCATGTCCCTGAGCTGTCCCTCTCAAACAACCAGCATCTGGCTCCTTTTGACCGTAAATAACCTGTATTCCACAGAGCCCTGAACAAGAGCCTGTTCCACCACTCTGCCAGCCATATGGTCAGCAGTCAGCCCTTGAGTGCCTAGGAGGACACAGACTCCATCTCAAAATATGGATGGACATCTTCTGGCATGGATTTACTTCATCTCCACTGAGTTTGGGGAGCACGGACATGCCTTCAGATTTCAAACAGAGGAGGAAAAGGAAGTCACTGAAGGCCCTGCACTTTTGACACTATATCAGAAGTACCACAAGGCCTTTTTTATGTTAGAAATAAGTGACACCAGCTTTTCGTGAGCCATCCTGACACCAAGATTGTGTTTTCATGCTCTGAATAACTTCAAATGAAACCACTATGAAGCATTATTCTGTTGAATTCAAGAAAATCTTGGAACCATTCTGCCTGCCATCGTGAAATACCAAATTGTCAATGACAAATAGCAATGGAAACCCCACCACAATATTCCAAAGGGGAGATGTGAAGGAGCAGGATGCTGTCCACAGCAAATGAACAGAAAGTAATGATCACTGAATACAAAGAACAGAATCAAGAGGATGTTGAAGTGTTTATAATGCAAATCACATGGCTTTGTTAATAGAGAATAGCAGTGGCAAAGGAAAGTGCTGACAATTGAGCTTAAATTTGAGATTGTAGCTGGAATGGATAACACTTAATTTTTTTTAATTAATGCAGCATCCAATTTTTCTTACTTAGACCATCAAAGAAGTCGGCAGGTTTTTGGAAGGATATATCTCCTACCGAGACACTTCAATTAAAAAGCTGCTTCATTTCCAAAAACATTCCACAGCTTAAAGAAAGAGAAAGAGAAGATAAACCAGGTGTTTCTCTGAGTAAAATGCAAAGTCAACAAGACTGTCTCTGAAAATCCAAGGGAGTGACAAGACTGAATAAGACATCAGACATATTAAACTCCTTTTGGATGTTTCTAAATTCAAAGGCTTTTCAATGGGGTCTTTATAAATCTGTATAAACCTTGAGGAAAAGGCCAAATGCAGACTTCAGATCCGGATCAGAGATAGTAAAATAAGGAATTTTAAATAGGACCACTAGAGTTCTATCTGGTGCAGCTAAGAAACATTTATAGTTTAATATAGAAGATATGAGCTCTACATTAAAAAGATCATTTGCCATCAGGTCAGGAAATATTTTTCACAAATTATTTGTTGTCTTGGTTTAAAAGACAGCTGTCTGCTAAGAAAGATAGGCACCTCCCTTTGAATGGAAAATACTAATCCCTCCCCTGAATTATTATCATTTTGAAATTAAGAGGCTTTCAGGCAAAGATATGAGAAAATGAAAACCAGTTCTTTACTAGATTATATATATATAGCAAGGCAAAGAAACAAGCACAATGGCAGCAACAACAAACAGAAGCGCAAACCCAGTCGCAGCCGCTCTCTCTTGGCCGCAGGCACTTTCCCCTTTGGTGCAGTTCCACTCCCAGCCAGCAGGGGCGCTGGTGGCAGGAACCTCGGAGTAGCAAGCTGGGAAGGCAGGAGCGAGCAAAGCCCTGGAGAGGTAGATGAGATCAGCAGCTGTGGCTGGAGCTACAGAGTGTCCCGGCCGGGCGGGGGGAGGGTGCGATTTACAGTGTGCCAAAGAAACCTCGGAGGAGTGGCAGAGAAACAGTGGGGGCTGGGCAGCGGCTGCCCGGCTCCCAAACACAGCCGAAAGAGGCCCCCTTGGGCTCGGGCATCCCAGGGTTTCCCCTGAGGCACCCCTGTAGATGTGAAGGGTCCTTTGTTTGGTGAGGTCGGGTGTTAATAAGGTCCCAGTGCAGCAGCTGCTCTTAGGGAAGAGCTCCACTTATGGTAGAAGGCAGCAGAAGATAGAACCCTGCAGTGCTGTGAATTCTCCCCACAGCGACTCCAGCCTTCCTCCCCTTCCAGTGCTGAGAGCAAGAAGGAATGCCCCCTAGCAGCTGCCCCAGCCGCTTTTTTCCCCAGCCCAATTCTTTGGTATCTCTGCCCGTCGGAGAGAAACCCTCAGATGCAGCCAAGTGCCCTCCTTCCCTGAACTTGGCAACTTCTTTTGTCTGTCATAAGTACCTGGTTGTTATTGTCTCCTAGCAGCACATATGGGGGAAAAATTCCCTGAGAGAAAGAAACAAAAGGAAGAATCTTAAACCCCAACATTCGTGTATATGTAACACAGCCCAGGAACAGCAGTACAGATTAGACAATAATCCTGCGATTTCTTAACATTTACCTTGCAGAGTCCTTCTGCTCAAGAGAAAAGTTTGTGCTAACAGACATTTGCACTAAGGCAGGCTGATATTAAAAAAAAAAAAAAACCAAAACAAAAACAACAACAACAACAACAACAACAACAAACAAAAAAAAACCCCAAAAAACAAAAACAAAGCCTAAAAGATACATCCAGAAAACATATCAGGAAAACTAATCCACAAACACCAGAGGTTTATGTCCAAAAAGGAGACGGAGAAGTCCTTTTTGCTTTGTTCGAATAAAGGGAGAGGTCATGGGGCATTCCCTTGGGATCTCTCAAATTTTTGGAGGACGCAGCCTCCCTTTTTATCCTAATTTCCCGGCCGCATTTCCCTCTCTCTCTCTCCATTGGCTGAGGTACCTGAGAGATACAGACTTCCCGGAATGCCTGATACGCTAAGATTCCCCTGTAATGTACAACCCTTCCTTTTAATTTTTAATTCATATCGAATTAATAGTTTTTCCCCATTGCTTCTTTCATCTTCCAATATCCGATTTCATTTATCAGCAAACCTAAGTTTTGTTTGTAAAGGCAAATATCTTTTTCCATTCATCAATCAGTGGAATCCATCCCATTGCTTCTTTTAATTCTCAGTGCTAGCCTTATCTACCAGCAGATCCACAGCTCGTTTGCAAAAACAAATCCGACATTCCTCTCAAACCCAAAGGAATAGTTAATAATTAAACAAAAAGTTGAATGTTTAAAGACTGAAATGTTTTTCTTGTCATTCATGTCATATACTGTGGCATCAAGACTCATGCACAGTTCCTGGGCTGGTCCTTGTTTCCTACCCTACCCCAAATACTGTTATTTTTGCTTCTTTATTGAGGGTGACAAGTGACAGTCAGAACATCAGCTTCTTAGAGCTGTTTCTACATATTTCATACACTGTTGTTGAGGTGCTTCTTACAAAATACCATGCTAAGTAGCCAGAAGCAATCAAAATAAGCACTGTTTTCCTACACAATCACAAAAGGATGAACAAAGATGAAGAAAGTGGGAAATAGACACTGTCAGAGAATTATAAAGGAAAAAAGCCCAGATAAGGGAAGACAAAGGAGCTTCTACTTGGAAAAGAGCTGCTGATGGCCCTTCATCACCTTGCACCTGAAGTGAGCTCTGAGTAGCTCAGCTAAATCTTGTGTCATTCAGCTGTGAAAGCCACCTAAACGGCCTTGTCCACAGAAACCTGTGCTGCTCTGAAAGGGTGAAAGTGCCACATCTGCTGTTCCAGTAGTGCTCACAGCCATCTTGGCAGTGTCACTGTGTTTGTTGACAGTCTGCTCTATGTTTCCTTCACGTGCTTCATGCCTTTTCCCAAGCCACAAAGTGATACACACTCAGTAAGGATGCAGAAGAAGGTAATAATAGGAAACTAACATGGTGGAATAACCAAGTAATAAAATCATTTCCACATCTCAAGTTACCATTGGAACAGCTGAGTAGGGTGGGATTTCTTCAGTGTGCCATATATTTTTGTCAAACTCTATCCAAAAGCCTCTTTCCTCTTGTGCCATAAGGCACATTTTCATATATTAAAAAATATCTATACCTAACTTTCTGCAGGCAAATGTACTGTTCATTAACATCAGTTATAGACTCTCAGATTGAATAAAGCCCCTGAGCCAAATGGTGGGAATACAGAGCAAAAATACACATGGTTGTAATCCATGTGTGCCTGCACCATCTGTTTGCTTGTTTCCCCAGAAAATCACAAATCTGATGCTTTGTCCCACTTCACTGCCTGGGTTATATTAGCAACCTTTGGAAAACCCCAGCTATATTTTATGCAAAGCTTAGGTAAGGTTTATTACCTCACTGAGAGTCTAATTTATGTAGCAATTACAAAAAATTAGACAGCTAGTGAGTTTGCTGTTTTGGAACAAAGAGCCAGAGTTCTCACATCTGTTCCCAGGCTAAATGCTGGGTTTAGAACTTCATGATTTCAAAGTCTCCAAACAAGTATTTTACACTGCAATTGTTTGTGCATTATTCAGCCTCCAAATAACCTCCCTGTTCAACTTGTGAGCATACTAATGATCAAAACAAATAAACAGGAATGTGAATCTTTGTCATGGTTCAATGCTGGCAAAATGCCAGGCACACACAAAAGTAGCTTACCCACCTTCCCCTGCCTCAGCTGGGCAGAGGAAAGAGAAAAATTTAATGAAGGCTTCATGAGTTGAGATAAGGGCAAAACAAGGTCAGCCTAGAGGTACAAAGTGAATTTATTACTAACAAAATCAGAGGACGATAGTAAGAAGTAAAATAAACTCTTAAAAACACCTCCCTCCTTCCCACTGACAATGCAGTGAGACAGGGCATGGGGGTTTTGGTTAGATTGTCACTGAGATATTCTTCTGCTGCTCCAGGACAGGAGTCCTTCCCCTATGAGACTGTGGGGTCCCATAGGAGACAGTTCTCCATGAGCTTCCCCAGAGTGGGTCCATTCTTATGAGCAGCAGCCAAACTGCACCTGCTGCAAACGTGAGTCCCACTCACAGGCACACAGCCCTCCCACAAATACTGTGACGTGGGTCTCTCTTTTCCAGGAGGTGCAGCCCTCCAAGGACAGGCTGCTCCAGCCTGGAAGCAGGGACCCTCTCTCTCCACCGGGTCTCCCACTGGATCACAGCCTCCTCCAGGCATCCACTCGCTTTGGCATGGGCACCTCCCCCAGGGGCTGTGGATGGATCTCTGCATCCCCCATGGATCCCCATGGGCTGTGCATGGATCTCTGAATCCCTCATGAATCCCCACGGGCTCTGGGTGGATCTCTGCATTCCCTGTGGATCACCGTGGGCTGCGGGGGCACAGCTGCTTCACCATGGCCTCACCACAGCCTGGAGGATCTCCTCCCCTCCTTCTCCAGTAACTTCGGTGTCTCCACATTGTTTCCCTCACGTGTTCTCACCTCCTTCTCTTCTCTGGCTAAAAAAAAGAAAATCCTGTGTCACCCATTGTTTTGGTTTTCTTCTTAGATACGTTATCACAGAGGCATTACCAACATCTCTAATTGGCCCAGGGTTGGCCAGCAGCATGTCCATCTTCAGAGCCATCTGGGATTGACTCTGCTGGACATGATGGAAGCTTCTAGCAACTTCTCACAGAAGCCACCTCTGTGGACCCCCACTACCAATAACGAGGTACAAAACCAACATATTATTTTCCAAGATAGCAACTTCTTTTTCTCAGCCTGAATTTGTCACACTGGTAACACTGGTCCCAGGAAGTGCCTTGTCATGCTGTGTTGAATGTTGTGACACCATTGGGGAATCATCAATTAATGTTATTAAGAAGAAAGCTTGTCGTCTGCAGAAATTGTACACTTGAATCATGTGCACACACATTGCTGCATATACCCCATGGCTTTAGAGCCCCTAGACTACTATGCTAGCCCTTGCTGCAGTGGGGCAGGGTACTGGGACAGTCATTGAGGCTCTAGACCCATCCCTGAACTTCCAGTCTGCCCAAGGACAGTTCCCAGCACCACTGGTTTTGTTCTGTATTTGATAACTCCCAGTTAACAGCTACAAAGCATCGCCTTGCACAGCACATGTAAATTACATTGTTTCACAATGCTACTGGTGTTTTCTGAGAAACAGCTTGACACAGACTGCACAATTCTTTGGAGCACAGGAGATTAACTACTGCTGTACAGAAGCTCACATTGAGCATGCAGTGCAAATCTGAAGTAATCAAGGTTCTGATGCCAGCTTGCCTTGAGTCAATGGGGAGAGAAGTTCAGCAGCAGATGAGGTTTTGGCCTAAAGGAATATAAATACCTGGGTATCATATCGCTTGATTAGCTCACTAGATAAATTCATGTGAGACAGCTGCACAAAGTCTTAAAGAGATCACGAATAATGCAAAGCTCCCTTGAGTGTTTCTTCAGGGGCATTTAAGGTTTATGTGGCCCATTTTAGGAATCATTTTAACATGGCTCTGATGTACACAGTTTCCTTTGCCTCTCTCTCCGTACTTACTATATTTACATTATTTTGTGACAGAATTTAACAGGTGGACAGGATCTGATTCATCTGGTTTCACCTTTTCAGGACATTAAAAATCTCTTAGTGTATTTTCTAGTAATAGATTGGCTGTTCAAAACATAGCCATGCAAAGTATGTGTTGTGAAATTCTTAATGCTCTCTGCTGTCTGTAGACATTAGAGACTTTCTGATCTTCTTGAAGGTTTTTGAAGGAATAAAGCAGTCATGGCTTTTTTACCCCAAACATATTTTATGTTCACAGGTTTCTTTCCTTATCTTCTTTTTCCTGAGCTAAGTGCCCACTAGCTCACAAGAGCCCAGCCCTATGAATGTGCATTGGGGACAAACAGTCTAAGTTTTCTGCAAACCTCCTACACTCTTCATGACCTTTGACAGTCTCTAATGGTCTCATCTGCTGGGGATTATGTAATGTGTCCCACTGTGTAGCTTGGAAAATGTCAGCTAAGTGAATAAGTCTGGAGGTGAAGAAGACAAGGTGAGGTGCCACATCTTTCCTTCTGGAGAATTGGAAAGCAAAGAACTGCTCCCTCAGGTGTGAGTGCTTTAGAGCAGTGAGGAGGCAGCATTAGAAAAGGACACCAAGTGTTTAAGGATTCGCTGCTACTTTTTTGCTCTGAATAATTCCCTGAGAGGGCAAAGAAAGCTGTCAGGAGTCGTCTGATTTACAGCTATTCACTGTGAGTTTCTCCTGCTGGAGCTGCTGCAGCTGCAGTCCAAAAGACAATAGCCAGAGAGAGACAAGCAGAGAAAGGTTCCTGGGAAAGCACATCACCCTCCTTTCTCCCCTGCCTTTCCAGTGGGAGGTTTGTATTTTGCTTCTGTGGCACATCAGGTGCAGGCTGCTACTGCCCAGCACAGAGAAAACCCAAGGAACAAGGGCATTCCAGAGTTTATATGATCCATGCTCAGGCTTGCTGAAAAAGCCACTCTGCCAATTGCATGCATTCAGAGGGTTTAAGGCAGAGGAACCCCAAAAGTGCTGTGTTCTATTGTCTCCAGATCATGCTGCCTCTTTAAAATCAGAAGTGCACGGACAGCTTCAAGGTGCCTCCCACTGGGCAAAGGCTTTAGATGCAGGCACAGAGGCAGAGGAGCCATCCTCCCCTGAGCAGAGGGCTAATCTAATGGTAGAGAAAGGAGTGCTCAGCAGAGTCCTTGGGCTACTTCCAGTGATGCTTTCTGTCCTCCGGTAACAGCAGCACATGCAGACAAGAAACCTGGCGGCTCTCCACCGGGTGCCTGAGACCTACGAGAAGATGAGTGCAACTGCAGGTATCCTTTGCTAATAGTGTTATGTCAGTTTGTGGATGGCTGTGTTGTCAGTTTGTGGATGGTTGTTATAGCTCTTTTGGTATTTAGCAATCAAATGTAATTCAGATACTGCCCCTTGCTTTGGCCAGCAGATTTTGCATCCAAGTGTTTATTTAGCACTTCTCTTAAATTAATGTTTACCTTTCCAGGCAGCTGTAGTGATGTCTCCTAAAGCAGTCCCCTGTCAGAACTGTTTCGTTTCAGTCTTTGGCTTTCTGTTATTCTGTTCTGCAATGCTCCGTTTGAAAAACAGTGTGGTCACCAAAGTTGTAAAAGAGAGTTTCTGACATATTTTTTAAGTGTCTGTACATCAGGGTCAGAGAGTGATTCCAGGGAAAGAAGGGAACAACAGCTTCATTAGGCAGATTATCCTTTGTAGCCATGAATGCTATTGTTCAGTAGCGGTTAGACACCCTGAGGACTTACTGTTCAAGGGCAGAAAAAGAAGTAATGCTCCCTGATCCTCTGCTGGGATGAGGTGATACTGCCCTGACAACCGGGAGTCTAGTGTGAAGATTCCTAGATGAACCATGGGAAGATACAAGAAGATGCTCTCTCAGCATTTTGATACAGAGAGGCAAAAATAAGATGAGATGTTATTTCCTCCCTCTGTGTGGGAAAAAAAAAAATATATATTTTTTTAATATTTGATACAATTGGCAGTACAAAGAGGGGAGCCTGTTTCTCCCCAACATCAAAAATGCAAGGCACTCTGTCTTGCTTACAGAAGATTTTCCCTTTCACATTTCACTCTCTGTGGAAACACTTCCCCCATGAATGGCAGATTTGCCTTCACAGCTAACTTCTCTACAAGCTGGTTCATGGGACAATATTCTTGTCTCTGCAAATTGGCAGAGCTTCACCTATTTGCCGAAGTGATAATGGATTATGCTGGCAGAAAATTTTGTCCTTTATACAATTAATGGCTGCCAAAAGGGAAGCTGGATTTAGTATTTTCTTGGGTCTTTGCAACTCTTCCTTCATTAAGAAATGTATTTAGAAGCAAGGACATCAGTTCTCTTTTCATTATCTCTACCACATCACTCTGAAACAACCAGAATAAAGTATAAACTTTGTCCAAAAGGCACATCAAATGCTTTACAGCACACTGATTTGTCATTTTTGTGTCTTTTACCTTGCACAACGATGACAGCACCGTGGGCTTGCAGGCCAGTGGAGGTTTAAACTAGATTTTACATTCTTCCTATATTGTCATTTCACCGCCCAATGAAAATTTCATTGTTGATAAAAAAACCCTGCTGCTGTAACAAACAGTGCATGAAGGAACTAGAAGTATTTATTTTATGAGAACAGAAGCATCCCTTCACAGAGTATTTCTTCATTCTGTGCACATGCAGCAACAGATCTGTGGGGCAATATGGTGGCTATTGCTTTCCTTCAAGATCAGTACTTTTGCTGTCATTTCATTTCAGGAAACATTTTCCTCTTTTTGTTCCCACAGAAGGAGATAAGTGAGGCTGTTGTCCTATAATCTGGGGACAAAGAAAAGGTTACTCACTACTCAAAAGGAAGTTTTGGGTGAGGTCTCTCAACTGCCACTCTTGTGCCCTGCCATCCTGGGCTAACAGAACACCGAGGGCCAGCCAAGCTGCACATGTCAAAAGAAGTCAGATATGGCCACAGAACAAACTGAACACAACCTAAATGCTACCCTCCACCTCAACTTTGCTGCAATCTACAACATCCGTGATGGGGATTTCACCTCTTTGCAAAACTTCTCTTTCCCTTTCAATTTCACTTACAGTGATTATGACCTGCCACTGGACGGTGAAGATGACATGACCAAAAGCCGCACCTTCTTCACAGCCAAGATTGTGATTGGGGTTGCTCTGGTTGGCATCATGGTGGTCTGTGGCATTGGCAATTTCATCTTCATTGCTGCTCTCGCCCGCTACAAGAAGCTGCGAAACCTCACTAACCTGCTGATTGCCAACCTGGCCATCTCAGACTTCATCGTGGCTATCGTGTGCTGCCCCTTTGAGATGGACTACTACGTGGTGCAGCAGCTGTCCTGGGAGCACGGTCATGTCCTCTGTGCCTCAGTCAACTACCTACGAACTGCCTCTCTCTATGTTTCAACCAATGCTCTCCTGGCTATAGCTGTTGACAGGTAAGTGGGATGCTATGACTGCACAAAGATGTGGCCACAGCTTCCGAGATTCTAAACCATGTCCTGAAGTGCCACATCCACACTTTTTGTGAACTATTCCCTGGGCAGCTTGTTTTGATGCCTGACCACTCTTTCAGAAGAATTTTTTTTCCAATTATGCTGCAGTCCTAAGAGACTGCCTGCCTTTTACTCCAGGAATTTTAACAATTTAATTTAATTGTATCCTTTCTCAAGGCTCTTCTCTCAGCCTCATGCACCACGGACTCTGAGACACCAAGGACCAAGACTGAAGATCAGCCTCATGCTGACATAAGTCTGACACGACTAACTCACAGCCAGAGACCTGCTCAGTAAACTCTACAGAAAGGCCATGATCACATGACCTCTTTCATGTACAAACACAATACACATCTCTGTAAACCCTTTGCACATACATATGTGATTCCCACCCCTCCTTCTTCTTCTTTCCCCCAGTTTCTCTCACGTGCCACTTCAAACTTTAGTATAGCATTGCAGTTTTCAGACCCTGAGGGAAAAGTCAGCTCAGGAGTAGTGAGCCTTGCTGAAGGCTGTACAGATACAGCTTGTGTATGGCTGGTTCAGCTGTTCCTGACATCAACTCAAGTTGAAGTCTGTGAAAAGACTCTGGAGAAGCTCAGAGATATTTTGCCTGGTGTGGGCAAAGGGACGATCAGCTCCTACAAAACAAATCCTTAACAAGCATCTAACAGAATAACATTTCAACAGCAGCTGAGGACTCGGGGTAAAGCTTCTAAACACTACCATGTATGCCTTACCATTTTCTATCAGTTATTCAGCTTCTACGAAGTTTTCTTGGAAAGCTCTGCTAGTACATCCGAGGTTGATGAAGTAACATGGGTCATGGTGCCCTTATGTCTGCTAAGAAATCAGATTTATAGCATATCTTCCCACACATCTTTAAAAACAAGCCTGGCAAAGATTAATCACTGAAGCTTATTGTAAGAACATGCTGTTTTGGTTTCATTGCTTTTTTTTTTCTTTCTTTTTGCAAGATGTTGATTTGGTAAACAGGGAGAAATCTCATTGTTTAACAACCACTCATTCCATGTTAGTTATGTCATATGGATTGTTGACTTCTGTCTCTAAAAAGAACAGGCTCCTGAAAAATGTCTTCCCATGTTTAGATAATTTTAAAGGAATCAGCTGTGTAAAACAAGTAAGTCTGTCCCACTGAGGATTTCCTTTAGGGAGGGCTCTCTTTCTTCTTCCTCCATGTCTATTCACATGAAAAAATAGGAATTTCACCTTTTTAAGGCCACACCTACACTAGAAAAAATACAACATCTGAAGAGTAAGAGCATGTCATAAGGGTCCAATGTCCACACAGCAAATATCCAGCTGGGGACCCTGGACCAAACACCCATAGGGACTTAAGTACACTTTTGGATCACATCTTCCAGGACAGTTTCATCTGAATTCAGTTCACGAACTGCAGGACCACTCCATGGTAACAGCCCAAGCATGGTAAGCAATGACAATCAGGAAATCCACTGCAAAAGTTTCCTCCTAACTCTGTTGGACAGATTGATCCCATCCAGCCAAGTGTTCTGCTCAGTAGATATGCGTATTTATGAATACATACACATATATTATGCCACAACATACTTCCCCAGGATCTGGTATAAAAATGTTAACCTATCTGCTCCACAATCAGGCTGACTCCTATCCCCTGACATTTACCCTGCACTATTAAGAGCCATGAACAGTTCATCTGCTTTCAAGATCTGGCTGATGAAAAGTGCTGCTGACTTTTCATTTTACTTTAGAATTAATATATCTTGTGGATGCTATTCTATGTATTGAATATATACAGATGGAAGAGACTCCAAAGGAATAAGATATTCCACTTTTTGAAACAATACTTTGGGTTAAATAGGTTGTACTAGGACCTCTGATAAAAATCTCCTCCTAGCCGGAATACCACAGCCTTGCAGCTTTACAGTCCTAAGCAGTGCAACTACCTAATTCAAGTTTTCTCCTTTGCCATCTTACTTAATACTGTATCTTTAAGATGAATAAGCAATAGTCACCCCCAGAACACACACCAAAAAGGTTTGCATGGGCATAAAATAGATACACACTCCTCTAGACTGTATATATATAAAATAGATTCACATTCTGTTGGTTGCTTAAAATCATGGTAGCCTGTAACCATATATTAGCATTGCCTTCAGGTCTTTGCACCCCATGGAATAACTTGCATGGAATAACTGCAGAAATAAGAAAAACACTGTGATGTATATTTCACCTCTTTGTAAAAAGAGCTATTTAAGTAGCTCTCTAGGGAAAATTTTCCTGATTCTACATATCTGCATTTTTCAAACTCTTGTTCCTGTTTAAAGGGAAAAGTTGTGATGCAAAATTGTTACTCAGCTCCAGACTGCTACTTCCCAAAATGTTCTTACAGATGATTATGTCCTTACAGATGAATATGTTCAGGCTCTCCCCTCAGGAATGATAGCAATTTCCTTCTGCCCAATTCTGTTTGCTTGTATTTTGAAGTGTGTTCTGACCAACAGTGTTTTCAGACTTTACTTTGAATATATTTTTCTGTTCCAGGTATCTGGCCATTGTTCACCCTCTGAAACCACGCATGAATTATCAAACAGCAACCTTCCTCATTGCCTTGGTCTGGGTTGTCTCCATACTTGTAGCTATTCCATCTGCATACTTTGCTACTGAAACTGTGTTGTTTATAGTGAAAAATCAGAAGAAATTTTTCTGTGGCCAAATTTGGCCAATTGACCAGCAGATATACTATAAGTCATACTTTCTCTTCATCTTTGGCATTGAATTTGTAGCACCTGTGATTACAATGACCTTGTGTTATGCCAGGATCTCTCAGGAGCTTTGGTTTAAAACTGTCCCAGGATTCCAGACAGAACAAATCAGAAAGAGGCTTCAGTGCAGAAGGAAAACTGTTATGGTACTGATATGCATCCTGACTGCCTATGTTCTCTGCTGGGCACCTTTCTATGGCTTCACAATTGTCCGAGACTTCTTCCCCACCCTCTTGGTGAAAGAGAAACACTATCTTACTGCCTTTTACATAGTTAGGTGCATCGCCATGAGTAACAGCATGATAAACACCATGTGTTTCATAACTGTGAAAAACAACACCATGAAGTACTTCAAGAAGATTATGCTGCTCAGATGGAGGTCAGCGTATAAGGGAAGCAAATCTAGCACAGATTTGGACCTGAGAACAAGTGCAATGCCAATCACAGAGGAAGTAGACTGCATAAAACTACAATAAATTTGCTGAGGTTCTAATCTCACCTCTTTTAGAGGGGGTAAAGAGGAAGTAATACCTTCTCAGAAACGTCTTCCTTGTTTGTGGGAATACACACCACAGTTGAGAGCCCTCAAGGAAGCAGCCTACTTTGCATTCACACCAGAACTCTTCTGGTCTGTTGGATAATCCTTAAGCTTGTACAGATGCTGTACTTCAGTTCACGTATCTGTCAATTTGGGATGTAGGCACTCATTTTAGAGTTGTTTAATAGGAACAAAGAAGTCTATGAGTGGATTAGAGCATATACAATGATGGAAAAGTTGAGTGCTGATCCTAGCAGTGATGCTTCTTTGTTTCTTAAGAGAAACCACTTAATCCCTTTGAGCTTATGACTTGTACATTTAAGCTATTTGGTATCTTTTTCTTTCTGCTCAGAAGAGAAAGGAGCCAAGAAAGCCCATTTTGCTTCCTGTCACTCTTTAACCTCTCAGTTTACCCCTCCTGATGAAGCTTCTTGAAATCTACAGACCACCAGCTTTCTACTATCATTGGACAACATGCATAGCATGCTCTTATGAAAGGCACATGCTCTGAAAGCTAAAATCTGCTTCCCAGGCAAGTGAAAACCTCAAGTCTCTTCCTGTTACACCTTGTTTAAGAATCCATTATCAATATTCCACTCTTTAGTTTTATGGAGAGTGTCACTCTGTCTGTTATGTACTTGAAAATGCCACAGATACATATGAAAATAATCTCTTTCCTAATCTCCAGGAACCCTGCCAGCTTCTGCTGCCTTGAGATGCTGAGTTCCTCACAGAATCAATCACAAAATTGTAGAATTTGGGAAAAACATCTCCACATTGTCTAGCTCACTCTACATACATTGGCCAGGATTGTGTCCAGCTAGGCTTTGGCTGACTCCAGGGAATGCTGATAGTCTCCCTGGATCACCAGTGTCAGTGTTCAACAGCTCGCACTCAGTGAAAATATGTTTTCTTATGTTCAGATGGAATTTCATGTGTTTTTCCTTGCTTGTTGGTGGGATCCATATAAAACTACAGCATGATGGTGGGAAAAATCCAACCAGACATCTTACCAAGTCTGTACACCTTCATGATAAAGGATAAGAGAAGCCAAAATACCAAGGAGATCCCAAGATGATCCATCTTTCTAGGAGCAAGACAGGCTTAGGCTTCAGTGAGCCAGATTCTAGTTGAGTTGAGTGGCTTATTGTCTGCTCCGATACAAGGCAACAACTCTAGATGAATTCTACATTTCCTTCCGCAGTGCTTCTTTTACTGTTATGATTTAGTGCAACTCCATTTTGGATGTTTTTTAACTGATAATTGTGACAAAGCAGGTGACAGTAACAGTAATATCAACTCACTTCAACTACACATAAGATATCCTGGATTTCTATGTACGGAAATATAATCTTTTCTGTCGTGATGATAAATGCTTCCTGTTTTAAAGTATGTGGTTGTGCGTACTTTTGCAGTAAATAGTTTTGGTAAAAAACTTGTCTATTTGTGAATTTAAAGTGAGCAGCAAATCCTGCAAATAAAATATGGCTTCAGGATCAGTATTCTGAATTATTTTTTGTCTTTTTCCCTTAGCCATCACTTTCTTACCCAACTGAATAATGTGAATGATCCCATTCCTGCTAAAGAAAAATTGATCAATTAAATTTAAGGGCAAAAGGATATTCAAATCCATTAAAAAGCTCAAAGTCTTTCATCATTAGCTGCTCTTAAATATATGTCGAAGACTATTTAATCATTTGCTGTTAGGCAAAAAAAAAAGACTGAAATCATCCTTCAAAATGTCAGTTTTGAAGAACAGGGGTAAGTACTAAATCCATTTGTTTTCTAGCCTGCCACAGAAATTTAAGGGACCCGAGAGTTGAAGTATTTCACTATCAAAAGGCTTAATCTTAATCTAACCTCACCGGAAATCTCATGATTCCTTCTGAAACTGTGCTCCCATATTTTTCTCCTGAAACCTGCCCTAGTTGTTGGGGATTAATTAACATTACTGTTTGTTATTAGATTGTGTTGATACTCCTGTTTTCCCTACATGGTTTTGGTGCAACAAAGTCAACTGACAATTTCCACACTACGGAAATCCATCTAAGTCTGAGTTAATAAAAAAACCTTACACTTCCACCAAGAAATACAGCAGTAAACAAAATCTGGGGCAAAGAAGTGCTTTAAAACTCTGGAAATCACCCTGAGAGTTCCAAGAGAGCTTTTGTGGTCTGGCCTAACCACTGTTCTTATCCCTGTGCCTTCCAAGGGCATCAAAGCAGCATCCTCCACAGCCTCTACTGAGGGTTTATGTTTTGGGACTGTTTTATTTTTGACATTTTGAGGTCCTCCTAGCAGCAAAGCAGTGTTGCTGCATGAACCTCTAGATAGGGCAGGAGAAGTCATGCTTTGCCCTCAACTGCATTTGTTGCGAGCAACATGCACAGAGAGTGGGGGATTCCCACTGAACCAAACAGCCTAAAAACAGGGCACTTTCAGAGACAGTATTTGCTCCCAAACTGAGCTCCAGCAAGCAGAGGCCTGGGGCCTTGCATGGGGACAAAAAGGCACTTAAAAACTAGTGTGAATGCTCCTGAAGTGTGCAGGCATTGGGAGTAGGCCATGACCCAATTGACTCCCTCAGGCAGGGGGGAGCAGGCAGGGCAGGGTCTGAGGGAGAGGATCAGACCCCACATTCCCTAGGATTTAGGTGAACTGTGCAGGGAAGAAAAGAACAAAAAGGCCTATTTTGTACCCACACAACTTATTAAAGAACATTTGGAGAGGGAATTGACTTTGGACTGCATCTACCTAGAGCTCTGCTTGTAAGAGCCACGCCTTAACAGAGAAAGACAAGCACAAACTGGGAAGAAGAAGCACAACCTGTCTCAGAGGAGAAGCAGGCCTTTCCAACACAACTCCTGCCTACTGGAAGGCAAGACCTCTGTGGCCACCAGTTGCCTACTACAAGCTCTAGGGAACAGATGCAATAAGGGCTCCATCATGCAAGAATTGGATGGATGGATGGATGGATGGATGGATGGATGGATGGATGGATGGATGAGTGGGTGGGTGGGAGTGAGGCATCCTCCTGAGAGCCTTTGGCAGCATTTACATAACCATGCAGTGAATCAGCCAGATGCTACCATGTCTTGGTTGTGGCTAGCTCCAATTTTTACTGCCAAATATAAAACTGTGGTGCAATCACACCAGATCACTGCTCAGCTGTCTTCCTGCAGCACAGCTCCAAAACCATAGGCTTACTTCCTTCTACAGCAGCTTCTCCAGGGATAACATGAAGCTAAAATCCAGTCTCTGCTTCTTCACACTTAAAAACATAAACCCAGGTGCACCTGGAAGCTAAAATGGTAACCCAAGATGGCTAAGATAGCATTAGGAGAAGAAAAAGCAGCTATTCTCAGCAACAGGCACTGAGAAGACAAAGGCTGTGTAATTAAAGCAATTGTCCCTCTACAAAAGGGGGCTGGCCTGCAAGATCCCAGGTCAGTGTACATCAAAATAGCCAGCACAGAAAATTTCCCTGAAGACTGATGCATTCAGCAGCTAAGACTTTGCTGTGCTGCTTCTTCTTTAAGCTTCTCCTGTAGCAACAGCACCCTCCAGCTGCTGTCTCTACAGCACAGCATCACTGCAATCATCAGCACACACATCTAGCACCTTGGGAATGGCGTCATGCAAGTTTTCCCAGGATTCCCATGACTCCAACAAGTAGCAACACATGCTTCAGCTTTTGACAGCTGGGTACCCAGGCACTTATTCAATGCTTGTAGTGTTTGCATTCTCCCTCTCTCTGTGTTGGCAGGGCTGTGGTGCATGCTGGATGCTTGAGTTGACCCCTTTCAAAATGCTCCATACCAGCTGTGCAGAAAAACACACCACTGAGCAGAAAAAAACCAGAATTGAGGCAAGATAGACACTTGTCCCTCAGATTCACATAGATCTTGCTCTGTTATCATACACTGGATCATACACTCTGTTAGGATCATATAGGCTGCACTGTAACACACATTGCCAGGAAAAGCCTTAAATCACAGACTCAATTAGGTTGGAAAAGACCTCTGAGATCCTTGAGTCCAGCCTTTGGCCAAACACCACCATATCAACTAGACTATGGCACTGAGTGCCAGTCTTTCCTTAAACACCTCCAGAGTCATTGACTCCACCACCTCCATTCCAATGTCTAACTACTCCTTCTGTGAAGGAAATGCCTCCTAATGTCCAACCTGAATCTCCCCCAGTGCAGCTTAAGACTATGTTTGTCGCAGCAGGGTGATGGTGGAGTGCCATGACCTTCCAGAGAAGCGTCTTAAAAAAGACGTCCTGGTGGCACAGGCAATGTCCTCGCTCCCAGGCAAAAGTGATCGAGCTCTTTTGTGAATTTGGCATCGCTGAAGAAAGGGACAGGAGCCTTGTGTGGGGTTCTGAAGAGCACGTTTATTGGTTTCCTCCTCGAAGGGGGCCAGGGATAGGATCAGGGGAGAGGAGTTTATATAGGGAAGCTCAGGGGAGTGGTAGAGCGAACAACCAATTTGCTGAGGGTGCCAGGGGAGGAACAAGGGGGGAAGAGCAAATTGGATACAAATTATTTGAATAGAGCAGGGAGGCATTATGGGAGGAATATTCTTTTCTAATATCAATAAGGTGGGTGCCTAAAAACCTTCTCTCCAAGGAAGAATGGCTAATTCCATTCCTGTAGGCTCACCAGCCTCCACATATGTTCTCTTGTCCTGTTCCCTGGGAGAAGAGACTAATCCCCACCTGGCTACAACTTCCTTTCAGGTAATTGTAGAGAGGGATAATGTCACCCCTGAGCCCCATCTTCTCCTGGCTAAACACACCCAGCTCCCTCAGCTGTTCCTCAAAACCACTGACGAGGCACGATTTCCTGCAGCTTCAAAACTGACCTTTTTAACACCAACCAGAACAAAAGAACGTGGAGCAAATTTCACTATAAAAAACACTATAAAAATAATCACAGATAATAAGAAACACCACTGAGCACAAAGTTGCTCAAAGTGTAAATTCACCTTCTTCAAAACCAAGAGAAAGTGACACTAAGTGACACTCAGTGAAAACACTGAGATGGTAACACTTCCTGGAAAAATTCATCCCTGAACTGAAAAGGAACATCAAAATTCCATGCAAACTCTACCTGCTCATCTGTGGATTCCAGAAGAAAAAATGTGGAAGGTAACACATATAAAACAATCATAGAAAGCAGGCTGAGGCAAAGCAATAGGATCTGGGTACTCTGAAAGAGCCAGGGGTGATGTACTGCTCCAGGATGGCTCTGTAAAGTGCTCCAATATATGCCAGGCACTGTAGAAATAAAGAAAAAAGCCACAGGGTGAAATGTCCCCAAAAAAGATGGAAGCGTCTGAAAAAGCCAAATGGAAAAACACTCCAAAAAACACCAAAAAGGTGTAGAAGAATCCCTCCAGGGCCATGTGGTGACACTCTGGAAACACCAGGTTAGGAGGAAACTATAAGAGACAGTAAGCAATATCCAGTCAAGGACTCATCTGCCAGGATGTGATTAGCAACTCCAATAAGAGTTAGGCAGCAGTGTGGTGAAGGAATCCAAGAAAATTAGATCTAAGATTCAAAAAAGAGCTGGGCCTCATGGCAAAGGGATCCTGAGGGTCAACAAAAAGGGTTCCTGTGAGGCTGCAGGCTGAAGGGCTCCTGAGAGATGGCACTGTGAAGAACTGTGGGGCTGCACTGTGAAGAACTCCTGAGGGTTGACAAGGGAAAGAAGCTCCTAAGGAGTGGCACAGGGAAGATCTTCTGTAGAAGAGAACATTAAAGGGCTCCTGTGGTGTGGCAAAGAACTGGCTCCTCCACAAGAACACAAGACAATAAAACCCTACAATGGATATAATGCAAAATACAATACTGTATCATATGCTAAAACAGCTACACAATAAACCATGATATAATGCAGTACATACTCTGCAATATATTTATAATAAGTAAACTACAATAAACATGAATGACAGCACACAGCACAAGTAGCACCATAATGAAAGGAATGAGAGGGATGTATCTTTACAAACTGTGGGCCTGCTTGCAGATAAAGCCACATAGTGATACATGAAAGAAGCAATGGAAGGAACCATAAATTCCAGAGGAATTCCACTAATTGACATAGACTTTTGTTCACCAAGACTGTGCTAAATTCCTGGAGTAGAGAAAAAGAACAGAGATATAAAGAAAAACAGGGGAATGGGGGGGGGGGGGGGGGTGCGGTTTGCACATTAGGAAGGGGTCTGTATTAGGTGATTCAGGAAGTCTGTACCTCTCACGTACCTCAGCCAAGGGGGAAAGAGAGGAAAATGCAGTGAGGAAATGTGGATAAAAAAAGGACTGCATCCTTCAGAAATTTGAGAGACCCTACGGGAAATGCCCCATGGCTTCTCCCTTTTATTGGAATAAAGTTACAGGACTCCTCTGTCTCCTTTTAGGACATAAACCTCTGCCATTGTGGATTTTTCTAACAATAAAATACAGTAAATACGACATGGCACAGCACACACTGTAATACACAACCCACTTCTTAGCCTTTGAAGAAACCTGCAATCACACAAGGCCAAGGTACAAGGTGTCTCCCAAAACAATCCCCTCAGCCCCTTCAAGTTACCTGGAGAGCTTCTACTTCACTCAGGAGCTGCATCTGTGCTCCCCTGGTCACTTTCACCTCACCCTCCCTGTGCGCCCAACACACAGGAGACAGACAAGCAGCACAAATCCCATTGCAGCTTTTCCCCAATGCCAGATGCCACAAGGCCCAGACATGGCACTGTACCTAAGAGGCAGATGGAAATCCCTCCTCCCTAGTGAATGAATTCACCTCATGGGAATGCCCTCCCTCGGCAGAGGGAAGGGGACCTGAAAGGGACCAATTTGACTTTTCCTTGTATCTCAACATATGTTATACATGGGATGAAAAATTACTATAGGAGCTGTTAAACATGCTGGGAGCCTTAACACAGACCATGTATTAAGGAGGCAGAAAATAGAGGTGTCAGGAAAACTAAACCACACTATCAGAAGTTTATGTCTTAAAAGGAGACAGAGGAGTCCTGCAACTTTATTCAAACAAAGGCCATGGGACATTTTCCATGAGATCTCTCAAACTGCTGGAGGACTCAGCCTCCTTTTTATCCTCATTCCCCTGCTGCATTTCTCTCTTTCCTCCTTGGCTGAGGTACTTGAGAGGTGCAGACTTCCTGAATCGCCTAATACCCTAAGACCTCCTTTTTCTTTCTATCTCTGTTCTTCTTCTCTAAGTCCAGGAATCTAGTAAGGTCTTGGGTGAACAACAGTCTGTGTCAATTAGTGGAATTCCTCTGGAATTTATGGTTCCTTCCATAACTTCTTTCACCTATCAGTATGTGGCTTTATCTGCAAGCAGGCCCAGTTTGTAAAGACATGTGCCTCTCATTCCTTTCAGAGGAAAGCTCTGTCCCTGGAAGGACTTCGCCTGAGAGCTGATCAGGGACCTCAGGCTCTACAGCCCCATCTTGCATTCTACAGCCTGAAGCACACCTCTCCTGTGCCCCAGAGGAAAGTGGCTTCTCCCTTGCCAACACTTCCGCATGAGGCTGGCACCTCTCCTCCTCTTCTGCCAGAGAGCACTGCTCCAGCCTGTGGCAGCTGCACGCACCTGCTTGTGGAGGTGCCTCCTGGGCAGGGCTTGCTGGGACAGTTCCTCTTTGACACAGCTCAGCTCCAGCCAGGTCTGGGCTTTTCTGCCTCCTAGCCACGAGGACAGCTTCCCCTGAGGCCAGCAGCTTCGTTCATAGGGCAGCTTCCCTGCCCAAGACAGCCCTAGCGTGATGGGAGCAGATCTAGCTGAGAGAGCGGAGCCCGCACACAGCCCAATGCAGCAGTGGCAAGGCCCAGGCAATGCTTGATTTGATTTCCCTCTTGGCAGTTTTTCCTGTAAGAGGAGCTGCGGGAGACTCCTGGATTCTTTGTACCAGGGTGGACGTGTGGAAGGAGACCCAAATGCTCTGTCGAGGCTAGCAGCTACAGTTGCAGTTTATTATAAAAGAGCCTGCTGGGGCTGCCCGGCACAGCCACAGAGCAGGTTAAAGAGATAAGGGGAGAGAGAGAGAGAGAAGAAGAAGGAGGGTAGAGAGAGAGAGTAAAGAGAGTAGAGAGCGTAAAAAGGAGCAGGGGGAGGGAGAGAGAGTAATG
Source organism: Oenanthe melanoleuca (assembly GCF_029582105.1). NCBI lineage: Eukaryota > Metazoa > Chordata > Aves > Passeriformes > Muscicapidae > Oenanthe > Oenanthe melanoleuca. The sequence goes on along the minus strand of NC_079336.1, from coordinate 108,804,954 downwards.
GGATAAAAGGGTATTGGGGTAATAGAAGAGGGAGAGGAGAAGTGGGAGAAGGAAAGAAGAGTAAAGAGAGCAATTTCCCGTTTGCAACACAGTAAATGATTTTCCATGATGAATATTCTAATTTCCAATAACCAATGTACTACAAGATACAAATTTTATAGCATTTACATAGAGCCTATAGGAATCCTTATATTAGCATGATGTGTTACATTCTAAACTCTAAGATCTAATCTTTGGGTGCTGGCTAGTCTTTTGTGTCCTTTGGCCTTGCCCTCTGGCCGAAGGCATTGTTTAATCAAGAGGGGATTACCTCCAGGGGCCATTCTATTGTTTTATGGTAATTGAGTAACTAGGGCTTTCCTGTTTTACCTTCCCCAAGAAGGAGCCTCATCACAAGAAGACAAGCACACAAGCTCAGTCAAAAACCAGTGCATTGGTGGTGTAGAGGGCACATCCACAAAATCCTCCTGAAAAGTCCATAAAATCAGCTGGAGCATATTTGGATGCCTCCTTGAAGCCATACAAAAATGTTCCCCTGCTAAACTTCAGGACTTTGACAAAAAAGGTGTCAAGTTCACAGTCATCTGTCCCAAAATATAGTAAAACCTTTTAACTTGCTTTCTAAGAAGCTCAGGGGAGTGAGGAACACACTGAAGGCAAAATCTTCCAACAACGTCTTTAGAAATCACAGACACAGTTACACACTCTTCTCACTGTATGTTACAAGTTTAATTATGCAAAAATACAGTCATCAAGACTTTGCTGAGAACTGAACACAATTCCAGCGATGTTCAGAGAAAGAGGTACTGTTGTAATTAAAGCAAATAACACTATAATTGTTGTTGAGACAATCAAGTGGTTCAATACACTCAGATCCTGTTCTCAAGTGATTTAGACAACCTGTATTTAACTACTGTACTTGAAGAGAACCAAAAAAATGACACCTGGGAAAGATGGGGGCAGAGTAACGAATTTTAAAACTCCACTAACTCAACAACAGAAATGGCTTAGGCATTCCTACCACAAATATTTCTTTCAAGCACAGGAAGATCAAGTTTTAACAACCTTTAAAATTGTATTTCAAAATATGAAATACCAATGGCTTTGCAAAAAAAAAAAAAAAAAAAAAAAGAGAGAGAGAAAAAAAGAAAAAACAACCAAAAATTTTCACAACTCTATCTTCTGGGTCCACAACTTAATAAAACAAACACCATACTAGCCCCAAAATAATACATATGGACAAGAAAGGCATTGAGAATTCCTTCATTCCCATTATTACCTTCCTGTAGCGCTTACACAGTGGAGAAAAAAAAATTTCAACCAATTCCTCTCCTTTGTGCAACCATGTTTAAACACAACCACAAGGAACATTCATAAGGCTATTCTGAGCAGCTATTTTTTGATCCTAACAAATCTATGTGTTTTTTGCACAGGTGTCTCAGCATCTTCATTATCCTTTTCTTCTGAACTTGGTTCCCAGTCCGAGTCTTCATCAGTAGGTTCGCAGTCCTCCTCCTCGTCGTCGTCCAGAAAGCTGTCATCGAGATCATATTCATTGGCTTCACCATCACTGACACCATCTTTCTCCACAGCCCTTTTTCCTGTAGGGACAAAAATGTCATGTATTCATGATTAATAAATGTAGAGCTCAAGATCCCTCCCAGAGCCCACAAAATTAAGCGTCCCTCCTCAAAATAAAGAATCACCTAAACAACACATCTATCTTCCGGTTAAGCCTCTAGTTACTGCTAGATGCCTACTCTGACCCTAGTTTTTCTTCCTCCACCCATCCATCCATCCATCCATCCATCCATCCATCCATCCATCCATCCATCCATCCATTTTTATTTTTAGTCCTAGGAAGCTGATATGACTTAATTCCTACTCACTTCTTTCCTGAGCTTCACATGAGAGAAGGAAATCTTCTAGATCACTCACCTCCTAGGTTCTGCACTTACCTTCATGCTGGATAGTCTGTGTTTCCCTTCTGAAGATAATTTCCTTCAGAACTGCCTTTTAGCAGATGTGTTTAAGCCTCACTCTCAACATCTGTGACACCTCTTTTCTTAAATGTCCAAAATTCTTAACTAGTCATGGCATGTTAATATTCCAATCATGTTTTATTCTGTCCTTAAGTCACATCTCTGAGTAAAATCATGTTCATTTCTATACCTCCCACCCTCCCATTTTTTCATTCTCACCTCATCTAGAAATAATCATTCAATTATATCAGTTTAGCTAACTTATCTGTTGAACAGTTGTCAACAGCTTTCATATGAAATTATGAATATGTATTTTTTCTTTAGCTACAGACAACAGCCCAAATCCTAACTCTTTAAATTAACCACAAGCACTTCTCAGCATACTCTTGAAACCTCAGGTAAGAGCTCCAGGTACAAATACCACCACCAGTACTTTATGTAGCCAGACACAGCCTCTATCAGTCACACTTTTCTATGAGTGGGAATGCTCCTGTTCCAGGGTTACCTTCCTTTTTATACTTGCTGGCTTATTGTTTAACACACTTCAAAGGAAATTAAGCATGCCATAACTAGGAATTAACATGTTAATTTCAGAATGTTTCCTCCCAATTTGTTTCAAATCAAGACACCATGTTAGCCCACAACCAGCAGCATTTCTAACCAGAATCACAGACTACAGTCCTTGCAGAATTAATTATTTCTTAGAGGAGAGGGATCAAAATGAAGAATGCTGAATAAAGTAAGAACAAAATCCCCCTTCTCACACTGAGGTTATGAGAATAATAAGCCCAAGAGCTGCCTGTGAGTGGTATTTTACAACAGAAGGACGAATTCTGGAAAATATTGATGACTTTCATATTCTTCCTATAAGTATAGGAAGTGCATATTACACTCTTCCTCCCTATACATCAATGCTTTGATTTTAGCAGTGAATGATGTACTTCCTTTTATGCCTTTCCTCTCCACTTCTTTCCACTGTAGTTTAATTCAGCCCTACAACCCCTAAAGCTGATGATTTAGTTCAATTTTGACTTTTCTCTAGCAGCATATGTATAAAAATTACCTTGAAACTTTCTGTGAAAGTATCTCCTTGATGTGGGGGGAAACAGGCTTAATGGCTGCTCCCTCCAAAATGTTCTATTTTGAAGTGAGCTGATCAGCTAGAAAAGCTACACAAAAGTTTGTAGGGGAATCCTGCATATTCCATAGTTACTTATAGGTGTTATTTATCTCAGTAGCAACAACCTAGAGAAGCCATTCAGTAGTGATATTTTAACAACAGCATTACTCTGACTTTTTTTTCAATTCCTTCCCTACAACTATTCCCCACTAATTTGCCTCAGACTATTTTTCTGAACATTCTCTACAAGCAATTCTGGCAGCAATTAGACTTAAAAGCTAACCATGTTAACTGCCATGTGGAGGGCTCCTCTCTTCTCTTGGCTGGTGGAATTTAAATACACTTGTAGGGAATTTAATCCTGCTGTGTCTAACAGTGCAGTTGTGCCAAATATAACAAAATAAGGTTAATGGAGCCCTTACTGTCTGTCTGACCCTGCAGGTTGTGGTATGCAGCCTCAGGTGTGAACTTGCTGAGCACCACCTTTTATAAGCTTTGCCCTTCAAAGAGCTAAGCAAGGCAGTCAATAAGTCATTAAAAAAAAATTTAAATAGTAAGTATAAACAGAACTTAATAAATTAATTCCCTTCTTTCCCATGTGTGGATAATATCAATTCTTCCCCAGTTTGTTCTTAGTAAGAAAAGTTCAATTTGACAGACTGAATTTCACTTCTGTGTGCAAGTTTTACATGCTACAAGAGCAGCACCTTCAGAGTCACTCCTGCCTGACAATCAGCTGCACTCACAGGACCTACTATTTGGCTAAGAATCACGCTCTTATGAGAGGCACAGCTACAATTTAAAACCTTCAAGAATATATTTAGACTTTTAGATATGCACAAAGTCCACCTTCTTAATTCTAAAATCTTCACCACTCAGTGGATGCCTCAATGCTGTAACACAGATTTCTACCACAGACCTCTAACCAATATGGGGCTGATACTTGTAACACAGGATGCACTAAAGTACACAGGAAACAAACATGCCTCAGAATATGCTGGTGCACAGATATAAGCATAGCAAAAATTTAGCGATAGCCAAAGTGCACACAAACTTGATAAGGAAATGGTATGGCAAAGAAATTTCTCATGGTAAGTTTAAAACAATCTCCTGCGTTCACCCATAACAGAAATGGAGACCAAAACACTTTGCCTAGCTAACTACAGATATTGGCACTTTTATTTATTTTCTGTAGAAAGCAGATCTGTTTTGAAGATTTCTTTAGGACATTTCCAGCCACTCCTTGGTGATCTCAAGGAAGGCAAGCCTGTTCTCACTCCCACTCAAAATGCCGAAGTTCCACATCCTCCTGCCTTACTCCAGCAATTGAAAGCGAAGACTGAACAGCATCAGATTTTCAGACTGCTCACTTTTAATTTTAGAAAGCATAGAAAGCTTCACATTTGGAAGATGAGACACAAAAGAATCCTGGAAGCAGACCTAAGCATGTTTAAAACTTGAGTCTATGTGTTTACAAGATACATAAACTTCTACACTTTGATCCTAACAGGCCTTGAAACATCAATACCTCACAGTAAGAGTAAGCAAGTTCATCAGCACATGCACAGATTATCACCTGAAAGTTATTTAAAGGTCAATGCAATGCTGAGAGAGTATCTCCATGTTGCAGGAGCAATCACTCCTTATAAGGCAACCTTAACTAGCTGTGCATGAAATACTGAATTCCTTTCATCCTATTATGGGTGCTGTGTAAGGAGTGAAAATGGAAGACACCATCTAGCTATATGTGTCTCTCCTTAAAATATGTTTGTTTTCTTGTCTGCTTCTAGGGAAATACAGGTATGATTATTCAGGAAGACTGGCACAAATTCAATTGAAGTGCTCTTACTTGTAAGAAAACAAGAAGGATTTTACTAAAATAATGACTACTTTCTCCTCAGCTAAGTATTATTAAGCATCTCTAGCACTATTAAATGCCAAAAGAGCCACAGCAGACCAACTGTGTCATCTCAGGTTGATGTGCCCTCTCATAACTTCAGAATACACTCACTACGGCTTGAAGTTTGTTGTTGTGTTCCTCTTCCAGTTACTAAAGAAAGAGAAGTTGTTACGACAGAGGGAACCTTGCCATAAGGGTTATTCTTAGAGCTGCTACAATAGAAAACTGACCTATTAAACAAATGCTGAAATGGTTGTGCTGTATTTACAAGTATAAAAGCTACTCTGATGCCCCAAAAATACCATTTTTGTCTTGAATCATTCCCAAGAGATTACCCAAATAAACTATGCTTAAAATTATTACCCCTGAATGTCATCAATTCTGACTAGGGGTTTTTAATAAGGAAATTGGAATATTTTAGGGCATTCAAATATTTTACTCTACTGTTTCCATAAATGCTTTCATGTCATAGCCCTGAATCTTCAAAGTGAAATGCATTATCATGACATTTTCATAAGTGTTCTGCTCTAAACTACTGTTTATTGCATTGGGATTTCATGTGGAAAAACTCCAATCCAATAATCAAGAGAAAGCACCCAAGAAAAATAAACCAAAGAAGTATCTCTTTCAACTCTTTAAGAGCAGACAAAGTGTAAACAGCACACTTCCCTGTGTTTTTTCCTCAAATCAAATTATTGGAATATAAAACAGACTACGAAGTGTTATATTAGGAACTCAAATTCAGTTTTAGTTATATTTTCTCCAGGCCTCAAGAAGGTCTCAGAAGAACATAAATGCAAAAATTAGTTCTCACAGTAAGAAAATCACTGGTAAAAAAATCCAATACAAAAAGACGACAGATATGGTTGCCGTATTTTGTTTAGAGCATCAGAATACTTTAAAACTGTATCTTATCTGAGAATTTCTGATTTAAAAAAAATCCCAGAAAAAAATAATCCTAATACATAGGGAGCTATAAATGCAACTTTATTCCCTAAAGAGAAATTAAAGCATTTTATTGAGATGGACTTAATGGTCCTTGTGGGTCCATTCCAGTTCATAATTTTCTATGTTTCTGTAATATTGATACATTGGCCCACCTGGAGGTGCACTGTGCTTGTATTCCAGTTTGTGCTGGGGGTTCTTCCTGCAAAGAAGAAAACAGTAAAACCTTGATTCCATCACCTTGTTCCACATTTAGGAAGTGCAGAATTCCCTGGTATTTTATGGATAATTTTCAAGGCACAGCAGATCAGTCAAATAATAGACAACAGATAATGACAACAAAATTAACATAAAACCCCTTCAAATTCTATCTGCTGCTTCACCAAAAGAATGATCAATTTTTCATGGCTGCCTCCTTTCCTCTATCCACAAAGAATGAAACACAGATTAAGAAATTACCAACTAATGCAATACAGAGGTTGTCTTATGTGGAAGGAGAGGCTGTTTGGGATTTAGATAAAGCATCCATTGCAATCCTGAAAAGTATGTTGGCAATTTCATTACTGACTTAAGCCTGTATTGCTCAGCTGGAAATGGGAAATTCATCTCATAGGTGTTTTTAAGAGAACCACTTTTTCTCCATTAGCTGAGTATCACCAAGTTTTTCTCCTAAGAGCTGCCCTCATTTTGTTACACTTCACTTTTTAGGACAACCACACTTTCCAGGAGAAAATGTTTCCGTGTGTAAACAATCTTTAACAACAGCCACCAGTTTCAGTATGCTCTCATACAAATGCTATTGCCTCAAAATATATCTTCTTGTCCATTGTGATAATTATACAGTCTGCTAAATATGTAAAATCTAGATATTGAAAAACAAATGGAATACAACAATATTTTGAAGAAAATCAACAGTCCTTAAAAGAAACAGCAGCCATAAACTGGATTTTATTGCTGTTACCTCAATTATGCTTTGTAACAAATCAATTACTGATTAAAATAGTTTTTGTACAAAATCCCAACAAATACATTATCAAATTTTAAACTAAAAGTTACAGATGAAGAACAACATGTAACAATAAATTGTTTATCTAAAAGAACAAGTTACTGAATGTTGAAAAGAGATACAGTAGTGATCTCCAGACTACTGAATGGGCTCTTTGAATAGTCAAGTTTTCATCTCTGACAGCTGATATCATTACCAAAATAGTGATTTTTACTGTGTCAATGTTAAAAATATGCACAGACTTGGGTGCTTTAAGGATAGCAGTCTGGCTGCAGTAAAGGCTACAGTCAAAGTTAACATCAAGAATTAGTCATTATTCTACTGTCTTTCTGCAACTGCAGGGGAGAACATTCTTAATCTGTAAACAAGAAAAGCCACTTTGCAGTGTTTCTCACCTATAACAAGCCATTCCATATGGACACTCCAGCCGGTTGTCATTGTCATCCTTAGCCATCATCTCCATGTCATGATAGTCATCATCATTAGGATGACTGAACTGCTGGAAGTGAACAGGATTCCTCCTGCAAAAGACAAATATACACCGAAACTGACTCTTCAACACAAGAAGGGGACATATAAAATGTGTTACTGAATCCCTGACACCTCATTGTTCTGTGGTTACATGAAGAGGAGCTTTTAATGTTTAACTTGATGCAGAATGTATGACCTACTTTCAGGATAACAGAAAAAAATTTGCCTTAGCACCTGCTGCAACAGAAATTAAACCAGGAATTTTCCTATTTCCCATCAGCTTTAAGTTTCAGACCTCTGACACATACACTGATTTTATTTTAATTACAAATTAGCATGCTGACATTAGGTTGTACCACAAGACATTAACAACTCTATGTGTAGCTCAGTCACACCAGTGTTAGTGAGGACAGTACAAGACCATCATCCACAACTTCTTGCTCTACAACACTTGAATATGAGGTGAACAGGTAGGGAACACAAATTTATGCATCACTGAAAGAACATTTCTACCATTTCTAGGCAAGAGCTTTGTACACATACCACTCACTAGTCATTAACATCACTTAAAGAAGAGTTTTCTTATTTCTAGAACTGTTTTAAGTGGAGTTAAAAAGAATACAGAAAATCAAGTTCTGACTTCAGGAGAAATTAATGTGACAGATTAAAACATGCTACAAAAATTACATCAAAATTAACATACTAGTAGCAAAGGCAAATCTACTTTTCCCTTATAATTTCTCAGAGACTTTTTTTTCCAAGCATAATAGTGAGAAGCAAGAAATGTGAGATTTTAAAATAAATTATTTTCCAAAAGACATCTACAAAATACTTTAGTGATTACCTCAATTATTCCCAAAGTACATAACCTCTAGTGTATTTCTGCAAATTATAAAGTGGGCTGTCTGCTTCAAGCAGGAGGAATAACAACTTTCAGCCACAGAGTACTTACTGCTTTAACTTAGACTAGCTACAGCTGCATTTAAAAGCAAGTATGGAACACACCAAGGACATGTGCAGCCACCTCCATACACAGCAACTTCCTCACTGATCAGAGAAATTCCTTTAAATTCACAAGTACCTCTTCTGAACTTCATAGAGGAGAATTAATATTCATTTTAGCATTTCAACTACCACCGTAACAAAAGAGCATTTGTACAGCTTTTACAAAATGATGACTTAAACACTGTGAGCTCCTCTGGCCATTCAGGCCACCTTTTAACATTTGAAAAGTACCAGATATTTAGTATTAATTATTTAAATGCCATTTCCATGTATCTTTCACTCAGGAAACTCCACAAGCAAGCTACAGATGAACTCTTCTATAAGCCACTTATGAAAGATCCAGTATCACTTGGATTTACTTACATAGGTGATAGGGTTCTTGTCCTAGTCTTTTGTTGCTGCTGCATACTGTAGGATAATTGAATAACGTTTCACTAGAAACTATTGCAAGGTTGCAGTCTTTTATTCTACAACAAATTCTCATGAAACATCACTTGTTGTGACAAATTCAGAGTGGCTGCCTTCTTCTTTCCCCATTCAAAATAAGGAATTCTTAGTCACATGAAATACTTTTTGTCTTCTGAAAGGGATGCAGCAGCAACGGATATTCTTTGAAGTAATTTTAATGCTTATTCCTACATCAAGATACACACAGCATCATAGTTGCCAAGGAAAGGAGGACTAACAGCTGTCAATTAGCAGATTTATTGTATTTTAGGAGATACACATTTCCTTTTAAAACGTTGCTTCAATACCTACTTGGACAACACCAAACAGCCATTATTGAAAGAGAGGGGAAACAAAAAGAAAAGGAAGTATGGGAGAAAGGAGGAAGAACAACGGAAGAGTTGTTATGTACAAGTCCTTGTCACTAGGCTTCAGAAGTCTTTTGGCCAGTAGACGATGCTCATCAAATTATACACCACCTGCGGAGGATCACGAGCATGTCCTATCTCTTGAACATGTCCTGCCTCAGATGCTCAGTAGAAACATCCTATTTAATCTTAGCTTTACCTGGTTAATTATACTTATTATGTGTAGTGCAACAATACCCTGTAAAATAAAAGGAAGCAGAGAAGTGCATAGCTAATAAGCAAACATACTCCTTTTTTCAAAAAAACCCTAAGGCTTCTTCCTTAAAAGTTTCATTTAGGGATTTTTAATATTTATTTGTAGACATAAGATATTTGAGTTACAGGAGCACACCTATCACACTGTAAGTTGCACTCCAAAGTTAACTGTTTCACAACAAAACCTCAGCGCATAGGAATGTGTTAATTCATTTGATGAAAACAAAATCATTAGCTTTACTTGCATGAAAAGTAACCAATTAAAAGCCTATTTTAATAAGGTTTTATGACTATTATGTTCAAATAAACATACCGACACAGTTACTGAAGCTTTGCTTTCACAGAAACTCTAAATTTGTGTACTCAACACTTCATGATGCAGGAAACTATGTGAACAAAAACTATGCAAATAAAACTTTAAAACTTCTTCAGAATCTATGCAATCATCCTAAAGCAAAAGTCAAGTATTGCTCAGTGAAATATTTGAGACAGTTAAATATATTATTATATGTAAATCTGTGTAGCTATCAAAAGCAACTTTAAAAACTTTATATAAAGCAAATTTAACTGACCAGCATTCCTGCCTCTTCACAATCTCATGCAGAAGACCCCTTGCCATCTCATGGGCTTATTTGTTCAGCTACTGAAAGAACCTTCTAGCGAAAATGTAATGAGTTACCAGCACTGCTAATAAAACAATAGAATTAAAGCCTGAAGTTATGCCATGACTGCACATAATATGTTTGTAAGTTCCACAGTTTAATTCTTAATTAAAATATAGGAGACAGGACTCAAAAAAAAGACAGATGCAGGTCTTTAACTGCTCAATTTACAAGCTTAGACTGAAAGGAAAAATACTTATTTTCATATAAACAAACAAACAAATGGCAAAGTATTCAGAAGAACACACAAACAAATCCAAATGTTTTTTGAGCATCTCTTGCTTTAACAGAGATCTGGGAGAGATTTTCACACACCCAGTCAGCAGAGAACTGCACTCCAGGCTAGGGCAAGAAGATTTAATTGTGGAAGAAAGATTGTGTGTTCCAATTTCAGAGATGAGAGTTCAGGTCTACTACACCTCTTCTATGGCGGCCCTTAAAAAGGGTGGTGGTGGTAGATTTATTTTAATTCCTTGTTCTTCTAACTTCAGAACAGCAAGCAGCAAAGAACATGCGACAGTATTCATGGGGCAAGTTCCTCAGCAACAAATATAGGCAGCTACAACATACACAGAGCACTTTGTCTCCTAATGATAACAGCAGTTTCTTTGAATTTGGCCACCTCAGAAAGTGACACTGAATGAAGGTGGCAAGAAGACTCCTTTAGGCAAGAGGTATGCATCAAGTTTTATTCTTTCAAAAAGAGGTGTTTTCAAATTCATAAATGAAGAAAGTGAATTGTGGGTTACAAATTTACTTCCTAAATGTTTACAATAGGCTAACAGAAATGTAGTCAAATAATGACAACTAACATTTGATTTTGCTTTAACACACTTTTGCCACCATGCAGAAACAACAACTTAGGGACCTTGAATTTTAAAAGCAAATACAAAAACAGACTACAAAGCACATTCCTTTTGCTGCAAGCGAACAAGTTCCTGAAGACCAAAGCTGACAATTTTGCTTCTCCCTATTTACAAATTTCTCTGACAAAGTAAGACTGCTATTTGTTATTTCAGAACATTCTTTTCTTTTTATAAAGCAACACTTTCCAAAAGTATTGCTGCCAATGTTTCACAATCCAGAGACCCAGGAAGAAACGTGCACATTCGGACTCCTACTCCCTGCTACCAGTACTTAAGATTTGCCTTCTTAAAGATAGGGAATATTTCATTGTATCAGAGCATTAAATCTCCTTAATACCCATACAGGGCAAAACTTGTCTCAGAAAAATTCAAAGTAGGTGGAGCAATTCAAAAGCTGCATTTGTGCTACTGGATCAACATAACTGTCTAATAAGACATGCTTTTGTCATAATCATTAAGGGGAAAAAAATGAGGTAAGTCAAAGTTACATGGAAACCGACGTGATGTGCTCATGAATACAACAGCTTTACAGCTGTAAACTGATATACACAGTTTCCTCAGCATCAGGCCCACCAAACATACAGGAACCTGGTCACTGCTGCTTGTTTTGTTCCTAATCAGATTCACTGTTTTTATTATTGCTGAAGCCCCTTGGGCGAAGATAAAAAAGTCACAGGATCTGCTGTTTCCTGGATTAGCCTTGTCTTTTGCATTTACAAAGTACATGGGATTATCTAGCGCTCAAAACCTCCTCCTAAATGTAGTTCACAGGTCACTGGGCATTTTCTAGACTCAAGAGCACCTCTAGATTTCAACGTTCTGTTCAATATATAACACCACAGGACAGCACAGATCTTTTCTGGGCAGAAAGAACTAGCAGGAGGCCAGGCACCAAGCATGGCATTTTGGAACTTCTCTGGAACATTTGTATGACAAATCTTCTACTACCTCCATCTTGAAAGGATATGAATGGGAGAAAAAGAAGAGAAAAAACCCCGCTTATTCCTCACTTGCAGTATTTCCAAAGACTGTCACATGAGGGTTAACGGTACGTTCTAAATATGCTTCATTTTGCTTTTAGGGGTGACTGAAAGCTTAAACAATTGAAGAAACACCAAGTTATAATAAAATAAATTCTTGATTATTTATAGATGACAAATGGTAAGTATTTTAAACATTCAGATCACAAAGCAGGCAGTAACTTCAATAAACACAATAATCTTTCATATAAGACTCACCTGCTAATAAAGCAAACCCACAGGGTCTGTATTTGGGCATTTGAACCTTTTACATCTCTTCTCCCTACTAGTATCTCATACCATACACACAGGTCTTTGATTTCTTTTCCTTATAATGGACTTTTATATTTTATTTCCCGCAACACTTAATCTTTTAATTTGGTCAAGTACTTCATCCTTTGTTTGGGTTGGATTAGGAGTTAGCAAGACATCTCAGCTCCTCCTTTCATCCTTCTAAAATTAGTGTTCTGCTATTTGTTTCTCCTCAGTCCCCTGTTCACCAACAGATTTTTTTCCAAATCAAAGCTTGTAACAACTTCACAGTTTTCTCTTCCATAGCTAATACGTTACTTCTGAAAAAAAGATAACCTAAGCTAGTTTTAATTTTGCTTTACCTGTAACAGCCACTTCCATACATGCAAGGTGTCCTCTTATGCTGCATCTGTTTGGAGCTTTCTGAAGAATCTGCACTTCTGGCTGAATCAGAAATCTCAGTGTTGTAGTCCAGATTTGCATCAGGCTCAAGAATCCCTTCCTGGGCACTAAAATATTGGGAAGTCCTGCCCCAGTGAGCTTGTTGGCTTGTAGAACCAGTAATCTGCTCTTTGTTTTCTGTTTCCTCAATTCTATTGTGTTCACTGGAGATCTGACCAACTCTTTTAGAGCATATGCTATGCAGCTGCATATAATTTTTTTCCAGAGAACTTCCAGGGATTTTTGTTCCAGTCTTGCCGCATCCTTCCATATCCCTCATGATAGTCTCAAGAGGAAATCCAGATGTATTCTGTGGAACAAGGTTACACTTTGAAGAACCTGGAAATTTACACTCCTCAGAATTAAAAACTCCGAAGAAAACCTGTGTCTCATCACCCCTGCTTTCAAAATCAGTTACAGAACAGCCCAGGTTAGAAAGGACCTTGAAAGATTGTCTGGTCGAGACCTGAAAAATCTTCTACACCCCAAACTCTAGTTCACTACTAAACATAGCTGCTGAATAAAAAACTCAAGTTCAGAAAACACACAGAGAGCACATTCTTAAAAGAAAAATTTATCTAACTGCTTCCTTCCGCAGCCTCAGTTCATTCGCAACATGACCTCTACTCTCACCACATCAGTTTGTAAACAGTCCAAGGACTAGTTTAAATTAACTTACAATTAAAAGCACTGCTCCTGAAAAATTATTGGGGATTATACAGATGAAGATGTAGTAGACCGTAGAAGAATGTAGACTGCTACTCAAGAATCAATTTAAATGATTAAGGAATTATTAATTTATTGAATTTCTTAATAATTTAAGCACCAAGATATACAGAGTATATAAGTATTTATCTATACAGAAGATACGTGGGAACACAGGATACATACCCTGAGGTTAATCCCACATTGATACATCTTAAATGCTTCAGCTCATGAGTCTGTATCATTTCAGTCTGTCATAGACACCATTAAGCAAATATTTCTGTTTTGACACAAACTGCATTTTAAATTTTGGAAAAAAATGTACATCTAAAATAAGAAATGTGTTCTTTAGAAAAAGTCACTCATTTTATAACCCAGCAAAGAGAAAATAGTTCAGTAGCTTTTATTAATGCATGTAGTGGACACTGTTATATCAAAACTACTACTACTACTTGCTCTCCATGCAGGGTTTGTTTCATTATTTGTTTTTGGTAAAACAAAAACCCCCAATAATTTTCAGTGTCAGAAGCATTTTTAATATTTTATTAGATCCTAGAACACACCCAGGCAATTTTAATGCCAGACATTAAAAACACCTCCCCAAGTGGTTCACTTAAAGGAAACAAGTCCGTGAAACCCTCAGTTTGCTTTCACCAGAATATGCTTTGTCTTTAGCAATGATCCTTCTCTTTTCACCACTTGTAGGATGTTAATAGCAAGGATTTAACTGCCTGTAAATGCAGCTGTACTGTGAGGTCACAGAGACACTGGACAAGCTGGACAAGGGTCTGTTCACTCATTGTTCACCCACAAATCTTTTGGGTTTCAGGCCTACTTTTTCTTCCCCTTTCCATTTTTTGACTCAGATTTTGACATGGTGGTATAAGCACACTCCATGCTACTTTCCTTTGAAACACAGCAGTTGCTGAGCCACACACCATCCTTATCTGACCATAAACCCTCACCTACTAGAATGGCAATAGCACGAGCAAAGCATTGTATCAGTATCACACAATCACCTAGCCCCAAAGGTTCCCAGAAAAAGAAACCACACGCACCAGCCACTCCTAGAAGCAGTGCTCTGGCCAACATATTCCTACCCCTTGCTGCAAAGTTCAAAGTCTGGTACTTCTGTGGGACGTTTGGGGCCCAAGTCCCATATCCTTTGAAGGAAATGCAGAAAACCAAATCTTTGAGGATTCCATGATCCCTGCTACAGAGCTAACCAACAAACTGGTATTTCAAAACAACAAATTGTGAGCAGAACACATAGAACAAAAAGCTGTGTTGTACACCCACCCTTCAACATGACATTGCCAACTACATTCTCATTTTTTGTGATATCATGGTTTTGCTCTGAGCCAAAAAGTTACCTGAGATGGAGGAACAGGGACGGAAAGGCAGCTCCTTTTCCCTTGATCTTGCTCTGCACCTTCAAAATGCTCTATAGATTCTTCTGAAGCCAATCTTTTTTTCTGCTGTACACGTACTTCTGATTTTAATGACTCTGTATGACCCTCTCCCCGTCCTTGGCCCTTTTTCTTCCTACTACCTTAAAAAAAAAAGGAAAAGAGTACTTTCGGAATGTAACTTTTTCAGTGAAATGCTGGCACTAGAAATCATTAAAGCAGAACACTGGGCACATGTCATGAGAAACATCAACTGCTGTGAAAAATACTTTGAAAACAGTTCCAAAAATGTTTGCTTGTACCCCCAGCTCCCCTTAAGGTCAGGCCTTCCGATACAGCTCACCCACACAGCTCCTAATCTGAACAACTGTGGAGGCCAATGGGCCAACAGGAATGGAGTTAGCCACTCTCCCTTGGAGAGAAGGCTCTCAGACACCCAACTTTCTGATAGTAGAAAAGAATATTTCTCCCATAATGCCTCCCTGTTCTAGGCAAATCGTTTATATCCTGTTGGTCCTTCCCCCCTTGTGCCCCCCCTGCACCCTCAGTGAATTGGTCTGTTGCTCTATCCCTCCCCTAAGCTTTCCTATATAAACCCTTCTCCCCCGACCCTATTCGGAGCCTCTCGTCCCTGGACCCCTTCAAGGAGAAGACGAATAAAGCCGCTCTTTGGAACCCTATACGAGGCTCTCGTCCCTTCTCTTCAGTGTCGCCAATAGGAATCACAAAAGAGCTCAATTACTTCGCCCGAGAGCGAGGATGTTGCCTGAGGCCTCAGCGCGTCTTTCTAAAGACACTTCTCTGGAAGGTTGTGACAAGCCACCACCGCCCCGCCGCGACACAGTCAAAGCATTCAGTCTTTGAAATAAACATTATATTAACACATATAACAAACTTTACAGTTCTGGCAGAGAAACAAATAAACAAACAAACCCCACTCCCCCAAAAAGGCAAAACAAAAGCACAAACATAAGAAAAGTATCACACCAGTACAGGACTCGACACAACCAGTTGAAGTCCATGCAATTTTTATTATAAATAAGGCAGGAAGAAACAGTCTAGATTTAAAAGGGGGATGAAAGAAAATATTACTGAAACATAGATTTTCTTTGGCATCTTAAAATTTTTTCCAAACTAGCTTTTGAGGAAAAGAATAGGCAGTGTGGTGGATGGCACTTCAATGAGGTGTTTAAAGCCACAGTTGTCCTCATCAGTGCACACAGACACCTGTATTTACAACAGGAGAGAAAAAGCAACCGGCCAGACACTGCAGAACATACTCCTGTGGGGCTGATTGGCATTAAGAGCCAAATTCATCACAGCATCTCAGCAGAAACAGTAGCTGAGAGTCGCTAAAGCAGAACTGCTGCACACAGGGGAGCAGACACACTCACCAGCCAGTACATACACTTGGACTGATCAGCAAAGAAAACTCAACAGTTTGCACCCAAACCACTTCACACCGGCCCATGGAAGGGCAAACAGGGTGGTGTGTGCTGCGTTCAGCACAGAGAATGACAGAAAGTCTCCTCCTCTCTCTTCTTTAGCCCTCCTGTTCCATCAATACAAGTCACAAGGGCAATAAATGCCATGTAGAAAGATTGTCTAGTGGCAGTTTTAGAAGCTCCCAGGACCAAAGTCATACATGTTAGAAAGTTTTCTTGAACTTGAGCCGATGCATAGGCACCTTATGTGTCCCACTGACAGAGACTGAACACAGCCTTCTGCTGCTGTTACTGCTGATATGCAGCAGCAGCAGTACATGACATGTCTAGCAATTTCTTTTCCTGCAAGAATAGGAGAAAATGCAACACTATTTTAGCCTCGTGTTGGTAAGAAACTATGAGACTGTAATGAACTGCTCCTCCTAGGAAAAAGCTTTCAACTAAATAACCAAGTTTGATTCAGTAATGACTAAAAAATTAACATGCAACACCACTCAAACCCTTCCACCTTTAAAACCTGTGAAATTAAGAATCTAAATTTAGAAGGGCACTAAGTGTGACTTAAGTGTGGATAAGGCTAAGAATTAAAGATACAGAAACTACCTAGAATTTACATACAAAATAGGCAAGTTTATAGGAAAGGGCTCCAGAACATCCAACACTCAGTTGTACAGAATTTATTATCTGTCATTAAAAACAAAAAGAACAGAAAGAAAATTAACTGATGAAAAAGAGCTCTATCACACCCATAGGACTGATGACAAAAAAAGAGCATGGAAAGAGAAGTAGCAAATTAATACTTCCTACTACCACCATTATAATTTTTTAAATTACATCAAAGCACAGAAATTCATATTGGAATGCAATTGTTATTACACTGCAAACCTACCTCCTGTCATTACAGGCTTGGAAACCTTCTGTACCAGATCTCTTTCCAGCATCCAAAATGGAAGCACTCTCTTTCTTTGAATAGATTTTGACTGTTTGCTTTCATTATTATCAGGAAGAGGAATCTGAAACAACATTTACTGTTTAGTGCCTTTATCCAGAAGAGTGGGGGAAAATTAGACCACAGTCTGTACTCAGTTATGCCCTTCAAAAGCAGTCTGGGTAACCACGTAGTTTTTGTATGGGGATCATCGCTGAAATATTTTACTTTTGCAGTTTCCACCCACTCAGAAAAACAACATCTACAGGAACATTTCGTGCAGTCAAAACATACATAACATAACATAACATAACATAACATAACATAACATAACATAGCATAGCATAGCATAGCATAGCATAGCATAGCATAGCATAGCATAGCATAGCATAACATAACATAACATAACATAACATAACATAACATAACTTCTTAGATCTTTGGAATAAATATCTAAAAGGCTACAAATGGAAAGATTCATAGAAGAGCTTTACCACCATCTTGCTCCAGTTTCCACACATAGACGTAACAGAAAGAGCAAGTTTAACAAAAACCTATTTGTCCAAGAAAAAAAAACAAACACCCAAACCCCACAAACAGAAAAGTCTTTCCTGCATTCCTACAATTTATTTCTCCAGAAAGTGATCAAACTGTAAATCTCTGTAAAAACAATGCAAATACACCAAAGTCACATTCATTATTTACTGAAAACAGCACTATCATTTTGAATTTCCTGAGCCAGTCCACCCCTGAGATTTCAACTACAGCAAAGGCTGACATTTAATTTGTATAGAAAATACAACACCTCCTTAACTTCCAACACATGCTTACAAAAGTTAAATTTTGTTAAAAACTTAGGCACCCACCAAAAGTCTGTAGGCAGCCTCATTATTCCTCTTCTTTGCAGCTCCCTGGACCTCAGAGCTGGAACATGCTGGTTCCATTAACAATGGAATACAGGACATCTCAATAGCATGAACAGTTGGTGCTTCTTCTGCATCAACCTCCTAATTTTTTTCTGACAAAGCAAAATAAATTTTAGCTATTCACATACTAAAAATATAAACATGCACTTTTGACTCAAACACAAAAGCTGGTCTGAATGTCTGCCATCAACAAATGCAGTTTGAAACTGACTGTCAACATCCTCTTACATCAACTTAGAGGAAATAAATGCACCTTCCTTTTACTTCAAATCTAAAAGGTTTTGAAGAAAAGACTCTCTAATAACTGCTGACCACAACTGTGGTGTTTTGGGGTTCAAGTACATAATTTACACTGGATGCTGCCATGACAAAACTTCTAGAAAGCTGAAATTGCATCTCAGAATTTGCTTTATGGTAAATCTGCACAACTCCCCAAAATCTGATCCTATCCCGAAAGTCAGGCAACAATTTTAAGATGCAGTTTTCAGGATCAGATGCCCAATGAATGAAGCACTTCCCAGCAAGTTCCCACTACAGGCTACAAGCCTGAAGCACTGAGGTGACACTAGATACCCAGGTGCTGGTTTCAAAAGCTTCAGTTCTGAGCCACTTCATCTAAAAAGCTTTTTATGGAAGCACACTCCAATTGCAAATGCTTTCCATTCAACACACTGCCTTTCAACTACTCAATTCACCAGCACAAATAATTAGGGAAAACAAAGTCTAATTGCTGCAGTATTCCCTATACAGAAGCACTGGGGAGTCAGTCTCTGCCAACCCTTCCAGAACTTTCTCCACCGCAGAGACAGCACACTGACCAGCAGAACTTCTTCTTTGTCATCCTATGAAGAGAAATACCAAGGGCTAAACTCTGCCCTCACCCCTTCAGCTCTGCAGGGGCTTACAAAAACCCCAGGATAGGTGAGGTTCAATGGAACCACAGTGGGTCATCTGGCCCCACTTCCCTGCTCAAGGGTCATCCCAGAACACATGGCACGGGACTGCATCCAGATGGTTCTGGAATATCTCCACTGAGGGACACTCCACAACCTCTCTGGGCAATCTGTTCCATGTGCAGCCACTGCACAGTAGAGAAGTTCTTCCTTATATTCAGGTGGAACGTCTGTGCATCAGTTTCTGCCCATTTCCTCTTGTACTATTGCTCTGCAAGACTGGGTACAGCCGGGCCCATCCTCTCGGCACTCTTAGATACTTATACTGACGAATGAAGCCCCCTCTCAGCCGCCTCTTCTCGAAGCTGAATAGGCCCAGTTTCTCCAAGCCTTTCCTCCTACGAGAGAAGCTTCACCCTCCCAGTCATCCTCGTTGCCCTCCGCTGGAGCCGAGCTTCCCCCGCCCCTTCCACCTGCGGCAGAGCCGGGTCGGGGCTGCAGCACTCCCCTTCAAACCCCGCCGCTGCGGACACGAACCACTCCGGCCCTGAGAGCGGGCGTCGCTACCTCGGGCCCGCGGCTCTGCGAGGCCGGGCCGGCCTATGCCCGAGGGTTCCGGAGCCGGCAGGACTGGAAAGGAGGTGGTGCCGAGCCCGGCAGGAGCCGCCCCCGCCGCCTGATGACGCGCAGCCGGCCCGCGACACGCGGCTTCCTGGAGCCGTGGGGCGGCACCACCTCCGTGCTCCCGAAACTGCGGAGATTAGCCCCGAAACCAGCGCCCCACGCGCACGCCCGCAGCGGGCGGGCGACGGGGACATGGCAGCAGGCAGGCAGCCAGTCAGTCCAGAGCGCTGCCGGCGGCGGCAGCCCGCACACACGGAGGCCGCGGTGACACCTCCCCACCCCGAGGCCGCGGGGATGGACGCGGAGCGCGCTGCCGGTCGGGACAGCACCGAGGGAGGAAGAGGAGGACTGGGTGACTTCGTGTCTGCCCTTCCTCCCGAGATCAGCTCCCGGATTTTCAGCGGGCTGGATGTCGAGAGCTTGTGTCACGCGTCCTTGACGTGCAAGGGCTGGCACCGCGTCATCGAGAGCAACGAGCGGTTGTGGCGGCACCACTGCCTGGCCGTGCGTGCCGTCTGCCAGCGGGAGATCGACTGCGACCGCGGGAACGGGTATTCCTGGAAGGTAAATGCGCCTCCAGCGGCAGAACACCGGCAGTGACATTAACGAGGCTGCTAGGAGGGCCAATAGAAATGTGTAAGGAAATGACATCAGCGCGTCTCACCCGTCCTAGGGTTGTGGGGCGGACCAGCGGCGGTGACAGCCGAGACGGACATCTGGTAAAATACACTGAGAGGTAAAGCGTCCATTTTCCTACCCAGAACAGAGCCTGTCCGGCTCGGCATTAGTCCTCCTGCTGCCCCGCACAGCCTCAGCGCTGATCATCATCCTACGCAAGCCCTAACATGGGTCGAAGCCCACGTTCCCGCAGATAGGGCTGGCAGGGAGGAGATAACAGAACCCCGCTGGGCAGTGTGTGCTCTCTGGTTATGTTTTGTGGAAATAGATCCGCTGGTTAGGAATAACTTCCTGAAAAGTCATTCTGGATAGTGTTATCTCAATATATGTCTCAGGTGACACGCATTCGGGAGGAAAAAAAAAAAAAAGAAAAGGGAATAGAAGAGGAAATGTGCAGGAGCTTTTATAAACTATTCAGAAAATCTCCCCACACACAGACTGCTCTGAGGAGTTTGCAGCAGTTAGTTCCAGAACATGCTGAATGATTTGTCACTGTTGAATCTAGCCTGGAAGCTGAGGTAGATCAGGATCTGATCAGGTAGATCGGATAGCTGGTTCCACAGATTACTCTGGGCCAGCTAGAGGGTAATCTCCCACCTTACTTTTGCTGATATGTTTAAGAGCAGGGGGACACTGGAGGGGTGAAAAGAGAGAAGCAGCAGCAAAACAAAAGCAGCCACTGGACTCTGACATTTCAGTAAAGTTACTGCAGCGTGAGGCACAGCCATGAGCTGATAGTGGTTACCCTTTCAGTGTATATATCTTGCTACCCTTGCACAGCAGTTTTCAGAACTCCCTGCACTGTTTTCTCTGGAGGGCATTTGAAATAGAAGCAACAAACACACTGAGTCTTTTCTTGTCCTAAAAGACTGGCAGAAGAGAAGAATCCAGCCAGCTTCCAAAGATAAAGGTCCCAGCATAAACAGAAAGTGAAAGGTGCCTTTTTAAAGGAGTAAGATAAATTCTTGGTTTGGGTTTTTCATCTTGACCACTAAATAATTGAGGCAGGAACAGAAAATTCGGAAGTGGAGCATGTTCTGCTTCTCAGCAGCATTGCACCTTCCTGGGCTTAATGTCTAGATATCCAAAGGCATATTCCAAATCCTTTTTCTAGCTCTACTCTTCTACTGCTAAACTTAGTTATATTGAATGCAGTTTAAATTGGTTCCTTTCCAAAATCTGACTATATGTTTTTTTACCAGATTACATTGTTGAGAAACTACTGGAAAAGCAAAGTGAAGCAAGAATGGCTTAGTGGGAAATACAGCAATATTCCTTCACAATTCAGCTTGCCAGAGAAAAGCATGTATCCAATGGATGTCAGCACCTGGGGAGAAATCTTGGAAGCAGAACTTGAGAGATGAGAAAGCAGTGCTGGTTCTTGCAACTCAAACAACTTTTGCCAATAGCACACACACTGTTTAGAAGTTGCAAAGTGACTATGAATGATTTTGGACTGATTATGAAAATAATGATGAAAGCTTCTAAAAAAAAATTATGGGTGTATGTTTTTAATTTGCAGTTTACTGTATTAATTTTATGTAAAATTCTAAAGACAACTATTCAGTTGTATTTTATATTTATAAATTTAATTGCACTGTCAAAAATACGCTGATTATAATTTCAGTTTGCACTTTTTGTTTTGGAAGAGATGATTTTTATATTAAAAAACCAAAAAACCCCCAAACAAACAAAAAAAACCAAAACAAAACAAAAAAAAACCCCAAGGTGTGTTTGACTTCTTGACATGAAGTTTATTTTATCAGCAGCACATGAGAGCCCATAAAGAAAGGCTGGGGAAGGGACAAATCCAGACACCAGAAAAGAGAACAAGGTGGCCACCTCAGAATCAGCTGAACATTCTCAGTACCCACTTCAAGGGACAGAATCCTCACAAGGATCTCGGACTTGCACAAGTATCTGAACTTGCACTCACAGATTGGCAGGGCTGAATTTCTACTACCCAGCTGTGGAATTTTTGGATTAGGACTCTCAGATTCAGGACAGGGTGGAAGCAGATGGGTAACTAACAGTTTCTCAGTCATTAGCTATGCACATTAGTCATTTGCATGATAAGGAGTACAGCAAAATTTAACTACTTTAAACAAAGTAAGTCAGATAACCCTATGAGGTAACACATCTTGATATATTTTCATAGTCAGGTTAAAACACATTGAGAAACTTAGATTTTTTTTTCCTATATGCTGATCTTCTGTCACACAGGCCTTGCTTTACTAGCACTGATTTTTGGCACCAACTTTAAAAACTGATGCTAGTAAAACAGGAGCTGCCTGTCATATTACTCAATATAAAAGTGATCATAAAATCTATTTACTACTCTTACGAATATCACCTTTCCCTACCTCCTTTAGACTAAAGAATAAAATCAGTGAGAAAATGCTGGGAAGATCCCCATTGCCTGATGCATTCCTGCAGAATTCAGTCAGCAATCTGGAAGCAATTTTCTATAGAAAGATTTCTACCATGCTTATGAAACTTGGTTAGATTTTAAATCCCTTTACACAAGTACTGCAAACATTGGCAGAATACATTCTGACAGTGTAGAAGTGTCCTGTTAGGAGCATGAGCTTCAATGGCACTAAGTCAGGCCCCTATTAGATACTGAGTTTACCCAAAATAGGTCCAGCCCTTACCTTTATTAGGACCCAGTAACAGTAGATTAAGCAGAACAGCTTTCCTCTAAAAATACAGGTTGTGGTCATCTGGCTAAGATCCAGTAGCTTTTTTTTTTTTTTTTTTTTTTTTTTTTATGATGCTGATGTTTAAACAAACCATTAGTTTAAACTTGCTTTCTATTTATACTTTATTTTCTCACACTTATTTAACCGTTGCAGAATATCTGGTGAAAATATCTAGTATTTCTTACCTCTCTTTATTGCAGGTGTCTGGGCTTATGGACTTTATCTTGTAGGTGCCCACATCTACAGGTCAAGGAAGAAACAGATCAGCCAGGTGAAATGGGCAACTCTTAAGGGCTTTCAAGAACAGAATGCTACCTGATCGTTTTTCTGGGTTAGAGTATTCAACAGACTCCCTCAAAACTAGTCCACTTTCCTCAGCCCATGGCCCCTGTTTGAACAGGTTTTCATGCAAAAACCACTGGTACCTTTTCTAAATCATGAGTAGCATATCTAATTTAGACATCTTTTTCAGTATCATGATGCAATGACTGGATAATCTTTATCACACATCTTCTGTAATGTATTCCTTGTAGGTAAGTCTTAGCTATAGGATCAAGGCCTCATTGCACTAGGTTTTAAAAATCTCCCTTTGCTCACTGTTCTTGTGGGACAACTACTACATTATCAAAAACAGATGTACCCAAAATTCACTGAACCTTCTGCTGTCAACCTGCTGCCAAACATGACTGAAGTATGTCCTGGCTTGGTGTCTGCCAAGGAAGGCAGCAACGTCCCTTGGAATGTAAAATATTCCCTTCCCTCCAAATTATTATAACTTTGAAATCGTAGGGCTTTCAGGCAAAGATATGAGAAAAGGAAAACCAATTCTTTACTAGAATATATACATAAGGCAAAGAAACAAGCACAATGGCAGCAACAACAAACAGAAGCGCAAACCCAGTCCCAGCCGCTCTCTTGGCCGAAGATCTTTCCCCTTTGGTGCAGTTCCACTCCCAGCCAGCAGGGGCGCTGGTTGCAGTGATTCCCCCACACCTACAGGGGGCGCTGTGGCGCGAACTCAGCTGTGTCTCCCTCGTGGGCCATGGCGGGTGGGCCAGCGAAACAGATGGAAAGGGTGCTTCCTTTGCAAGCTCCTCCGGGCAGCCGGTCCTGCTGCCACTCTGGATGCTGAAATGGGCTGTAGCAGGAACCTCAGAGCAGGAAGCTGGAGTGACAGAGGTAAACAGACACCAGGTTGGCAAACAAAATGCAGCAGAAACTCCACAGCTGTAGCAGGAACCGTAGAGGGTTGGGCAGACATGGGGTCATGGGTTAAAGTGTATCGAAAAAGGCCGAGGCAGCAGCAGAAAACAGCAAAGCTGGGCAGTGGCAGCCAGGCTTCTGCAAGCAAGCCGGGAGAGGCTCCCTCGAAGGGGCTCGGGCTCCTGGGTTTTCCTGTAAGGGACACCCGAGTAGATGGTGAGGGTTCTTTCCAGTGAGGTCAGGTGTTAATAAGGTCACAGTTCAACAGCTGCTCTTAAAAGCAGAGCTTCACACATGGTAGGAGAAGCAGTGAGAGTACAAAAGCTCAGCAGCAGCCGTGAATCCTCTGGGCAGCAACCTCGGGTCCGTTCCCCTCCGAGCTGAGCTGAGCCCAGCCCCTCACCTCCCTGCCAAAATCTCACGATATCTCTGCCCTTTCCCAAGGAGAAAAACCTCTCACCTGTGTGAGAGTGAAGACAGCTGTACCCGCTCCCCCTTGGCTAAATATTTTGTCTCTCTTAAGTACCGTTGTTATCCTCTCTTAGGCAACAGATGAGAGAAAATTCCCGGAGGAAAAAAAGAAAAAAAAAAAAGAAAAATTCTAACTTCCAACAAGTGTAACTCAGAGTAGAGACCATTCCTAAATATAGAGGATATAGCATAAAGATCAATGAATTGCAAACGCTGCTTCCGCTATTGTTAGCTATTCTACTCCAAGATTATATCTAGTCAACTCAAATTAAAAAAAAGAAAACAGCAACATAAAAAGCCACACCCAAGTACATTGAAGGTACTGCTTCACTCCCTGCTCACAGCATGTTACCCTGACTTATGAGAGCTAGAAGTGCAAAAAGTGCATCTAAGTTAATCAAGAAGAAAACAATACTAGCAGTACATTCTCGTCACCTCAAAACTGCCCAATTTTTAAAATCATAACATCGAGAAACTGTACAGGAATGGATCTAGTCCCTCACCTTTTTCATCCAGCCTCCTCTGTTACCGCCAGTCTGTAACTCCCTGGCATTTATCCCCTATTCCTGCTCCTTTCATGCCCCTATGCTGTAAGTTCTCATGTATATGTCTCAGGATAGAGTTTGTAAATAGAATAATATTCAGGTATGAATCCTAAAACAGTTACTTTGCTGTGCAGTTAGGTGTAGCTTTTCCCCATTCTCAAATGAGCATTAAGAATCCTCAGCATCTGCTGTGTCTCTGCTCTGTTCAGATCAGGTGGCTGTGCCTCTTTAAATGCAAGGAATTAAACATGCAGCTATGCAATTACACAAGGATTGCATTTTTAAAGCTGAGTAATGGTGTAAATTTCCTGTGAAAAATCTATTACTGAGAAAAAAAGTATTTAAGTATAAATTTTCATAAAAACAAAGTTTTCTTCCTCTCTCTACTCTAAGTCCTTCCTTTAAGGGTTTTAATTCCCTGGAGACTTCGTTACATCAGTTCTGGTAATCTGTTCTTCTCTCTGCCCCTGCACTATCTGCGCGGCCTCCCATCTCTGCTTCAGGATGGTTGTGTTCTCTTCCCTTTAAAGAGACCCCAGCAGCATCCAGTGGTGCACTCCTTGCACCACCTGGTTGGGGCACATCTCTTATCCCTTCTACCTGCTGACAAAAGCCACTGAAATGCCAGAAATAGAAGGACTGTAGTAATGCCTAAATTAGCACTCTTTTGTGGGTGTCCTTCCCCAGAGAGTATCCTCAGCAGCGAAGACCACACATGTAAAGCCCACACCACCCAGGGCACCACCTGGGACATATTAGCTACCCTCATGCGGGGGGTGGGGGTGGTCCCCAACAATATGTTTTTGGGTTCCTCTGATATTAGGGCAATAGTGGCAGAAAATAAAAGAAGAGCGGTGAAACGACCACAACTAGCAACATAAAATACTTTAATAATAGTGAAAATAAATGTGGGATGAGGCCCAAAAATCAGAACACTAACCTAAAGGCCTTTGTAGGAGTCGGTGGTCAAAGACCAAGATGTAGGGAGGTCCAGAGTATAAATGTGGGGCAGGAAAGGGGGTGGAGTTGAGGTTAGGGTCCAGTGGGTATAGGGGAAGGTGGTGCAGAGGTGGGGTAAGGGAAGCTAGGGTCCAGTGGGGATACAAGGAGGGGAGAACATTCTAGGGACTGGGAGTGGTGATGATAACTGGGAAATGAGGGTTGGGAATATGTATGAGGCATTAACGTGGGCAATCCCATAACTCCTTGGAACTTCTTTTGGGATTGCCACAACTCAACAGATGCCTGCCAAGGCCTAGCATTGGGGAGCAGGTCTTCTTCAGTAATACAGGTCAGGCTGACTTCTACACTCTTACACCTTGGTGGCTGGTGAAACCACTTTTCTGCTCCAGGGCTTACCTCCTGCCACGTTTTTGCTGAAGTGCAAAGTTCTACTTTTGCAAGCCTCACTGACCTTCCCAATGTATTCCCATGCCATTTTTATGTCCCTGACACTTGGAATGAGAAATGTGCTGGAGGTGTCCATCACCCAGGCTTCCCATTAGCCACCTAGCCTTCCTGACATTCATCTTCCTATCCACCTGGCTTTGCTAGGATACAGAGCCCTTTGGAGAATGCACATGAAGTTTGTGCAGAGCTGTTTGCAAATGTTTTCTGCCCACACAACTCAACTATGCAACGAGGCCTTAAACCAGCCAGGCTTCTATGAGTAAAAAAGGCTTCGCTCCTGCACAAAACCCTGTGAGCTGCTGCATAGCTGGATATCAAAAAGACCAGCACTGAAGCTCAGCTGGAGGGCCCCCCAGGTCAGGATTTTATTTCTGCATCTCCAAAACCACCTGTGATGTTTTTAATAACACCTATTGGTGTGAGAACTCTCCTTGCAACTACTCACTGTTCTAGTGCTCCATTTCTGAAGCACCTAGCTGCCAGCGTGGCTTTATTTCATCATGGTGCAGGATGTGGCTTTGGGCCATTGCCATTAATAGACTAAATGAAAAAGCATGCATGAGATACTTAATCACCACAGACTTTTAATCAGACCGCTCAAATTTCAAGGCTAATTTTGTCAAGCGTTTCTGCCAATAGGCAGAAACATGCAGATAGTCACGTCTTTATCCTGATCATCTTTGGAAGTGACAAAGTTATTCCTGTTATTAACTGTTCTGAAGACAGAACAGTTGAGCTTAGGACTGGGATCAGCTGTTTCAGCCCACCAGAGCTGACAGAAAGACAATAAAAGCAT
Source organism: Oenanthe melanoleuca (assembly GCF_029582105.1). Lineage (NCBI taxonomy): Eukaryota > Metazoa > Chordata > Aves > Passeriformes > Muscicapidae > Oenanthe > Oenanthe melanoleuca. The sequence continues at coordinate 108,777,480 of NC_079336.1, read as the reverse complement.
ACAGCTGGGGGACTTAGGTAGAGTGTGGGTTTTTTTTACTTTCCCTCCAGATGAACTTGGCATGAGGTCTATTGGGTTCCCAAGAGCATGTTGACACTTGGCAGTTGTTTCTCACCATATTGCTTGTTTGGAAAAGTCCAAAACTATAGAAGAAATCACCTGCTGCATTTAACATCTTAAGTCAGCATCAGCTTCTGATCAGCACAATGCTAATAATTGAGTCTTGGGGGCTGGGAGGCATTCAGGCCTCAGTGCTAAGGGCTAGACCCACTTTTGCTATTCTGGTAAACCAAAAAAAACAAAGATACAACTGTGGGTTGAAAGTCATGGAGGAGGGAGGTGATGGACTGTAAACTCAGAGATCCTGGAGGATGTACCAAGATGAAACCCTAGAGGATAATTCTATGTGCTGGCAGTTTGCTGCAGTCACCCCCAACTCCTAAGAATCATCCTGTCCAGCATTGCCAATCCATGCCCAGCAACTATGGATTCAAAAAGCCATAGGGGAATAAAACCCAGCCTGCTAGAGCATGCAAATTAGGTACAACATGGTTTGTTGGTTGGTTTTTACTCCCATTTAAAAATGTTGTTAAAACTGCATGTGTTGGTTTTAATGCACAGTCCTTAAAAACCTTAAACAGGAAAGGAGCTGCTGTTTACCAGTCCAGGAATGCTGACTGCATGGGCTGTTTTGTTGCTGAGATATCAGACATTCAGAGCTATACAGAAAAGTTTCTCCAGATGCCACAGGACACCAGTGGCCATGAGATAATGTATCAGTCATAGCACCAACTACTGCTTTTAAACATTTCCGTGGCCTCAGAATGCCAAAACTAAAAGATGCTGCCAGCTGTCTACTGGAAGATTCAGCTTGAAGACTTGAACCAAAGGTATAGATTGAGCAAGCTGGGAACAGAGAGAGAAAACTTCAGTCAAAGAAACCAGCTACCTTAAGTCTTTAATCCTTTCTGGGAAAAAGGAAAAATTGAGAAAGACAAAGTATTTCTTTTGCAACAGCAGTATCTAGCAACTAATAAATGAAATATTACAATACCCCATAAGAGCTTTACTTGTCTGTTCCATTGAAGAAGTATTTTCAATAGTTGCCACTACTTTTCCATCACATTGCTAAAGAACAAGAGCATTGAAAAAATATATCTGGGATATCCTAACACCTAGGTTTCACCAGGTACACTATATAGCCATTCAACAGCCTAGCCAATGACAAAAATGTGCCTAAAGTCAGCTCGTGTGGCTAACCAACTAAATTGGCTTTTCTAATGCACCTTTATTTTTGAACATCATCAATCTGTAGACAATTTGTTTCACTAAGTTATACTGCTCTTTAAAGTAATTTTAACATGCAGCTCATCAATGTGTGTACTTAGAGATAACATACTAGAGACCTGTTGAAACAGGGACCCAAAACCCATAGAGCAACTACACATGTATGTACAGCTCACCATTATGAGGAGATGAGAGGAGGTATTTACCGTTTTAAGGGGGTGACTAAAGAACACATAGTATGTTGTAGCAATTCTAAAATGACACCAAGATCCACTCTATGATGCGTAAAATCAGAAACACAAGCTGTCTTTTAGGATGCTTAGGTCATAAAAGTTATAAGGAGAAGGATATGGGGGACAGCAGAAGAGAAAAAAGGGAAAATTGAAGCTATAACTTGGGAAAGAAACTGTTCCTTTAAGAAAAATATTAATTAAAAGAAACCCAAACTTACCTTATTTTACCAGTTGTATATCAGAATCATGAAATACTTCCTTTTAGGGGAAAAAAAAACTCCATAAGAGTGTTAAAAGCCTGATTTAAAGAACTCTTCCTGTTATTCAAAAATGTCTCACACGTGCATTGATTTTGTTACTTTACTTTAACCATCATGTACTTGGGAAACACAGCAACTTAAGCTTTCAAAAGCAGGATACCTACATACAGATATAGCAGAAGCAATGGAGGACAAAAGAGATGGTTTCTTGATTTTCTTTTGATATACTTTGGTGATTAAGAAAGGATTTTTAGACTTTTCCTTATGATATGGAAACAGGTACGTGAAAAGATTGATCATACACTGATTTACATAATTGATACTCTATTAGTCTGCAACAGGCTGTTCTAGTATAATTGATAAAGGGGCTAATGGAAATATTCTAAGAGTTCTCGATGTCCTTTTTGTATCAGTTTGAGGATGTAGGAAGATTAGGGTGTCTAGTTGTTTGGGATTTTTTGATTAAACTAGTCAGGTCTCTTTCCTCTCCCTTGATCACTCCGTTTTATTAATATTCAAAATTTTGGTGAAAGACATACTGAAGGCAAATTTTTAAAAACACTAACATCATCTCTCCCTTTCAAGTGCTGGAAGCAAAATTCCGTCAGTTTTATCAGCATTTCCCTTTGATTATTTTCCTACCTCCTGCTCAGTCATCTTTTAATGAGTTGAAGAAAAGGAGGGAAAGACATTGCCGTTTTAAAAGAATGGCAGAGTCCATTCAGGAAAGTGAAAAGTTTTACTGTAGCCCATTAGATGTAACATGAAAGGCAAAAGAAACATGAAAAGCAACATTTTGCCCACTTTTCATATAGTCTTAATCTCCCTTTTACCACACTGGAAGGAAAAAAAAAAAAATCCATCTACAAGAACGAGAAGCAAAGTATGGAAAGCCACAGTTTTGGTTCTAAATGCAAAGCAGGAAGTGCTATGTTCTAATCAACCCCCCCCTCGCCCCCCCAACCTTATTTTGAAGCCAACTAAGCAGTTCTATTTCAAGAAGTCTAATGAGTAACAACAAAAGAAGAACTTTGTTTTCAGTGAGGGTTCACCTTCAGCATAAGAAAATATACAACAATGAGAAGATCACAATTCACAGACAAAAAACATGTGCACTTTTCAAAACACAAACTGAAGGCACTCACAGAAATACCAACAACCTGCAGAGGACTCATACCTATTCATTGTGCTTTTTCAAGTTCGTCCTTTAGTCTACTGCAGTTTTAAAAGTCACAAACTGAAAAAATACAGCCAAAAAACCTAACTCATTCCCACTCAACTGCCCTCCCCAAAAAACTCTCACCCTACTTAAATGTTTCTGGCCTCTACCAAAAAGATTATTTAAAGAAATTTTTTCTGGATTTCAGTGCTGCCCAAACATGAACTCAGAACAAATGGAGGAACACTTCAAATAGTGAAAAGCACTAATCAAAAGCCCTGTGGAGCAAATAGTCTAAACTTAAAATAACTTCTTAAATATTTGAGAACAAATTAGGGGGTAAAAATAGGTGTTTAATATTTGTAGTAAGGTGAACTCTAAGCAAAGACAGAAGAGGTACTACTGCATTGAAGAATTATATGTAATATTGCGAGAAGAAATGAAAATAAAAAATTTTCTAGAAGAGAGATTTGACAGTAAATTTTCAATACCTCAGAGGCCTTAATCAGTTTTTTGCCTTTATGAACAAACTTTGATTAAATATTACTAAGTAAACTGTTCTGTTACCAAAATACATTTTCAGTAGACCTTTCACACTTTCTGTTGACTATTCTTTCAAATAAAAAGCAAAGACAGCACACTGCAAGGAAAAGCACCAAAATAACTACATGTAGCAACAGTTATATCACCTTACCCTTCAGAAGAAAGTTGTGGGGCAGGGAAAGTAAACAGCTCTTTGAAAAAAATGCTAGAGACATTTTAAGTCCAAACTACCTTCATATGTACTTGTTGGATTATAAGAAGTACTAACACCTGTAGCTGAAAGCTTGTTGTGCTGGGGTTACTATTTTTTCAGTATCTGTGTTTGTGGTTTACTTCATAGCATTTTCTTTTAAACTTCATTTTAAAATGGAAGTAGGAGTGCTGTGTCTATGTGGGTGTTTTTATGGGTGCATGGCTAGTCAACATTCCCAAAAATCTGACTCTGACTGTAGTAAGTACATAGGCAGTGTTCCAGGGGAAGGAAAATTGCTCAGTGCAACTTGTGGCAAGACAAATGTGAACTTAAGAAGATGTTTAAATGAGATTATACAGGTATTTAAATAACTGATGATTATAAATTCAGTCCACATAAATTATCCACAATGGTTTGTTTATTTTGTTTCCTTTTTACAAGTAAAAAAGAACTGATGTTAATGTAGTAATTGCTGAGGGTGTAGTAGAAGTGTGATTTAAATAGTTAGAGGGTGAAAGAGGAAGCATGGCACTTGTAGGTCTTCTGTTTTCTCCCTTTTGTTTAGTAGTTCCTTGCACTTCTTCTTTGTGCCAGTATTCAGGATCTGTGCGTCTTCCATGCCTTCTGAGTTACTGGGCTGGCCTCATCGTCTCTGACAGACATGTAGTTGCTTTTAATAATGAATTCCCTTTGACAAGATCTTATCACTGCTGCCAAGAAGCAGAGGCACCTACAAACCCTTGAAATGTGTCTTCTGAAACACTTCCTGAGATTACAGACCCCGTCAGTATAGGATGGCACAAACATAAAGAGCTCTTCCATAAATGCACTCTCATCCTCTGCCTGAGAAAACACCATTTATAGGTGGCCAGCCATACCTTGGGCTGGGCACAAGCTAAAATTATAAGGTCATGGACTGGTAAAACATTTTAGTTTTATTAAATTTGGTAAGCTGGTAAGTTTCTGTTGTTTGGTTGTGTGGGGTAGTTTTTTTCTCTTTTCCTGTGCCCTTGGGTATTTTTGGGTTAGTGAGTTCTGAACGCAAAAATAAGAAGCAACAAGCAGCAATTATCAAGAAAGCAGGCTGAACAAACAGTGGGTCTTTTTACCGTGAGTCTTCCTTCCTCAGAATGACACATCAGACTTCAATGATCCGATGAGCTTGCATGAGAGACAGGAAATGCCTGCCAGGAGCTGATTTCTGCTGTCCAACTTAAGTGGACATGATGGTGCAGTGTCTCAGCCTGCTGCTCCGTCAAGGTTGTTTTATTTGGGATAAGTAATGCAAGGCAACAGGGGTTCAGGCTCATTAGCTCAGCTGCAAGTATAATTAAGTACAACTGAAGAGAAGCTTTAGCTCCGCATTTATTTTTAGATGGAATAGATACCAATAAGAATTCTTAAGGATAAGGTACCTTATTAGATCTATGAACAGAGTTTTAAAGTTCACTAAAACATCAGTCTGTACCAGGAAAAGCCTACATGCATAATCTGACATTAACTTGATTTTCAACTCCTCCTGAGAGTTTAAGACGTAGAAGTTTGTTTGATATACAGTCAGACAAAAATACAAGAATTAATCAGGGGAACTGACCCTATCAAATGAAAACATTTATTTCAGTTACCAGCACAAGGTTTCTCTTATATTATTAAGCCACAGAATCTAGGATTGAGGATGTTGCTGGAAGTTAAAAAATTGAAACCACTTCAATCAATAGTTCAAGTAATCAACCCATGCATCCTTTCCTTTCTCCTGCAAGATTCTTAATTCAAATAGAGTACAGTACCTGACAACTCAGCATCTGCTTTGTAGACCTAAATAAAGGGAAACAATGGTCCCAGTGCAGAATCTTGTGGAGAAATTTGGCAAGGTTTAAAATTGAGTTATATGGAGTTTGAAGTGAGATTGCTTTGTGTTTGAAATACTGTGGGAAGAGACTTTTCCTTATACTGCTGTCATGGAGTTATACTTGGTTCCACTTAGTGTTTCCATAGTTCTCTGCATTCTTCCCTCCTTTATTGCTGACAGATTATAAAGGAGTGGATCAGGTTTTCAAATGAGTTGACTTCTTTTCCTTATATCTATGGCATTATTTGTATATGTGAACAAGCAGCAAGAAGATCAGGTAAAGAAGAAGGTATAAACATTGTCTAGAGAAGACTGAAATACATGCAAATCCTGAAACATCACAGGCTGAAGAGGGTGATTAACTGAGGTCCTCTCTGTCAGTGGCATGACTCTGTACCCTGTTAATGGTGAGATTTCCACTATCAGCTGTGGCAGTAGGGACAACCTTCTCAAGGTCGACTGATTACTCTAAGCAACACACTAATATGGCATGTTCTGTGTTATAATATAGTAAAATATTACCATAATACAAGTGGAAAAATGTTAGTTTGTTAGTGCTCACTATAGAGTTGAAACTTCTACTCAGTCTTCAACCCCAACATGCAAGCCCTTTGGGATTTTACTGCTTTCTCTTGGTGAAATGCTAAATTCTGTTTTGAGTAACTAATTTAATTTAAGTATGTCTTCTTGTTGGAAGAGCATCTTCATTTACCAGTCCTAGCAACTGACTGGATTGCTTTGATCCACTCTGTACGCTCTGTGGATGAGGCTGCTTGCAAGTAATAGTGGATTTCATTTGCTGTGATGATTTCAAAGAGGATGTTGTCAACATCATACTTCTTGGCTACAGGGAAATATAAGAAAGTCAGCTATGAGAGAAAAAAAGTCTTGTACCTCCAATATTTCCTCCTTTACACACTGTAAGGAGATCTTTCTTTCTACAGCTGAGCCTGATCAGGCCTTCACAAAAACTGATGAGTTTCTCTTTCAGAGAAACCACGCATTAATTCTGTAAGTTTCACCTTCAGGAGTCTCTGGTTTGTTGGTCTCAAATTATGGAAGGATCTGTAATCCTGCAGACAGATCATATTCCCCAAACCTTGCTATCTACAAAAACAAGATGTTCATGACACATCTGTTTATTTTCTGAGATGCAGAAAAACTTTATTGCTGGATAGCCACCTCTCCTGTGGAGAGGAGAATGCATGAAATTAATGTTTCGTGGTCCTTGCAGCAACACCATTTCTGTTCCCATAACTTTTAGCTTTGGGAGGAGAGAGAAGGTGCACAGTAACAATTTGTTGGCATTACCATTTCTAACACGAATCTTCCATCCCAATTTCATTAACTAAAGAGATCAAACTCAACTTACTTTGCCTAAAGGCCAGTTATCCTAACACAGGGTTTGTGTCATCCATTTGATCAGCCTTCCTTAAAAGTACTGACAATACACAAGATTCCCTATTGCTACCTTTACCACAGTACCCTTCCCCAGTAATTCAGACAAGAGAGAGACGTGTTACTAGAATTACTGGATCTTTGTGCATAGATTGCTTTGGAATACAAAACACTTGTGATTTTAGGCAGATTGAAAGGCAGGGTGATTTGTACCAAAAACTTATTAGAGAGCTCATTCAATACGTTACTTACTGTCTGGCATATCTTCCACTGCTGTCACCACACAACCTCTCAAGTGAATTGCTCCCAGTGGTTCTTCCCCCTGGGGAGGACATGAAATCAAAATGAAATGCAACACTTCTGAAACCAGTAACATGTTAATATATGGCTACATTTCCAGAATGGAGACAAAACAATTTGATTACTTAGTATGTCTCACCTGAGAGAACAGGGGGTCTTCAGTCTGTGTGTGACATGGAGGGTTGGGGGTGTGGCAAGAGAAAGGCTTATAAATAAATAGGGAATCTCTTGTGATTTAGAATGCAGGATCTGCAGAATATTTAGCATGGGAATGGGCCCATTAGAAATAAACAAGAAATAGGATGTCGTGTCTCAGCCTGGCATGTCAAATACCTCAAATATAAACTGCGAAAATACTGTATTGTGCTTATTTGCACCAATAGGTTTTGATCAAGTGACAGTACATATTAATTCTAATTAATCACAGACAAGAGGTGAAAATACAATGCAGTGTTACTTGTTCCCAGGTCTGGGTGGCACTTGCCACCCTGACTTGACAGCCCCAGAAACTATCCTTCACTCTGCTTTTCCAGAGGATGGCTGGGCCATGTAAGAACAAAGAGTCCCACTGTCCTGCCTGATCTTCCCTGTCACAGTCTCATGCAAATATTCAGTTCGGGTACTTCTACAAGGCATTGGATTCAAAACAAACAGGGAAATAAACCGAATCTCTCTTACTCCAGCAGGATCATAATAGTGAAGATATGCAGGATCATCTCTTAAAACGAACTTTCTCACTTTCCAGTTCTTCCTCCGATGTCCCTAGAAAAATTCAAAACCAGGAATGTCACAGAGCTGCTTTGCCTGCATGTAAATCTTACCCACACATGAAAAGACAGGCAAATACAAAATACAAATACAAAAGGGAAAAAAACCTGAATATTCTGGACAGGAAATACTCGAGTGGGATTTGAATATGCCTTATCTACATTCCAATCTTTTGCATAAGAATTGGACTATCAAACTGCTGAGCAGAGGAGCTTCAACATGGGAGATTTCCCTAAATATATCACACAGTCTGGCAGTAATGACATTAATGTGAGATCTGTGAGAGCTGGGTTTAACTGCTTGCTAGAAAACATAGCTGCAAAGTGCCTTGTAGGAAGGTACCTTGAATTATTGGCAAGGATAAACTGAAAGTCTTTCTGTCCCTGCAAAGATAACAACAACAACAAAAAAGCTTATCTAGCTTAAACACCCTGGAGGGCTTATGGCTGAGAAGCTCAGGCAGAAATATGAATGTAGGTGCATCGTGGCCCATTTTCACAACTGAAAAGATGGGTGTAGGTTTAGAACCACTGAAAGCATTTTCAGCAGAAGCAGTGACCTTTCCAAGAAATGGAAAGGTGAGGTCACTGAGGGTGACCAAGTGCAGACTAACACTGGTGGAAGATTCTCATGAATCACTTCCTCTGGCATTTCAAAATACAAGTTTCTCAATTAGCTACTGTTTGCACAGAAGCTCTTACTAACTAGGTTCATATGAACATGGCAGAGTAAAAGAGCAGCAAGGTGTGGGTCTAATTTCTTCCATTGCTTTTTGATTAAACAAGAGAAATACATATGAGCACCACCAAAAAGTTCTTAGGCCCTCGAGGACCATTTTAATAGTGCAGGTTCAGACTCAATATTAGGAAATATTTCTTTAGAGTGGGTGGTCCAACATTGCAATAGGTTACCTCGAGAGGTGGTCAATGCACCATGTCTGTAAATGTGTAAGAAGCTTTTGAACAACAAAACCCTTAACAATGTGCTTTAACCCTTGGTCAGCCCTGAAGTGGTCAGGCCATTGCACCAGAGGATTGCGGCAGGTCCCTCCCATCTGACCCATTTTATTAATCAAAGAATCCTGATTTTGCCCTCAGTTTGCTAATATCTCTTTGCAATGGCCTTGGAAACATGGCATTCACTGTATTGCTTAAAGTTCTGCTAGAAAGGAAGGTGTCCAGTAATCTCCTGTCTTACACATCAAACACTAGTGACTGAAACAGCTCCTTTGCTCAAGCATGCTGAAAAAGTCCATGAAAACTAGCAACTGAATCCAGTTGTGTGTCCAGAGGGACACAAGAATGGCAACTTTTTTCACCTGAGTTCAGTTTTGCATTGTACCAATGACTTGTCACATCTTCTGTGTTAGGACGCTTTCCTAATTAAAGCTATCAACCCTTATTTTGTGGTAAGAGCAATAAACCTTGCAGTATTTGTCCAGAGTCCTGCCGCCATGTTGCAACAAGTGTTCCTTGTGCAAAGGCAGGAGTGACAGAGATGAAACCTGCCAAGTGTGGAGATGCCATTGGGTAGTTTCTCTCTTAAGTTTTTAAGTGTAAAAGAATAATCTTGCACCCATGTAACATCATCCTAGTGACAGGATGGAACATAGGCAATACTGACCTGTTTCAGCAAACATCCTTGTTTAACAATTGTGCCTCTGAATTCTTCTTTTAGGACCACATCATCATCACTGGAATACCCCTCACAGAAAAATCCACTGTCTGGCTGCAAGACCACAAGAGAAATGTTACAGAAGTTACACAGTTGCTTATGTACATGTACCAATCTGGCTTCTTTTGGCTTCCCTCTGCCCTGTTTTTTGCCACCCCCCCAAAAAAAATTATTATTATTATTGCTATTATTATTACTATATTTATTACTATTATTACTATTATTGCTATTACTACTGTTGTTGTTATGGTTATTGTTAAATAATCTAACCTTTTACTGGAACAACCTCCCTTTTTTACTTTTTTACTGAAAGGCAGTGAAGTTGAGGAGCTTTCCAAACACCATGGACACATTTCAATGTGAGATGGGACTACACTTCTATGATACCAAGTCAGACATTGACTTGCTATGGCCTCCTCACACCACATTGTTATCGAATCAAACTAGAAATAATCTAAAAGCAAGCAGGGTACACATGGGCTGCTACAAGAAGCATTCCAGGAGGCCACAAGGCTGCCTTTACCAGCAGTGTCTCTGCTGAACAGGTAAAGTCCCTTAGCACAAACACATTTACAAAAACAAATGAGTAGTGGGAAAGTAATTTTGCTGAAGCCAAGTGATTCACAAGCAAGCTCTGTGTGTGCACACTCACACTGAGTCAGATTTGATGACTGCACAAAAATGGGCTTGTTGTGGAGAGACTCACACCTGGTATGTGGGCCAGAGAGGTTTGGTGAATAAGGGTTATTTCTGAAAGGTATTCTACCAAGGCCGTTGGCCTGGAGAGCAAGAAGAGAAGAAGGAAAAGAAGATTAGCAAGAAGAAACCTGGAGCTGTGAAAAGTATTTTAGAAAAGTCTTGGGAAAAACAGAGGCATAGATGTTTTACACCGATGAACATTATGTAGATCTATTGTAACCAATTAACAAAGTGTAAACTTTGTAGACAGTATAAAAGACAGCCGGTTGTTGTAATAAATGGGATATTAGCCTTCTGAAATGTCATGTGTCTATGTGTATGTTGCACCCACCTCTACAGTGGCAGTTTGGACCTTCTGCCACTCTGTGAAGCCCTGTGATAATGAATTACTCTCATCTTCCACTGAATCATAGATGGTTTAATTCTGGTCACCAGTACAATTACCAGGAACAAAGTCTTAGCTAAAAAGAGCCCGGCTTGGTCTCAGCACTCAATTCACACTTAGAAGGGTGCCAGAAAAAAAACCCCCTTGTTACAGCTATTAAAGTGAGCATTCTGAGTTCTGAGTATTCTGAGCATCACAGGAAAAAGACAACTGAGATAGATTTCTCTATTTATGTACAATCTTTCCTCCAGAATTTAAGAAGCCCAATAAGAAACATGAGAAAAGCAGAGCATCAGTAAGTCTGAGACAGTAAAAAAGCCAGAATACAATGCTTACAAAGTAATAGTAGGCATCACTGAGGTCTAGGAATGGGGTGTCTGACAATCCCTCGGCAGCTGCCTTGGACGTATCCCCAGCAGGCTGTAGGTAGCCTTCACTCAAGAGGGAAGAGGCAAGCAGGAGACCTTCTTTGCGATTTCGGACAGAGCTGCTGGACACCAGCCAGTCAATCACACAGGTGCCTGGTGACAAAAGAACAAAATATCAGCCACAAACCAAGACAGACATGAAGAAGCCTAAAAGTACGCAGGCAACAAGCCTACTCCATGTATTCATCAATCTCCTGAAAAATGTTCTTAGCAGCAATATGGGGAGCTAGTCTAGGGAGGTTTCTGGCCAGTTAGGCACAGCCTTTCTAGCTGATGGCAGGGGTCAGGACAGCTCTCAAACACCATTCCTGAGGGAGAAGAGAGCTGGGAGGGGATGCACGGCTGAGCAGAGAAGCCTCAAAGATGGATTGGGGATGTATGAAGGCTAGACAAGCCTAGGAAAGGCAGCTTTCCAGGCTGCCATGCTACTAACATAATGCTCTTGGAAACACCATGACTTTATAGAATCACAGAATCACTAAGGTTGGAAAAGACCTCCAAGATCATCAGTCCAGCCATTTACCCAACACTGCCATGTCCACTAAACAATGTCCTAAAGTGCTGTATCTGTGTGATTTTGAGCACAAACACAGATTTGACTTGGAGAGAAACAGGAATTACAATGGGACACCATTCAGTGATGAAAAATTCAGATGGAATAATTCTTCTTTACTTAAGTGTTTCACAAAACAATCTATGCAAAAGATTACTTCAATCTTTCTGACACTGGTAAAATTTCATCATTGTCCTTTGTCTACCATGGCCCTAACTGAATACTTTTCCAAGATACATCCTCTGAGTGTCTCCTGGGTTATTCAAGAAAACATCAAACTTCTCTGTGCTCTACAGAGCTTAGAGCTGTTTCATCTCTTTAGTTTTATAATGCTGTGCCTCCTTTTTTGTATGAAATAGAGGGACAGGAGCTCCTTACCTGTAAAGCAGTGATTGAACACTCTCTTATCTTTTTCCAGCTTCAACTCCTTTATTCCCTTTTCAGGATCTTTCATTGAGAGGTACAAAGCACTGTGCATAAAAAGAACCACAGAAGCTGTTGGCAAATAAAAATGTTTTGCCAGTTTGTACAATAATGTCATTATCATTCATGGAGGCTTCATGATTTGTTGGCACATGGCTCCCTGCAGAGCTGTGACATGGCTTAGTTTCATTTCCTGCATCTCCTGAAAAATTCAAGTTGCAAAGCCTGGAGGTCTCACTACATTACCTCACGGCTGTGGGAGTAGAGGGTGGAGGGCACAAAGGGCTCACCACATCTCCCTATTTTGCAAATGCAACTACATGTGGTAACAATAGCATGAAAAGAGGAACACCCACTGCTGAGGCACCTTCACAGGGCCCCACAGTCCCAGTAGGAGGGTTCACTGCTGTGTTCTGTATTCACCCAAAGGTCCTGGGCTGAACAGAAAACCTGTCCCTATCCCAAAGCCTGCATGCTCTCAGACGATCTTGGCCCTGTGTGGTTTTACTGTCTTATAAGAACACTTCAGGTTCATTTTTATCTTGATATTTACAGCTTAGAGACAGAAAATAAGTAATCCTTGATTTTTTAAAAGTGCTAAGAGATTGCTTCCTTTTATCTCTTCTTCTCCCTTTGCCAGTTTTATCTTCTTGCTAGGCACCACAGTCCCCTCATCATCCAAAAACTAGGCTAACATCAGCATTTCTTCTTTGGAGAGCAAACAAAAGGTCTAAAATATTTTTGCAATAATTGATTTATGGTATAAAATGCTTCTCCTGAAAGAGTCACACTTTGGTATACTCTTCACTGCAGTATGCCCAGAAATCTTTTTATCAGCAAGCATTCTTTGGTAAATGATAGTACATTAAAGAAAAGCTTCCCAGTTTTGATTGCTAGCTCATTTCTGACGCATTGTACAAACTGAAATTTTTAGTCATGCAGAAAGTGTGAGAGAATCCATGGACAGACAGGCTCATTGTTCTTCCTAACCAAGGTTACGTGTCTGACACACTGACTGCAGATGGAAATAAATGGGGGAGCAGAGCTATGAGAGCAAACCTCAGATTGATTGTTTCAGGCAATCTGATGGACTTTCTCGTGGATTTTCTGGCAAACCTTTGGCCTCCATCTATGCGATGAATTGCTTTCTTGATATCCCGCACCCAAGCATCTCTTTCCTCCAGGTAGGCAGCTTGAAAAAAGTGGTCCTGCTGCTTGGCCACAGTGAGCTTGAAGACAAACTGGAATGATAAATTATGGGAGGGTTTGTTTTTTTTTTTAAAGTTACTTTGGTGTAGCCAGTTGGGCCAAATTGAGCTAGTACCACAACATACAGCCTACCTATGCCTAAGGACTATGTGAAGTGCCTTAGAGACACAGTAAAATCATAGAAACTCTGAAGAAAACTATGAACAAGCACTGCACATAACCGAATCCTTTTATTACTTCACTGTGACTGAACCTGACATCATCAGGATATCCAAGATGTGTGACCCCAATTCTGCTGATTCTAACTTCTGCTGGGAAGTTCAGCATAGCTGAAAGGCTGAAGTGATTCCTTGGAGTAGCTACCTGGAACAGAGGCTAAATAAGGTTAAGAGAATAAAAGTGAGTATTTATTTAAGGCTTTCACTAGGTACACCTTGGGCAGTCAGAAGCCTCTGAGGGTCTACACCCAATATGGACAATGGTCACAAATTTTTCAGACAGATATAAGTTTGGTCTATTTACATATCAGGGGTTAATCTTCCAATTACAGCCTCAGATAATGACATCGTATACTCCCAGTTTGCTTCCTCCCCGCCCAACTCACTTTTTGTGTATACTTTCGGGGTCTGAGGCAATGAGGTGTCCTTGAGCTTCAGGCCTAGAGGAATCACTTTGTCTGACCAAAATGTGAAGGCAGTAGCTAACACTCTATATGAAGTTTTAGAGTTATACACTGAAGCAGTACAGGATTTGAAAAATACAAGGGTTTAAAATCCTAAGGCATCAGAAGCATCCATCCCCTGCAGGCTTTACAATGGATGTAAATTTGTTTTAATGTTTAGTGACACATGAACAGTCACAAGGAGGAAAAATACCCCATATTCAATACATCATGTTCAATTCACAGCCCATATTCAATACATCATTTTCAGCTACTGACTCAAAAAAGGGGAAAAAAGTCATATACTGGAGAGCACCTGAGTATATCTGCAGCCTAGTAAACCTTTAATGGCTTAGTAGTGATGATGATACATGCAACCCTTGGCTACACCTTAGGATCACCTATCTAAACACACAAGCAATAATGGAAAGACTGTATTTCCCAAAAATGAGAATAGATCATCTAGAAGTAGTTGTAAACAGAAAAAATAACAACAACCTGAAAAACCAAATAAAACAAAATAAAACAAAAAAAACAACCCCCAAAAACCATCCAACAAAGTTCACACAGTTTGAACTCATTTCCATCCAGTGATCTTCCAGATGAAAAATCTGGATGTAATTAGTCAGATCTCCACTTCCTCTAAAATATAGTTACCCATGAGTGACACTAATTTGTTCTGTAGTTGTGTTATAAAATATATCACAGGTTCTGACTCAGCAGGTGTATAAAAATGCCAAGCTAAGCCACAAGCCAACTGCATGACTTGATGAGGGCAAGGAAAGCAAAGGCTACTGTCAAAGAGCAGCAAATTTACGACAGTGAAACCAACACACTGTGTGAATCTGCTGAAGCCCAAGTTTGTAAATTATACATTTCTGAACATCCCTCACAGTCATTTTCCAAACTATGGCCAACAGAAAAAATTCTGACATCCTGAGAATTGTGCAGAAGTCCATCTGAATTTCATGGAAGATACATTTCAAACTTATAAAGCAACAAGCCCTCAAAAATCCATCTCAGACAGAAAAGTAACCTTTTCTTATCTGATACTGTCCATATTTCCAGCAATACTCATCTTTTCTGTTATGCAGGAAAGACCTGCATACTGAAAATCAATGTACAGTACATGAGAAAAGCAAATAGACAGATCTATCCAAATCCCAATATTCAATAGTCAAGTTAACACTCCACATTGACAGAACAAAACACCAAAGCATTGACAAGATTTATTACCAAAGGAAAAAATTAGCCTTCTCAAAGAGCTGAGAAGCAACATATAGTGAAATGCTAAAGAAGAGTTTTAATTTTCAGCATGCAGAGACTATCAAAGCCCTTTCTTTTTAGCATTTATAAAGTTAGCCCAGTAAGCTAGATAGATTTCCAGGCTTCTTCTGAAATTGGCAAAGAGATTGAGTCTCCAGTCCTAGATGTGACCAGACCTTCCTCTGATGATGTATATCTGGTTGTGTTTTTGAGAAAATTAGAACATTAGACTAAACTAAATACCAACATTTTAGATAATTTAAACTCTGATAGATGAATCTAACTATAAGCAACCAAACATGATAATGCTGTCTGCAAGAAAACCATGGGGAAAATGGAAAAAGCTGAAGAATATCAGAATTCATGTTACATTAAACAATGATCAAACATCAAATCAAGGACAGTGAACAGTGGTGAATGCATTTTGAAATATAATCTCAAAATATGCAGTTGCAGCCCCTTCTGAACAACCTTTATCTGTGCTTAACAAATCCAAGATTGCTTCTTTCCCTTCAGCACCTGCATATTGCAATTGATATGGTAAACAAAGCATGTTGGTGATATGCTCTGAGCTTTCAAACAAAGTCCTGATGCGGACACACAAGTTAATTCAAAAATTCAACCAGAGAAATATAGAGGTTTGTTTGTAGCCCAATAGTCCATGCTCCAAATTGGGCCCAGACAAATGAGACTATACTTAAAACTGACCCAATGAGAATTATCCCACTATTCACCATACAGAATTCCTGTCCTAAAAATATCCTTTATTTTCTAGCCATATAAATTTAGGAACCAGAATAATTCCTGTAAGAGGAATAACTGTATGCTTTGACACATAACCAGTGAGAAGCCAGAACAGAATGCGGAGACATTGAATTCAGCAGTACAATAATGCTGTAAAATGTAAGATGCAAAAATAAAGATACTACGTTTTCAAGGAATACAAGTAGAAACTTAGGTTTAATAATATTGGGCAGTAACTACTTGTAAGAACAATCCTGGTGACAGCTTTGCTCATACGAATATTAAATTTTTGACTCTTTGAACAATGTAAATTTTAAAAGAAAATCCTTCTCCAGGGCTACTGGTCTACGGACTTGCAGAACAATCTCAGCCCCTCAATATGGAAGATATGCTCCAATGCCTGCTGAAGTAGTTTGGATTGTTTCCACTGACTTCAGCAAACCCTGCAGCAAATCTCATTTATGAAAAGCTGTTTTGGATCCTCAACCCTTGGGTCTCTTTATTTTTATTATTCCTCAGAAAGGATTCCAGGAACTAAAATGAAACATAATGTAAAGTTCATTATGTAAACACCTAATGTAAAATGAAGCATAACACAAAACTCAGTGCAGCCAAAGGAATAATCTTCAGCGACTATCACCCTTCCATACAGATACAATGCACTTTCTGGAGACTGGTACACCCCAAAGGAACCCTTTGGGCAAGTGAGGATCTCTCGCACTTTGCCTTCAGCAGACATCAGATACTTCAGACCTCTACTTTGTTGAATGCACATATGCTGGTGAACTATTTTTCCTTTATTGTAAATATGTTACTGACATTTTCAAACAACTACTATGAAACAATATTGATGGCAGTGCCTTTCTGAGAGTTAAAGGAAAAAAAACAAAACCCAACACAAAACTGCTTGGAAAATAATGCTTTGTGAGAAAAATTTAATTTCAACCATTATAATGTAGGTCTGTGATACTCTTGAACACAGTACTCTTCATACTTATGTTTAGAGTTAAGGAGTGTTGTGCTAAGGCTTGTTAATGAGATAATCAGCAAAGGATTTACAGCAATCTTTATTCTCTGCCTCATCCTTTTTCTATACTTTCTCAAAGACAGCTTGGAAGTTAACAGGCCCTTTCTCTTGACAGATGTCTAAAAAGACTTAGTAAGAAGCAAGGAGGGTTTTTTCATATAAATATGGGTTCTGCAATAAAAAAATCCCAACACCATCACCCCACTACCTAACTACACCCCCCCCCCAAAAAAAAAAAAAAGGAAAAGCAAGAAAAAAAAAGAAGAAAAAAGCAAAGCCAGCAGGTCCAAATCTGAAACAAGGCATTCTGATTCCACTTACTACAAAACCTAAGGACAAGTTTAATTATCCTCCCTTTACTCATATGAAAAAGTAAAGTTCACTGTCTCAGCAGTCTCTCACACTTTCTATTTTTCTAATATTCTCACAGAGACTTCTATCTTTAGTTAGGCATCCCTGTGGTAAATTTCTTTAAACTATCATGGGATAACATTCCAGATTCTGGGGGACTCTTTTGTCAGAGGAATTCCTGGGGATGTTATGCCTATTTGATGAAACTGAGTTGACAAAATAGTAAATGACTAATGTTATGATTCTTTGCTCTTATGAGAAATCCGGTTTTACCAACAATTATTTTTCAGGAGCCGTGCAACAAAATATGTGTGTCACAGCATTTATCTCCATCTGAGCAAGCCAGTTGTTGTACCTTGACAATAAATAAATGCTTCTCCTGCTCACAAAATATTTTCCTACAGCTTTATTCTATGGCAACTAGATTTATATTTAATACAGGAGTTGTTGTCATTCAGCTGCAAAATGTCTTCACACCAATAAAACTTAGTTCTGCTCCCTGAGAGACTCAGAAGTTTAACAAAAACCAATTAACCAACCTCCCAAATGCTTTCTGAATTAGTCCTCTTGAAGTGTCCTGAATTCAAATAGTACACAATACCAAGCCTGCTTGCCTTGTGTAAGGCAAGTGAGAATCACCACAAAGATGAGTGCAAGGAATTTGCAGCTGTCAACCTTTTGCCTTTTCAGTGCTTCCAGAAGTATAATTTAAATTCTTTTTATAAAAAAGGTACTTACCATTCTTTTGCCAAAATCTTGGCATGGGCTGTGAATAGAGCTTCCTTTTAGTGGGATCATCCCTTTGGGACTGTTATCAGCCTTCCGCTTATAGAATTCAACTCCATCTTCTAAGAGCACAACCCACATTGGCTTCCAGGTTTTAAACATGCTGCCCTGCATCAATAAATCATGTATTAAGTTCAATGAATCGCTCTTCACATGATACCCAAGGAAAATATGAGCTCCCAAGGAATGTCTGACTGATGCTAAAATAACTACAGTTTGTGTTTCAAGGGGAACAAACCACAGCCACCCATCCTACTATGCAGTTAGACATTGTTATTTTTCTGACCACCATTTATTTCCCCTTGTAGTTGCTCTGCCAATGGAAGCCACTATGGATTTAAATAAAAGTAAAGGCTTCATCCTATGGGCTCTGCCACAAAAGACTCCAGAGCAGAGTCCACAACATGTGACTGTGGCCCCACACACTGTCTTGAGGCTAAGGTGATGTGTCCTCTTTAATCTCATCCTTGATGTTTAACCCAATTAAGTGTAGCTGAGTGGGGTGTGGCTATTTCCTGTTACCTCTTTGCAAATATTTCATAATATGTTTCCCTACATCTTCCCAACCTGTTCAGAGTTAGTTTTCCACTCAGTCCAAAACTACCCACTTACCTTCTTAACCAAGTAGCCCTCCCTTATGCGCATTGGTTCTCGCTCCATGGCTTGGACAATTCTGCTCTCAGGTCTATAAGGGCTGGCTGCTGTGTTCCTCTGGTAGCAAAGTCTGTGGGATGGTGTTTTTACAGTACAGCTGTGTCATTTCACAAGTTCCTCTGAATGCTAATCGCAAGCCCATTTCCTCTTACAGAGTGAGAGATAGGGAAATGCAGAAGCACATGTGTATTTATAGTCTGTCTCTAACAGCACAGGCAACAGCCTGATAAAACACTCCAGCTTATCAAATACAGCCAGGCTTGATGACAGAATCCTGGGAAATTAAATAAGCACTTTAGTGCTCAGTCACAAGAAATTGGGCCTGCTCTGCAAATACATGTACTCTACCAGAACTACAAACATGGTACAGTGCTGCTGCCTGGAGCATGCCAAATGATTTCAGAAACAGGTTTCCAACGCATCAGTGCTTTCACTTCACTCTGTCTTCCAAATCTAGCTCACAGTGGGCAAGCATGTGGAGTCTGGCAGGAAGGTGGAGGACCCTCACTTGGTTAACGAGGATGCGCCCTCTGCTGACATTAGAAATTTGTTTATCAGACTTGATCAGGTTTAGCATTTTGATGCTGAGGCCTCCAAAGGTGTCAGCTGTCAAATAATCACAGATGGATTAGATCCGTGCATTACATAAAACACTGACCACAGAATGCTTTCTACAAGCATCTTTTACTCACTGCAGAGCTTGTTTAGATTTATTTGGGAAAAGACAAGGCAAATACACAGTTTTTGTAAATACCAGAGTCAATCCCTCTTCCCCATATAGAAGAAATTGGGCATATATGGGAGGTAATAAGAGGCTGCTTCATAGTATCTTGAAGAAGTCTTTTGTGTTCTTCCAAACACAAGATTCCAGGTCACTTTTGCAGCTAAGCTCATTCAGATAAGTGTTGACTGAGCCCAGGGTGACTCCATCTGTCACCTCTGCCAAGTGTAAAGGTCCCTAAACAGGGACTGTTTTTACAGACAGAAATTCCTATTTTCTATATGACTCTCTGTCTCAGCCTTCACTCTGAAAGAAGTCTTACTCAGAAGTCTGACAAGGTCTGTGATAGAGAACCAGAGGGTTAGCAGAGCCCTCTGAGACCTTTTCTAGACATTCCTCACTGATCCTTATTTAGTGGTACTCCCACAGGTGAGACTCCACTCCTTCTTTGGTTATGTGTATAAATGCTTCACTATCCCAATTGCTGGGTGTTATCTCCTCACTATCTGAATGAAAATTTTTCCTTTTCCAGTTCTTTCTCAACTAATTGCTGCTCCAGTCTCTCTGCAGGCAGAGCAGCTGCCTGTACCACGTGTTTCAGGTTAAACACTTCATAGCACATTCTGTCCAAAGCATACCTTTTTTGTGGTGATGTCATCTATCACTAAGTTGTTTGGGGTTTCTAAAACCTGCAGTCCCAGTACATTGTTCCTTTGCTCCCGTAAATCATACTTGTTTAAGGATCTTATTGCTATGAAAGGCACTAGTTTCTGATGAAGCAAATCATCCTTCAGTTTGCAAATCAAAGACTCTATATATTCTCTGGCTGTGAAGCATACTTGATTTCAACAGATTTTAAAATTATTAGAGACAGAAACTCACACAGAACTAATAAAACTTTATGGTCCTTGCAACGAAAAGTAAAAATTTACCACTAAAAAGTGATCAAAAACCTTGTCTAACATTTACAGTAGAAAATTTGCCTACTAGGTCCAGGACTTGGAATGAACTGAAGATGTTCTGCATTCCCAGAGCAGAGATGATCTAACTGGATTTCTGAGTTATATTTCTGTGAAGGTTCCTTTCATTCCCCATAAGCCTTAAAATTATGTTTGATGGACTGAGTAGCTTGTAGAATCCTCCCGTATAATGTGTTTTTTTGGTCACTAATTCTTTTTGCTTTAAGAACAATTTAAGTATTGTTTCCTTTTCTTCCCTTTCATTTCAGTGGTTCCATCTTCTGGAAAAGATACTTCTTCTTTTTTTTCTCCAATTAGATAAACCAAAAATACAGGTCACAGACAACAGTATCTCTTGAAGTATAATTTGGAAGCCGAATTATCCCTTTATTATCTGCCTTGAGGACATAATGCTTCAGAGCTTGGAGCTATGATTAAAGACCAAGAACAGGATCACACTTAACTCTTCCTTCTCTCTACTCTGCTTCCCTCACCTCGGGTCTGAGGAAAAGAAGCCCCATCCCCAGCTGGAAGGCCTTATAGGGAGCAAAGGCAAAAGAACCTGCCAGTATTGCCTCCCTTCAGGCACCATTTCTACAGGTTTTCCTGCTCGCCTGTTCCTGCTGACACAGTGCTTGTACTGAATCAGGATGACAGGGCCCTGCATGATAAATTGATGATATGAGATGACCAGGGACAAGGAATCTTCAACAGAATATCTATATATCCCTATACTAAAAAGTGGTTTAATAAAAACAGAAAAGGATGCTGACTCCACAATTTCATAAAAGCTCCTTTTTCTCACTGCATGAAAAGCCTTTGGAGGCACCTAGCCAAAGGCTCTAGAATTTACCCTGATTACTTATGCTACTCAGTGTCAAAACACAAAATAACCCATGTAATGTTACCTGAAGACAACCACTTTTATAACACTTCTCTATATTGTTTCTGTTTCATCTTCAAAGGTCATCTGGTGCTTTTGCCCTTCCACTGTACAAGTCCGGTACAATCCTTTTCTTTAATGTTGAGGTTTGGTTTCATTTATCACACACCACCACAGGGAAATCAGCACCTCATCCCCCCCAGACAGAAGAATGCTGATACACCTGAATCATTCATGGGAGGCAAAATGGTCCTGGAACCACAGTGGCTGTGGAAAGTGCAATGGAGTGTGGACTGTGGATGTGGGTCTTCTTTGTCCAGCCATTCCTAAAGAGCAGCACCAGGCATAAGAGAGAGGAAGAAGTGTATTTCTTTTATCTTTTCACAAAGGGGAGGAAGAGCTTTGTCAGAAAGAGAAGATAACCTGCAATGTGGAAATCTGCTATAACTTACTATGTCTTCTCCATTTCTGTCTCAACTAGGTCTTTACCTATCTTGTAGGATATGTGAAACTTTCATAGTCTTAGGAAGAAAATAGATATAGAACTGCTGGCCACAACTCACTCACCACTCCCTTTGAAAGCACTGAGGCATTTGCCAGGGCATAGGTGAGTGCTCCAATCTTCCCACCCCAAGGAAAGGGAATTAGCTTAATGTACCTTGCTGACTCCACACAACAGACTGGGAAGACTCAGCTGCCAGGGGAATGAAAAGTAGACTTGAAGGACTGAAAAAAACCGAACCAAAACACAGACGCACACACAAAAAACCAAACAACCCCCCACCAAAACAAACAAAAAACCAGAAAAATAGTTTTTCAGTTTACAAAGACATTAAATCTTGTAGCCCCACCTCTCAAATGTAGGTGTAGAGAACAAAGGAATTGACACAACTTTTTGTTTCCAGAAGCAAATTGCTGCTGTGGCTTAAGAGAAATAAGACTTTGTCCTAAGTCTATGATGATTTATTTGGCTTTGAATCGTGTAAATGTCAGCATATTTACTCTGTGCTCCTGGAAAGACTACATCAACTCCTTCTTCCTTTAGGTATTTTGCTCCCTACAGAATATCAAGCGATTAATATCAGGTAATGTAGCAGCCTGAGATCTGGGACCCATGGAAAATCCACATGGGGACTGGAAAGGCCTGGGTTTCTCCAGCGATGGCATATTCCACAGCATCAAGCACCTCCAGCCAGATGGGCTGAGGTCCAACGTGCAGAGTGAGGTCAAGGGCACCCACGGCTGGATATGTCTGTGGCAGAGCTGGAGAACAGCCATCCTAAGCATAATTCTGAAAGGGCATGAAAACCAGGACTGAGCTAAAATTGGGCCCATGGGCAGCCCCAGGTGAGGCTGGTCAGGGCCATTAAGGTGGGCAGCAACAAAACTAATCTTCCAGAAAGATTTAGCAAGGGCAACCCCTTCCCTTGATCTATGCCGATAAAGGGTATCTAGTGGGATAAGATAAATAAATGTATTCATACAAGTAAAATTATAGCATCAATCAAAATAAGATAATTGCCTAAATTAAGACTTTCTTCTTCATAAATGTTCTACTCTCACCATGTTACACTTGCATATGATAAGACAGTTACTATGTATACACATTCCATAATATGATGCTTTTTTAGTTTTCCCTCATGTTTACCCAATAGTGGTCAGGGATAAAATCCCAATCTCAGCTGTGTCCATAGAAAGATAATCATTCAGGCAGAAATAATAAGGGGAAAAAAACCCCGCTGGTTATAGATCTGACCTCTTGTGTACTTGGGAAGCTAATTGCAATCAATGTCTTCAGCTACACACAATTTGCTACAACATGATATGTCTGGCCCATGAAGCAAGTAAAACTGATCCCTGGTAGTGGCCATTACTCTTCACACACAACTTCTAGTGATAGTATCAGATTCCCCAAAGGTTAGGCCTCTGTGATTTCATACTGAATTACATTTGAACTTAAAGAAGGGGGATTTACTGTGGGCAAAACTTCCAAAAAGCCACAAAGTTCAGCAGTTTCTGCAGAATGCAATGCAAAATGAGATTTCTCTTGCCATGGGGAAAAGAGATAAGGAGAAATGCACTGGGGGTGGGTGTTGTTTGTTTAGTTTTGTTTTGTTTGTTTAGTATTTTTGCAGTGATACACAGTTCTGAGGGGCAGGGATCATATCCTGACCCTATATCTGTGGAAAACTGAATGGCTGAACATTTTATGAAGCTTGTGTTTAGCTGGAACCCTAAGCAAGGGATATCCAGTAGGATTTTTGGGGATTTTGGTTTGGTTTTTTTTTTTGGTTTTTTTTCTGGTTTTTTTTTTTTTTTTTTTTTTTTTTTTTTTTTTTTTTTTTTTAGGTTTTCAGCAGAATGCTTTATTTTGCTTAAAGTTTATAATAAAATTAATTCACTGAATAACTTGCATGCAAATGGAAATGCATCTGGGCAATACTGTGTTGACCATTTCACTTAGTTTGCATTACACCACCACATGTACATCCCAGCCTTAGAAAAACAAAGAACAGGTTAGGTCCAGTGCAACGTGGACCTATGAAATTCTCTTAACAAAAACATTAACTCTGCAATAATGTCCAAGCAAAAAATATATTCATGGCCCAAAGCTTGTGTCAGACATAAGGATGCTACAGTTTTAACAGAAAACAAGAACAACTGAAAAAGAATGGAAAAGAGGCACAAACCTTCCTGGGTTAAAAGTAATCTCTGTTAGATGGGAATGAGACAGGCTGAGAGTTGAATTTTGCTACATTGTTCAGTTTCAGTGATCTTTGTTCTCGAACAAACAGCACCAATCATATATAAAGAGTAGTATTAGACTTAAAAATGTGAGATTCTGATTTCATAGTGCAATTACAGTGTATTTTTTTTTTTTCCTGTTTAAATAAGAGGATCGCAATGACGTGATTAAAAAAATCCCAAGAGAAACCTTGGGCTGCCGATGTTGACTGATGACCTCTGGGAGCAAAACAGTGACGCTCAGTCCAGGCATGGTGACTCTGACAATCAAGAAAGCGACTCTCAATCCAGGCATGGTGACTGAACAAAACCTTTTGCTGCACTGGGAGAGAGAAGAGCCAGAAAACCACGTCTTCGGTGGCCGCCCTCCCCTCTCTCTCGGGCAGATCTGGCTCCTCTGTGCCTCCACATAGGTGTTTCAGCCCACCCCAGAGGGCTCGGCCAACTCTCGGGAGGCGTTTCCCGGGTGGGGGATCGGGGGGGCTGATTTGGGGAGGCTCCCCCCAGGTGAGGGGATCGGAGGGTGATGTGGGGGCTGCCCCCGGCCAGGACCCTGCGGAGGAGCCCGCGGGGCGCGCCCTGCCCGCGCCGCTGTCCGCGCCCGTGGTGCTGAACGGCGGCGCCCGGCCCTGGCCCCTCTCGTTTCCTCCGGGATGAGTTGCGGGATTAAGGTTGCAGTAATCGGGGCCGGATTAACTCCCTGGATACTGGCTGCAATCTGAGCATCTGCAAATGTCCCTCAAACCGGGATCTGGGGCGGGGTGATGGAGGCGGGGGGAGCGAGGGGGAAGAGGGAGGAAAGACATCAACCGCCCAGTTGTTACGCCGCGATTAGTGGGAGGGAAAATAAATAATCAAGTATCTCATCCGCTGCTTTTGGGAAGGGCTGGGCTGGCTGGGAACCGGCAGCCCCTCCTCTTCCTTCTCCCTCCTCCTCTTCCTCTCCCTCGCTCCCGGCCAGCCGCCTTTCCTGGGAGGGGGCGAGACAGGCGCAGAGCCCGCAGGCCCCCTGGCCGCAAGCGATGGGCGACATTCCTGGCCTCGTGAAAATCAGCGTCTCCCTCAAAATCCAGCCCAACGACGGAGCCGTCTATTTCAAGGTGGACGGTCAGCGCTTCGGCCAGAACCGCACCATCAAGCTGCTGACCGGGGCCAAGTATAAAATCGAGGTGTCACTCCGACCCGGCACCGTCCAGGCCACGTAAGTGCGGCCGTTTTCCTCAGGGCGATTCCCGGTCCTGCCCTCCCTCCCCGGTACCTTTTTTTTAGACGTTTAATGTTTTTTCCTGGCAGGCTGACAGCGCGGGCTTTCCGTGATTTCTCCCTCCCCGCCCTTTTACTTTGGTGGCCTCGTTTCTGGGTCTCTGGCCAGCTGTTCTTAGTGCTCCGCCTGGCTGGCTTTGAGGGGAGGACACGCTTGGGAATCTCTGCCTTCCCTCTCCCTCCCCACCTTCTGCCGGAGCTTTTTCAAGCCCAGCACCTTTTCTCCCTCCTTCCCCGCGGTTTTCGCTGGAGGAAGAAGCCCCTCCTACACAATGCCAAAGCCTCGCTGCGGCGCGGCAAAGCAGAGACAGGGACCAGATGGGGAACCAGCTCTGGGTGAGGGGCAGCCCCGCGGAAGAGATTCGACTAACCTCTCCCTATCCATTCGAAATCAGATCCAGCCTGCCTCTCCTTGCTACTCCTTCCCTGGGTGACTGCAGAGCCCTGGCATATTTCAGGAGCCCCAATGAGTCAGCAGCACATGCAGGTCTGCTAAAGTCCCTGAAGGTTTTCCTGAGCACAGAGGCTACCAGGTTGCAGACCCATGTGTGGGCTCCAAGCTGCCAAGGAAGGGGGAATTCAGGGCTGAAAGGCTGGATCCTGTCTTTTTGTAGAACTATGGGCATCGGCGGCGTCAATGTCCCACTGGAAGAAAAATCACGGGATGCACAAGTGGCCTCTTACATAGGGATCTATGACACAGAAGGGGTGCCCCATACCAAAAGTGGGGAGAGACAGCCCATCCAAGTCAACATGCAGGTATGTGGTTCTCCAAGCATGGCATGAGAGGACAAGGGAGGGCAGCAGGGGATTGACTCCCAGGAGTGAATGTGGTGAAATATTCCAGGGCAAAGTCTGATCACAGCTGCTGTCTTCCTCTTTGCCTTGTGTCAGTAAGGTCGCTGGCCAGAACATAGCTGAAAAATACAAGTCCTGCTGCTGTCTTCTCTCCCAAGAAAATAGCAAGATCCAGGAAGAAGTAGAGGTTTTCTAGAGACCTGCAAAACCTTTTGGGGTGCTGCAGCAGAAAGAATTGTGAGCTGAACCTGCCCCCCCTTCTATAGGACATACTGTAAATATCAGGCAGCTCCCACCAAGGTTCTTGGCTAGAAATCCAACACCTTGGCATACAGGGACCCCTCTTTTGCCTGGCAGCACCATTTTTTTTGGTGCAGACTTTGCCTCAAGCACAAGGGGTGACTGCTTTCCCCTTCCATCTGTCAACTTCCGCATGCCTGGGGACCTGCCAGAGACTAAAAGCATGCATGAGAACAACACCCAAGGCTGTCTTCTCTCTTTTCCCATGTATTTCCATTTTCTGCATCCACAAACCTAAGTTCCTATTTAAGTGGCTCCTCAGCCCAGTCTTAAAGAGAGGCTCCATGGTCTCCAAGTGAGATGACAAAAGCTCCAGCCCACAAGACAGCAGAGCTGACAGAAGACATGAAGACCAGCAGGCAGATTTCCACAGCACTCATTGGGTGGTATGCTCAGTTTTGGCAGTTTGTTTTTTCTTTCCTGATTATAGTTTTGAGGGATTCCTGCTGTTTATTCCATGTCTTCTGTACCAAAAAAAGAAATCAGGGCGGTAAGCCATCTTCATCTGAAGCTTTCTTAAGAGTCTGTTCCAGCTTCTACAAGCCCACCAGATTTCAGCATTTTATGACTTTGCTTTCATATTGCTCTTCAGTATTTTTTTTCTGGAATCATAGTTTAGCATAGTAATCCCCTTCTGAATAAGAACTCTAACATCTCCATTTGGTGTTTCTAATAATTACAGTGTGCCTAACTTAATTTTGGAAACGCACATCACATTACTATAATCTTGGGTTATTAAGACTAATATGGAGTATTACATTAATCACTTTTTTATACAGCCACCTCCTTTTAATACCCAGGAAAACCAATGACAGTATTATTTCACAACAAGCTGAACACAGCTTCTGGATGCCACTGTTGATCATTGTAGTTATATTTCACCTTGTACCAGAAGGAGAAAGACAGTGTTCCCAAAAAATCACCTGCTTTGACCAAAGCATCCCTATTTTGCTGGTCACCTTTACCCTTAAGTGCAGCACTGATATGAACTCTGAAAATCTAGAAGTTTAACTTTTCTTTTGGAGAAAACTAAGTCAAATCACAAATGAAATGTAAGGAGGGTCTGATTTTCAGCTACAAGTTGACATGGTTTGTTGCAGCATGAGAATGAGTAGCCACAATATTTGCCCAAAGAGTTGCTTTTCCAGATCAGATCCTGGGATATTAACCATGAAGCTAATAGGGTTTTCAAACATTAAGCAGGTCCTCAATTCCTTTTAGGAACTGATCTTGATAGATACATTCATCACATGCTTTTAAGTATTAAACATAGGCAGCAGGGATTTACATGTTTAACTCATCATTTAGCTGCTTAGCTAAGCAAAGCTGTAACAGATTTAGGGAACAAGCCTCAAGTACCCAAGTATGAAAACTGCTTCGAATACCTACTTCCTGAATCTTTAAAACTGAGCTTATTGCAAAAAGCTTTAAATTTTCCTGTTTCCTTCAACTATGAGGAACTTCTGCCTCCACTTCCTTATCTAGAACAGACAGAAGCCCAATGCATCCTACAGTAGTAAGGACACTATTTAAGGCATAAAAACTGAATTCACATTAGAAATAGATTGTGAGATCAGTCCTGTAGTCAAAAACTAGTCTGATACTGCCAATCTAGTGTCTGAATGACTTAAGATCCATAAAGATCCATAAGAACTTCCTTCCTATCTGCTTTGAAACTTTAAACAAACAATTCTTTGTGTTGCTGCTTTAACTGGCTAGTAGACATCTGACCCATGACAGCCAGAGTTTATACATGTTAAACAGTAATCCTGTTTCTGAAGTCCAGAATCTGATTATTTGTTTCTGTTACCTGATTGGCCAATCATGCACACTATCCAGAAACTGCTAAACTGTCTGGCAAATGGTGTAAACTAAGTTAGAAGCCTTTCTTTGGGCCTCATTTTATTCTTGATTAGACTAGTCTAAGATTTGAATAAAGAAGCTAGAACTCGATTCGCAGTAATAGCTGTCAAATCATCTTAGCATGCAAGTGTAGAGGGAGTGATTAAATAACTATTTACTCCTACAGCACCAGATGATAGAGAAGAGCAGACAGGGAAATACACTTAACCTGAAGCCTGAACTGCAAAGAGTAGGACTGTTCTTCCTCCCTGGGAATGCCCAAATACAAGCTTAGTGGATTGTTGTCAGGATTCAGGTGCAAGAGCCATGGGAATTCAGGGGAGCTCTGAGGATGCATAATGTTCATTATGCCACGGAGCCTCTGCATGTGCTAAGTACTGGGCTGGAGGAGGCACATGGTGGTGGAAAAGCTCTGCAATTAATTTTTTCCTTCTGGAAACCCACAGAAGTCAAACTACTCAGGGTAGCTCGGCAAACTGGGTCATTGAAAGAAAATTAAATTTGCTTTCTTCATCTATCTTTTTGAAATTCAGATCCTTCATACATTAATGAAATGAAATGATTGCTCTTGTGTCATATCACCTTCTATAAATGTTATTAGAAATGCCTTTTCTTCTTTAGTTTCTGCACTGAGGGTGGCTGATGCTCCTCTCTGACAAGTTTTGTGGGCTGTGCACAGCAATATCCAATGTGCTTAAACTTTACTATCTTGCATTATAAGTGCATCAGAACTACTATCAAAGATGATTGATTAAAAAAAGTCCTTAATTAAGACTTTAGTTGCTGGAATAGATAAAATAGCCTGTACATCTGATTCTTTCTTAGTCAAAGGAAGTGGCAGAAATATTTTGGTTACTCCTTCACGGTAACACTTGTAACTGGAGCTGAATAAAACCCATCCACTTACAGCACAAAGCAACTTCTGCTATTGTCAAGGCTAAATTTAACTTACTTCAGTGGGTGGAGGGAAGATTTAAAGTAATGCCTGTTGCACAGCAGCACCTTACAAATCACATCTCTAATTTAAAAAAAAACATCAACAAATGTACCCTTCTGAAAAA
Organism: Oenanthe melanoleuca; assembly: GCF_029582105.1. Lineage (NCBI taxonomy): Eukaryota > Metazoa > Chordata > Aves > Passeriformes > Muscicapidae > Oenanthe > Oenanthe melanoleuca. The sequence continues at coordinate 108,748,037 of NC_079336.1, read as the reverse complement.
TAGGATACAGAAGACTCTGCTTGTAAATCAGGAACAATTTCTCTGAAAAAGGGCTTTCATACCAATTTTGCAAGTGTGATTATAGCAGGCAGATGATCAAAGATCAGCCACCAGGCACATGACAAGGATGGAAAACAGTCAAGTGAAGAAGCTGTCATTAAAGTGAGTGATGGAAATACTTAAAGGGAAAAAATACTGAAGAATGGTGCCATTCGTAGCACTAATTTCACTATTTAGTATCTTCTAACAATGTAACACAATCAACAAGCCATACTGGCTTGGGACCAATGGCAATACATACAGGCTTCACACCCACACTTAGGATTTTCTGCAATGTTTCAAGGTATAGGAACTCAAATTTTCCATTACCATTCAAACTGAAATAATAATTTATGCTTGAAAGCCTCACTGAGGTGTTTCTGATGTTGTACAGGTGTCTAGCAGTGACTTAAAGAACAAAAAAACAAACTTTATTTTACAGAACTTACTATAGTCATAGTCTCATTCACTTCAAAGATGCATGCACAGGAAATTTAAAGTCAATGTCTCACTACTTCACTGTATTAGACACTTATCTGCTAAACACACTGATTATCTCTTTACTAGCTCCTATTACTCAGCTGCGCTATCCCAGTCCAACTAGCAGTTACAGATATGCACACAGAACTTCTCTTGCTTAAGTATAATTTAAAATGTGGAATAGAATCTGTGGAAAGTAGTAAGTTGTGCAAGAGCAGCACATCTCAGTCAAGACACTGCAAACACAAGACTCCAAAATGCAGATACATTAAAGGTTTCAGACTGAGCAAAAGAATCTTCCCAATCCCAACTGCAGCCTCTAGGTATGGTATAAAGTGATGATCTGTATCATTGCAGATTACTGGTACATGATCTACAGTACGTACAAGCTGTGTCATCTTAAGAGAGATTATTTGATTCTTGTTGTTGGTAACATTCATCCATATGGCAACTTGAATGTTTTTACTCCCTTGCCTATCCCAGAAATGAGTGCAAGAGGACAGTACATGCAGAATCTGATCCTTCATGTTTTATGTATGACTACATGTAAAAGATTTGCTGATTGCTAGAGCAGGTTTTACAGGTCATTGATTTATTGATCTGAGGAACAATAATCCTTATACCAGGCGTTTTATGTTCTGTAGTTTCACAAGTGTTATTTCTCAGGATGAGAGAGAAAACAACAAAATTATCACCTCACTAACACTGGTATTCCCTCTTCCTCACAGTTTAATGACATTGGCATTTTTGAGACAGTCTGGCAAGTCAAATTCTACAACTACCACAAACGGGATCATTGCCAATGGGGAAACAGCTTTGGCAGTATTGAGTACGAATGCAAACCAAATGAAACACGCAGTCTCATGTGGATCAATAAAGAGACCTTCCACTGAAGAGATGGAAAGCCAATACTGCTGGACAATCTCCCTAAAAAAAAAAAAATCTACCTTTTTAAACCAGCAAGAAGCCTTAACAAAGGCATACTGTAACACTGCTTTGTCCATAAGGTTCCAACAACTACATTGTATATACAGGTGGTGCCACTAAAATATTTGCCTATTACTGTATTTTAAGTTTACCATGGCATCTGCAACATTCTTTATCTGTCACCTGAAGAATACTGAAAGGTTCATGGTAAAGAATATCTGATAGCTGGGTAGGAAGTCATATCATAATACTGTTGTAAGTATTTGGTTTATTCTGATTAGATGTAACAACTTTTGTGAAGGGTTTTCTTCATTGCTTAGAATTTGGATTAACATCACATTGGTGATTTCTGTATTTACATTTGTGTTTGCTCCAAAATTGGTGTGTTCCTTCATGCATTTTGCTGTACTGTCCTCCCAGTGGACACCAAAAATTAAAAATATCGTTATTTGTAGATTTAGCTAAATGGCAGCTAATGCACTGTTGGTATTGTGCTTTCATACCAAGGGATTTGGGAACTCATTTTCCCTTTTGTTAAGTGCTGTAAGATATTCTGTGAAGTTTGCTAATTTAGCAAATCTCTCAAAGAGGATTTTTTGTTAAGTTTCCCAGTGTTTGAAATAGCATTAGGAAATGGTATAAAACATGACAAAGGAAGAGGAATAAATCAGTTGTGCTATCCAAGAAATCTAACAACATGGCTAAGACCTATCTTAAGATCATATAGTATCCTTGAGAGATACAGCAGCCATACTTAATTTAGTTTTTAGAGTAAGAGTTCTGATATTAAACTCCATTTTTATTTTAATGGCACTTTACTGAAATCAGTTAAGTCTTACAAATCAACATTTTCAAGCCTGACCTCTGTATTAATTGGCAAGATTTCTGACCAACACTCAGAAGGGCACAGATCCCAGTGCATGTTTATACATGCATTGCACTCTTTCAAATAAAGATAAGCTTGTAAGCATTTGCATAGTTTATAACTAAAGATGCTTCATAAACACTAGATCAGTGTTTAACACAGACAACACAAAACAGACATATCTTTTATTTCAGTAAAGACAGGGAAGCAAGGAAACAACTACACTTGTCCCATCCCCAGCTTGGGTTGAAGTAAGCTGTCAGTTCCTGCATATCTGTTATTCCCTTTGTGAATAATTTGTAAATTGTGTATGTAAATGATAAACATGAATTTTGATCTTTATAATAAAGGACCTAAACAATTTCTTCTTTACTATGGCCATCCAAATGAGCTGAAAACACTGTGTAAAAAAAGGCAGTGGTTTTAGAGAATCAGACAGCAGGGGGTATGTAGCCAGTGCTTTCTGAGAATACAGTCCAAAGTACCATACATTCTTCACCCAAAGCTACTGTTTCTAGGAAACAGATCCAGTGCTAAAATGCAGATGATAACACTCTGTAGAACGTATTAATATGCAGTCAGTTCCAGTAATATAGTGTGAAAAGTAAAGGTTTAGGACAGAATTGAATTAGCAAAGAAATATTTTCTTCCACTGAATTATTAATCAAAATGCTTTACTAGTTGCAGATTGCTACAGCCAAAAGAACTGACAGTGGCATTGATGTAATACATCCCAGGAATGGTGAGCTAGCCAGATCAATCTCCACTCTAAGGCAACATTATATGGGCAAATTTTACTCCAATTAAAATCTAGAAATAATCTTCTCCATTAACTTCTTTCCTAGACTTTTCCTAGAAAGAATTCTTCAAAATGGAAAAAACTGACCAAATTGAAATCTGCACTTCAGACAGAAGTGCTATTGCCAGCATTTTAGCAGAAGTTTCCAGATAAGACACTTTAATGATTCTAGACTTCCAGCTGTGAATCAATTCTGTCTCTACATTGCTAGAAAAGTGATTTTATTCTGAAATAATTTGCATACTTTGCTTTATTTTGTTGGTACATATGAACACGTATGAACACTGGCACACTGGCAAGAAATACATGTGACACATAAATTCACAAACTTCTGTCCTAGTAAAAAACATATAAGACCCACAGTGTCCTAGCTCTGCAGCATTTAAGAAGTGCTTTAATGAATAAATCCAGCTGATCCTGGCACAGGAGGATTGTTATTCTCAGTCAGCTGGAAGTATACCCTTTCGAAGGCAAATTCTTATGCCCGCATTAATGGCAAATAGGCAAATGCCCCAAATAGGGCATCTCTTCACTTACAACCTAGCAGGTCCTGCAGCAATACAGTTCAGAGGATGCTCAAGAAAAAGGCTGCAGAGGAAGTGAGTTGCTTTTAAAAGGAAAGAGAGAACAGCAAGAGCAACTGTGTTGTATAGGTCCCATATCCTAAGACGAACACTGCACCCCTTTCATAGCAGCAGGGATTGAAAGGATGAGAATTGGTTAATCACTTCTCTGGGGAAGGTGCAAATGGCATTTATCAGCTCTTATATCCTTCTCCCTGAGGTGAGGTTTAAGCATACAGAAATGTGATTTGCATTGTTCTTAAATAGAGGATTATTCATGTGCTATTGGTTGAATATCTACACCACCAGCTCTGATACTCCATGCATGTAAAACAAAATGGTCCAATCAACTTCCTTTTGCTCATCAAGTGCTTTGCTAACAAAGTAAACATTTTCTCCCAATAAAGGAGACCCAAGACTTCTGCAGCTCCCTGGGAAGTAATGTTTTGAATTTCTTTCATCCAGGACAGCTCTGTTGAATATTCATAGAATTTGAGTCACTACAAAACTGTTGCTGTGACAGTTTGATGCATTATTCAATCAGCAGCATTTAAATCTCCAGGCAATTTTTTTCTTTACGCAGGTTTTTCTAATTAATATTTCCATTTTTATACAGAACTCCAAAATTCAGGATACAATACACTAGGATTAAATACATATGTCAGAAAACGCTGAGAATGTGTCAATCCAGCTGAAACTGCAAAGCACTAATAACTGGAGGTTTTATAAATTAAAGACTTCAAGATTTTTGTCATGAAGTGTCCAGCTGTCATTTTCATAAGAAAAATGAAATGAACATTCCAAATCTTTGTGTCAGTTTTTCATCTATATTTAGAGGTAGCAGATAGCTCTTTGATATTGCTTAGTAACAGGATTCAAAAACAAGTTATTAGTCTTGATTATTAGTTGTGATCCTGCATAGGGCTTGTATTAGATTTTTAGATTTTGCACAGTGCTTTGTGTTTAGTGTAGCTACTACAGGCTTTGGTATTTTCTACCATCTGACTGTATATGAAACAGAAATAATACACCTCAAGTTTCCATGCTCTACTTTCATATGGTAAAGAGGTTTTTGCTGGCTTCAGCTGAGGCTCTGTCCATTGGTTTGCAAATGCAGTGACCCTTACTGATTCCAGACTAGCAAGGAATCAGAAGACCTAATTTATAAAATTCTTTGTATTCTTCTGTACAATAAAGGTGTAAGTTTTGTAATACAAGGCTTTTGCATGCCAGCAGAGGTTCTGTTTCACCTGGTTAAAAGCACTGCCCTCACTTTCTGTGTAAAATATTGATGTATGTGCTTGTGTTCCGTTCTTCTAAAGCCTCATGCAAAGCTTTGATTAAACAAGGATGTGGCACGTTGTAAATGCTAACCTCTTTTTGAGATCTGAAACAAATGCTATGACTTTGAAATTTCAAAGCAGTGGGCATTGCCTTAATAGCTATGTCAAAGCACAAAGCAGCAGTATAATGAGTCTTAAAACATTCATGTTTTCCCTTAACTGCAAAGCTCACAAGCGATGACTTGCAAAGTTCCCTTTAGTGTAGCTAATCTGGACCTTTGGCCAGGAGAGACTCACTCCTGCCCATAGGCCTTCCCTGCTGCATGCTTGGCAGCTTCCACCAGCATTCCTTGAACTGCTTCCTTTTCCCCCTCTCCTGGATACCAGAATTTAAGGCTTCAAATCTCTGTAAGCCTTGGCTTTTAGCATTAGGAAGACAAGGTGGCATCATGCTAGGAAGAGACAAAACAGTTCTGTCTGCATAATTTCTCTGTCTCTACCGTAAGGTTTTCTGAGTTCTTCCACTGCAGTCATTGGAGTTTGTAATCTTTTGACCCACAGTGAATTGCATTATGAGCCCATAGACACAAACAGATCTCCATTGGGGACACGGCTTAAAAGCAATGACAGACAGCCTCTTCATCAATTTTTGTGCTAAAAACCATTAAATTTTAAAAAATAATTCATAGCAGCATGTCTGCATTGACCAAGTATAAGGCTCTGATATTGTTTGTCCTTACTTAGACAAACTTGAGTCTTGAAGCTGCTATCCATGTACAAGTGCTTTGCATGCTCCCTGTAACACCTTTCTTTCCCTCCCCCAGAGAACTGGCTCTCCTACTTCCTTTATTCTAATAGTGAGGAACAGCCTGGTGTCCCATCTAGGATCTGCAGCCTTTGAACAATCCTGGGAGAAGAAATTATAAACAATCAGTGGATGATGATGAAGGCAGGAACTGCATGTAGTGGTTAACTGGACCTTCTGCTCATTCCCAGCACAGTAAAGACAAAGTTAGGAGCCTGCTGTTACAAGAGTGACTGTGAATGTGACAACATTGTTAGTAATATCGACATGAAACTACAATGTATGTGCCACAGGGACCAAAAGTTCTCAGAAATTTGAACTGAATCTTTATGAGTTTAGTATGGACCCCAGAGGGTCTGCAAACAAGTGGCAGTAGTGCAGTATCACAACATACACTCTTTTCTGACTGTGATGAAGATACTCTCCTGCTCACTAAGTTGCTATGCCAACAGATTCACCTAAAGCAATTCCACAGCTCAGACTTATTGGAGAAAACAAGCTGTGGCCAATTCCGTGCATAGAATACATAGTCTGAGTTGGTGCTTTTTTTTTATTTGTTGGTTGTTGGAGTTTTTTTAAATTAACTTCTTTAATTAATTTTCACTTCTGGTTTCTGAGACATCTCTGACTAAAGATGTTACATGTAAGCTGAGCAAATGTATTAAACACCAGGGTATGAAAATACAACTGCAGTCATCCCAGTTCTGTATGGAAACTATATGACTACCCTCCAAAGACTTAAAAAGCATTAAAACAAACAATCAAGCAAAAAAAAAAAAAAAAAAAAAAATATAATGCTTCTACTCTGTTAAAGTCAGGCAACATTTTGTGTATCTGGACAAGGTAATAGCCAGATATAAATGTGCTGGTCACCTCATTTTTAAATTCACAATGTTAAGGTGGGTAGGAGATGCATGGTTAGAAAACAAAAGTCCCAAATGCACTCTTGGTACAAAGTCCCACCAAAACAGAGTAAACATAAGAGACAAATTTGTTAAATTTGTTAAATATATATAATAAATAAATAAATAAATAAATAAATAAATAAATATATATATATATATATATAATATTTGTTAAATATGTTAAAATGTGAATGAACTGCTCCTGCTTAAAACAGAACTAAGAATTTAGACCTAACCATTTTAATACAGATTAAGTATAACTTAAAGAAGTTGAGGAAACACTTCCAGGAAGGTTGTTTGTTATAAATACAGTGAAAAGATTTCCTCTACAGATCATTTACCATATCTTAGAAAACGTTTCTTTTTCTCCAGGAAGCAAGAACTAACATTTTGCACCTGGAAACAGTTGTGCAATGAACTTACAGAGCTGAACATTTTCTTGCAGGGTTGTTTTGGGGTTTTTTGTAATAAAAGTAGCTATCTATTTTGACTTCTTTCTGCTTCAGCCCTGCAATGCCAGCAGCAGCCCTCAAACACAAATAAGCAAGCAAAGAAGCAATGCTGCCATAAACTTCACTCTACAACTGAGAGATAATCCAAACAGCACAAAAAAGGGAGATTATTTGCCACCTTGCAGTCTGCCTGTAGCCTCTATTCTTGGAGAACTATGACTAGGACAGTTAAGTACGCAATTTTTTTCTTATATTCCATTCTATAAATCCATGAGGAACATGCCTTGAGACGCCAGGCTCTGTCCAGATATCTAAGGGAAAACATTGGAGGGGTATGGGCTTGGTACAAGAAGGAGACAGGAGAATCTCAAAGTGTGCTTTTGACCCACAGGCACTGGGGGAAAGAGTCACTAGGAATCTCCATATGAAAGTACAACAACAGCAGAGAACTCCCAAAAAATCTCTTGGTAGTCTCCATCTCAGTCACTTTTAATACTTCTCAGTTCCCCTAGACAGACTGTACCTAACCACAAAAATCTCCTACTGAACTCCCTGTGGCTTTTATTGGTAAGTAGCTTTAAGCTTCTGGCTCACTAAGCTCCATGTCAGTAACTTTCCATGGATTTCATAATAATCTCAAACTTTTTCACATCTTGTCATTGCTTATCTACATCCCCTCTCTCTCATCTTTCATCTGTAATGGAGAGATAGGAAAACCTCTCTCTTCTTTCAGCATTTGCTGTTCAATCTATTACTCATTTTCCTTGAAGGCTCGGGAGTAACTGGCTATTTACAAAATATAAGGCCTCCAGTCATTCAATAACTTTTAATGGAATAATCCAAGAGGGTGGGAGAAGCAGCACTATATTCCATAGTATGGAATGAGCAAGGAAGCCCTTACACCTCCAACACAGAGAGGCCATAGTAACTGAGTACATCAGTACCCTGTGGAGCAGCACTCCTCAAGACATTAGAGGAAGTACTCCAACTAGAAGTTGGCACAGCTCAGCCTAGCCAAGCCTGTTGCTCATGTTGCTAAACAACATTCAAGCTAGTTTTATACTACATAACAAAGAATTTCAATCGAGGAGAAAAAATAGTGGAATCAGTTTTAGCACATCTCCTTCTTACCTCCTGGGCTTTTATTAAAATCTCATAGAAATAAAAAATTAAATGAGATAATGATCTTTAGGATGCAGTGAAAAAAAGTAGGCTGACTGTCAAATCTCAGATCAGCTCTGAGTTACCTGCTGTTGAGCCCCTTTAATGCAGAATTCCTGGAAGGCTTTAGTACAATCTGCAATAGGTGATACAAACCAATGCTTTTAACTACTTCAAAAACACCAGAATGTATCTCTGAAATTGTTTCAACCATAGTCTACAAATTTTCAAACAAGATTCATTTAAAGTGAGCAGGTACAAAGTATTAACCATTCCAGTCAAGAGTAAATGTCCAGCTCTGGTAAATTTTCTCCTCTGTATTTTTATCATTATTTCAATACCCACAGCTCCAGTAAGAGAAAATTAGCTGCTGAGGATTCACGTATTTAAAACCATTTCTTCCAGGTCACAGTCACTTTGCAGAGATCACTGCCATGTGAATATTAAAAACAGAAAAACATTTATTTTACTTTTGTTCTCTTAGTGTATCCTGAACCATGGGACTTACAGAGACTAATTTCCTGTCCTGTGGATTCCCTGGTGTTATAACATTACAGTACAACTCATGATTCAGCCCCTCTATCATTATGGACAGTGTACTGTGTTCAGATTCGCAATTTCATAAAACCAAATCAACTCAGTAGGGGTCCTCTGCCCATCTTTTGGTTTCCATAAAAAACTTTTAATATTGGGGGTGGAGGGGTGCAGAGGAAGGAGGAGAACAAGACAAAGTGCTCGACACAAGCTTCAATGTCTTAAGAAACCAGAAAAAAATTGTTGTAGGGGAAAAAAAGCAGCAATCAGAAATACTCCAGCCAATCAGTAGATGGAGCTACTAACAGAAAATACAGAACCATAGAATTGGTTAGGTTGTAAAAGACCTAAGATCATTGAGTCCAGTTGTTAACTCTGCCAAGTGCACTGCTGAACTATGTCCCCATGTGCCACATCCACACATCTTAATCCCTCCAGGCATGGTGACTTATACGTACCAGGAAGGAACTTTTAATCCTAAGAGCCATTAATGAGCTGAAAACCACATGTAAAACCTCCCCATTCCCATTTGAACTGCATAGACATTTCTCCTCCCACACAACCACACCAGTCCTGCAGACACCAAGTTCTTAAACTTACATGCACTTTATACTTATATGCACTTTTGCAAAAGGGCCTTATATGCAAAAGGGACTTCCCTCTGCTGTTGATTTTCTTTTAATCCAAACTGGCACCTGAAGAGCAGCAGCCAGTGAGTGCTCTGTGGTCCAGAAGATCAGAGAGGTCCAAGGGAGCTCACACAGCACTGAACCTCACTGATAAGGCACTTTTGCCTCACTCATCTCTCATGACCCTGACTTGAGCCTTTGTTACATGCAGCCTCATAAGAATTTCTGCTTGCCCAAAGCTTGGATTTCTTGATATGCACAATCATTAGGATTGTTCACCCAAACTATAACACCTTTGCAGTTCTCATAAATGAGGATAATACTACCATAACAGAGCAACCATTCTCTACTTCAAAGATGACTCCAAACTCTCAAAATAAGCAGGTACGCCATAACATTTCTAAAGATAGAACCAAATCTCACTTCACATTACATAGCATTGCTAATCTCATGCTTTTGTAACCAAAGTTATGGTGCTGTGTGCCGCAAGCTAGAACCTAGCTATCTCTGAATAAGCTGACAACTTACTATTTGGCCAATGGACAGGATCCCAATACCCAATCTCAACACAGCATTTTTTTGCAGTGGGTCAGGGCATTGCCTCAGTCCCCTTTACCTGGGAATGAACTGGAATTGCTAAAATTAAAACTTCACTGTAATAAAAAAGATTCATCTCCCCCTCCCCAAAAGTGCTTCATTCTCAGGGGAATAACATTTGCATTTATAGAATGCTTCACGGTTTTGTTAATGTGCTAATCAGCTAGAGCATTCCACCTTCAGATCACAAGCATGAATCATACTCAGCTCAAAGGTAAAAATACTGTTTTTAGCAGAATTTGGTATCAAGTTCTAGTTCCAGCCCCTCCATCACAATTTCATCTTTATGCTTTCTATGCAGCTTTATTTTCCAAGTCACACAGGGCATTGAGCTCAGCACAGCCTTCTAGCCAGGACCACCAATCACAGCAAGATTTAAAATAATTTTAATACAGATCTCCAAGATATACAGATTATCAAACTTAAAAAAAAAAAAAGAAAAATAAAAAGAGTTTTTTTTTTAAGTAAGCTCTAGAAACTTAAATTCACAGAAATGTCCAAAATACTACGATTTTTCAGCAAAGAGCTATAGAAAGCAAAACCTGTAAAAACATCAGTTGCTTAAGATTCCTTTAACACTATAGAGTCCACTGTGGCCACATTATATTATTTAAACAATCCAGTTTTACTTACACACAGCAAACATTATAACTGAGATACAGTTTTAGAAATAAGTCATACAAAATATGAAATATGTATTTTGAGAAAAAATAACAGGGAGCAGGGTCTTGCATTCCAGTATTTGCAACGTCCCACAGTACTTCTAATCCTTTTTCCTGCTAATTTAAAATCACGGTGAGATGTCCTTATGGTTGCTTCTTGTCACAGCAGAGGTTCATCTCTTCCACAGGAGGGAGCTTTTCTCTTGCTAAGATGACACTCTCTCGCAGTTCTCCATTTGGAAAAGTGTAGGAGCTCTAAACATGCTGGAGTGCCCCACACCTGACAGCCAAGATTCAAAAACTGGAAGAAAAAAAAAAAAAAAAAAAAAAAAAAAGCCCATGAAGTGAACAATCAAGCATTTATAAGCTAAACCATTCTTGCACCATCCCTTAATGTAATTATTTACATAGTGGAAAAACCTGAACACATCAAGTCCAACACCATTTATGTCCAGCTATATCTGATGTATATAAAAGTCACTTATGTGGCTAAAGGTATCAGCTATCCAGATAGTAGTAGAAGAGGAACAATAAATCACAATAATATAGAGAACTTAACATCTGGCCTAACAACTGAAAATAATATTTGGATACTTGAAAACATATAACACAAAAAGAAGGAATCCTTTCTTTGGTCAGCTATTTATTAAGCCAGTAAGTGACAGCTTTTACCAGAGTCAATCTTAAGGGCTACTTTTTCCAGAAAAACAGCTCACTTCCATAATTCAAGATTCCGTGCCACAATTGACCTACAGCTCTGAGCTGCCATTTCCATCAAGGTAACACTGTGCTATCATCACGTTTCCCAGCTGCTACTTCCACAACTGTTTCCCTAGAAAAAAAAAAAATCACAAAACGCAGAGGTAAGAGTGATGCTTAAGCTGTCCAGCTTTAGAGAAGAGAGAACTTCATATTCTCTGCTAAATTTAGCCCAATGGGTAAATCCTCCTCCTGATATGTATAGCTAACTCCTGTCATTGAGAGTGGAAATAACATGCACACAAAGGGGTCACTGTTGTAGTGACTTCAAAATATCAGGGGAAACATATTTTTCATGTGATAGATAATAAGCCTGGGCATCATTTTCTGAGTTGTAGAGTGTATTATGGCTTTGCACACTCAGAGAACTAGACATCCTACTCATCCTGTTTCCAGGTTTGCAGGAACTTCAAGAAACCATTCTGCCATGAATAAGCAACTGCTATATATATACAGATCTATACACACAGATCTAGTCCCAGATCAAAGCCCTGTGGAGCAAAACAAGATAGAAAGGATTAGACAAAATACACCTTTGGCTCCAAAGGTCTTCCATGCTGCTCAGAACCCCTTCCTCCTATTAAAGTCATAAGTGAAAAAATATTACAAATCTTCCTTGTCTTCGAATCCTTGCTATTTCAACGCCAAATATGGTATAATCATCCAGGCTGTATTTTGGCTTACACATAATCAACACCTAGTAAAATGAGATTCAGCTGCAAGCCACAGAAGGCAAAATGTCAAATCAGAAAAGCCAGCTCTGATTGATAACTGTAGTGTTAAATTTTTATTAATCAAAGCCTTACCTAAAATATCTGCAATCTCCAGACCACAGCAGATCACACACTGTGCTTGGAGTAATTTTTCAGAACAAAACTTTTCCTATTCACAAGTAATTAACTCAGCAAAATTGTAATGCCATATGGTAAATGTAAATCCAACAAAAAAGAAAAAGAAAAAAGAAACAATGGGTTGAAAAAAGACTGCAAGGCAACCAGAACATTGTTTGTTTAACATTAATAAGTCCCAGAGGGAAAAGGGACAGCTGTGTAAAGCCACCTCAGTGGTCCCTTTTTTCATCATAATTACATCTGTTGCTGATGTTTCATACAATGAAATGTCCAAAGAGTCTTTTCAAAGTTCAGCATGAACACAGATAAAGCTTGGATATAGAAAGCAGATTAAAAAGCATCCTCAGTGATACATTTTGAAAGGTAGCCAAGATGATCTTGGAAAATCTCCACAGATCCAGTAAAAATCTTTACTGAGGGACATTGCATATCAGCACTCACTTGACTTGCTGGGTGTGCAAGGACTTAAAGTGAACTTGACATCAAGTTTCCCAGTACGACTTAAAATGACATCATATAAACAATTACATTCATACCTCTGTTTTATTTCTTTAAGTAGGGGTTTTGATTTTTTGTTTTTTCATTTTGTTTTTTGTTGCATTTGAAAATAAATTATGGAGTTTTTAAAGATTCTGAAAGCAATCACTGTTTTACAACTTGAAACTGCAACTGAGAAACACAAAATGCTGGAGTCAGCTTTAAGATAAAAAGGCAAAGGACACAATTTAAGGTAGCTAAGTAGAACTTGTCTGGGAAACAAGAATTACTTGGTTTCACTTTGTCACGGTGTGACTTGGGTTTTGCCAATTTTAATATATTTAATTTCTTTTAGAAATAGGATTTGGGAGTAGAGACAAGGCAGGCTCAAAACTTAAAAAGGTACAAGAAGAACTTTATTAATAACACAAAAAAAAAAAAGAATTCAGAATAAGATTCCTAGATTATTCCCTCCTCCCTTCATTCCACATTCCTTAACAACATCATACAGAAAACACTTCAGTCAGTTATCCACCCAAATAATCATTTCAGTTCACTTAAGAGAGAAAAGTTCCTTTTTCAGTTATGGCTTAGGTGGGGGGTCTTCACCTTCACAATCTACATCCGCCTGGGAAAATATTTCAGATTATGACTCTCCTCCCATTCTTTCACAGTCCTTCCAGAGCTGTGCTATGGGTTATGCTACACACTTAGGGTACCACTTTTTAAAGGCAGGCTGCTGAAAAACAAAATTCTCTTCATCTTCTTCTCTATTAAATGTCTCTGTTCATATTCCAGTCCCAGAACAGAGAGAGCTCCATTTCCCTGAGGCAAAGAGTCTTCTTCTCAAGCACCCCAAACCTACCCAAGTATATTTCACAATTTAAAGGAATTTTAGTGAAGTCACAATCCCCTTAGCCCACAAAAAAGGTTTTCAGCTATTTATCAGTTGCATCTTTTCAATCTCTTCCCACCAGGAACTTTATCTTCATTCCGCTGACCTCTGTAGTCTCCATGCTTTATTTCTTCTCATTCAGTGGAGCTCAGGAGATCGAGAATCTTATCCAGGCATGAAGAGAGTTAAAATTGTATCCAGATCGTGAAGAAGCCAGGCCAGGCTGTTGCTGGAAAAACTGAGCCATTTGCATCATCTGGGGCCTCTCTTCTCAGAACAGGGGAGGGGGAAAGGAGAGCCTTTGGTGGCTGCCCCATCCCCCCGCTCGGCCATGCCACGTGAAGAGTCGAGCCAAGCCGAGCTGAGCCGAAAAGCTGTGCAGGGCCGAGGCCATGGCCACGTGGAGTTGGGGCCAGCAGGGCCCGGGCCGAGCCGTGGCCAGGCCAAAGGCTCCCTGCAGAGCCGGTGCTGGGCCGGGGCCCCTGCCGACAAGCCCGGAGCTGGACCGGGGGGCTGGTGCCCCGGCCAGAGGCCACCACAGCTTCTCGGGAGCCGGAAGCCAAGAGAGAGCTAGCCAGCTCCATCCACTGTGATTTGTGAACGTGAAATAACTTTTAATTGGTTTCCTGAGCTGTCCATCACCAAATCAGCTCTCTGATTGGTCCCCGCAGCTCACAGGGGAAGCCCTCAGAGACGGAACAGCCCTTTCTACCCCCGGCCTCATGTGGTTTCCCTCAGGCGGCTCCAACCCTCTCCCCTTAGCACGTGAAACCAACACACACTTCAGTTTCAATATTATAAACTGATCCACAATGTTTTAACCAAAGCTAGATGCCCAGATATATAGTTTGAATTTCAGAGTTGCTAAGCATTTACCTGCTTTACTTGACTTGAAAGAAAAAAGAACATTAGAAGCTATAAGAAACAGAAAAATTTTGGAGCATTCTGGAAAAGGAAAATTGTCTCTTGTTACTTAAAGCATTACCTTATACTAAAGATCCTTCAAAAATTACTTTTCAAATAAAAGACTGGAGAAACGTACACCAACTAAAACCTTAACCAAAAAACATTTTCATTTTCAAGCATATCTAGTGAAAATGAAATATATACACACAAAGAGTTAATTGGAATTTTGCGATGCTTAATTTGTTTGATCTAGAGGACAGAAATTTTGTGATAAAATTTTTTTCCTGCAAAAACTTGTTTTGATTTAAACAGCTATGTAAGTAGTATTTCATAACTAAGATTGAATATAACTAAGTAACATTATATAAACTACTTACCTCTATCACACCTGTAAAATCACTATGGCTCGTAGACACAAGTGATAAACATCAAATGTGATTTTTTTTTTTCATTCAAAGTATTACTTTCTAACAAGATGAAGGGTTAAAATAATAGTTTGGCTCTCTACGATATTATTGGCCTCAATCCTTTCTTATTCAAAAAAATTGAAAATAAACTTAAGGTACAATCCTTCCTAAACTATGTATCTACTTAAACCTGAACATTAATGGGTCCTGGATCTTTTATCCCAGGGTGGTTCCTTTTTGTGCTACCCTTGCACAGGCAGCATATCAGGATTTTGACTGGAGAGTTGAACCACAGTCTCCAGAGGACATGAGTGCTTGGCAAAACAAATACAAGAAGCAAGCTCAGAAAAACAGAACAGTAATGAGGACTCTTCTGCTTCAGTTAGATTTCTCTTTGAAGGTGAAACCTGAACTTGGGCAACTACAATGCCTCCAGCTCAGAAGCAAAGTCAACACATTGTTTTGGAAGCTCATTCCATGGAATATGAAACACTCGTTTGATCACTGGATATTACTGCAACATACATTCAGCTTTACTGAACTCATTTAAATAATTTTAAGTTTTACAATCCAAAATGGCTTTCTTTAAGGTATTTGACCTGTCTTGTAAAAAAGACAACAGTCTATGTGATGCACTGCCGTTTCTGAGTAATTTGTATCTGTGAAATAGCAAAGGAGACAAAAGTGTTCTTACTCTCAATACTTTGAGTACAACAAATAAGAGCAGGAGACTGCAAAAGTGCCTGCATCTTAGGAACTTGTGAGTAAAGTTAACCCTGGAAAAAGGCAGTGTGTGTGGGAAGGTGTTTTAAGATTTTTTATTTCTCATCATCCTACTCTGATTTAATTGTTAATAAATTAAATTGGTTTCCCCAAGTTGAATCTTTTCCCCCATGGCAGTAACTGGTGACTGATCTCTTTCTGCCCTTATCTCAACCCATGAGCCTTTGGTTATATTTTCTCTCCTCTGTCCAGCTAAGGAGGGCTGTAATAGAGCTTTGGTGGGCACCTGGTGTTCAGTCAGGGTAAACCCACCACAATAATAATGAGAATTATCCCAAATTAATTTTCATCATGTCTACAAAGAGAACTAATATTAAAACCAACACAGATCAACAAAAATTGACAGTAGAAAAAAAGAACTAACTCCAGGTGTGAGAAAAAGGTTTCAGACCTCACTCAGGTTCACTGAGATTTGAAAGCACACAATCCATACTGAGTCAGGCCAAAACTCAATTACATCTTCAATTCTAATAGCATTCTGTGAACTTTTGCACGTGTATTTGCAATACCTTACAAAGCTAGTATGATCAGACCCCCGATACCAGTTTCAAAATCAACTTTTCAGGGAAAAAAAAAAGCTTATAGTACCAGAAATAAAGAAATTTGGATTCTTGCACATAATACTCTATATTTCATTTATTGGTCTTTAAAAAAAATAGAAAATTCCGGCTGAAGCTTTTATACAATAAGGTGTTGGTCCTCTATGGATTTTCTGGTGTTTAATGAAAAATATAAACCTATCTCTTTCCTCATGTAAGGATAATAAAAAAATCCTTCTCCTCTGTTCTGTGGTCTGTTTCCATACAGAAGACTTAGTATTGTGCAGAAATTTGCTTGTCAAATGCCACTGCATACACCTTGTTACTTAAAGCTAGCTAAAAGAGGCTTGTCAAAATGTCAGTGGTAGTAACAGTCCTTCCCCAGCCATGGTTTTCAGGTTTCAGGGTATTTTTAAGCTCAAAGTTACTGGCATTCACACAGTAAAAATGCATCTATCTATGAGATTTTAAAACAAAAAAAGGGGGATATGGGTCTGCGTGTCTTACCCAGAACAGTTAAGTCATAATGAAAGCTCCATTGAAGCTCATTTGTAGTATACTTTAATCCTCATCTGGCATGACCAGATTTAGCCTTTGTAGCCATTCCCTGGAAAAATAACAGGTCTTCAAGTGTTCCAACAGCAGTCTTTTCATGAGCAGTGCCAAAAACATAATGTGCATGAGGAGGCTCCTCACTCTGGCTAATAGATGAAAACCTTGCACCATTCCAACACCACATAAGGAGAGCTGCAGACTCCAGTTTTCTTACATCTATGTTCTTTTTAAACAGTACTTAGAACATGCACAAGTTGTTTTTATTAGAGATGCAGTCAAGAACACACCAGCTATCATGAAACAGTAAAATTTAATGCTGCCAAAATATTTTGCTTTGGTCTACCACCAATTTGATCTTTTGCCCAACATCCACTTGCTCTCCAATCCCATAGAGAGCTGCTCCTCAAATAGTCTTAAGTTTATTTTGCTTTTACTGCAACTCTTCACTATGCAGCTGCGCAGTTGTAAACATGACCTTAACATTGAGTGGAAGTTTGGCAACAACTTGATTGCAAATGTAATCTACAACAGCCATGGAAGTTAGCCAAGACAAAAGGAGAGCTACAGCTCTTAAAAACTCAGGCTATAAATGGCTATACAATATCACACTTCACGTTGCAGTTTGCAAGTGTGATTAACTGCTGTGCTACACCTCCAAAACATTTCTCTGTTTGCAAATACTGCAGAATTAATGCCAAAACCCCAATATCTGACTGTCTTCAAATCAGGTAACAGTAAATGAAGTAATAAATCAGTAGTATTGTTTGAAACATACATTGTTAAACAAGTATGCAAGTCTCCATGAGATGAGGACATTGGATGGTGAAGTGATGATCTAAACTGCAGTGGAAAATAAATGGCAGTGTAACTTTAAAGGCTCAAAATTATGACCTGGTTAATGTAGCAGATAAAAATTAAAAGCCTTCATCAACTTTTTAGAATAAATGTTTTAAAGTCTTTCTGAGTTTTAAAGTCCGAGTTTCTAAAGCTTTGTAGTTATAAAACACATACTATTGCCATGTTTTATAAGAGAGAGTGAGCAGCTGAAAGATGAATACATCTGAGATTTACTTACAAATGGGCTACAAAAATAGCTAGTACTACCCCTGCTGCTGTCAAAATGCAAGCTGAAGTACAGAGATGAGGTTTCTCTGGCAGCAATTTTCTAGGTACAGATACAAAGAAGATGAAAATAAAGAGATGCAATTAGGTTAATTGTAACAGAATCTCTGAAGTGAACATTCTGATAAAATTCTGTGGCCAGTTGTCAGAGGTCAGCACATGGGAAGAGACATCAAAAGTCAAACCCTATAGCATCGTCCACTCTCAAAATGGCACCAAGTAGATACTTGGCTCAGGGATATACTTCCAGTCACAAAAAAGCACTTAAAAATCAATATTAGTTAGATAATTTCCTCACTTAAACTGGCTTAATTCCCAAACCAACAATTTTTCAACAATTTCAACTACAGCATAGTCAGCCCCTAAACAAGTGGCTTCCAGAGCAGCTTTGTTGTCAGCTTAATTTGTAGCTGTCTCTCCACACTTCTCACAGTCACACGTTCCTGACTCTCCCCAGTGCCTCACTAGTGGCCATACAATCACATGCTTGAGCAGATCAGAAGGATAATTTGGTGCACACTAATTTTCATGGAGATTAATTTTCAGACACAATAACTTCCAGGTTTCTGCCGTGCTTGCAGCCCTGGGAATACAAATAATAGCACGAAGTCAGAAAGGTGTAGCAGGGATTAGCTGTACCTCAACGAAATGCGAAACTGCAATTTCGTACGCAAGTTCAAGCCTTGGCTCACTACAGCATTTGCAACCCTGCTCAGCAAAGCACACTGACTTGAGGCCTCAGTTACTATGGTGATAAACATGGAATAAATGTTTATATATAATTAGTTCAATTTTGCTTTCAAGAAAAAGCAATAGTCCTTCTCACAGGCAGCTACTCCTATTTTTTAAATTAAAGAGATGTAAAAACAAATAAAAAATTTAAAGCTTAAGAATCACTACTATTCATCCACAAGTTAATGATAATTTAAATCTACAGCAAAAATTTAAAAAGAAAAGAAAAATTAGTCAATGAGAAACCAATCTCTTCTGAAATCTACACTGTAAATGCCCTACAAAATAAACTAATGCTTGGTTTTAAACATTTTATGGTTTTGCTTAAGGAAAACAGGAAAGATTAATAAAACTATCTTCTAGTTTAACAAAACTAAAAATACTTACTGAATGAAAACTAATGTATCAGTCCTTCTGTGTAATCACTAAATTAAGTCAAACCTACTTGTAAAATACAAGCAGTATTTTCTAACTCTAAGCTTACTGCAAAAGAAATATGCTGATATAAACAAGTTAATTAGTCAAAATGCTTAGTCCATAAACTCATGAGTAGCTTACTTCCTGTTTCAAAAGACAATGAATCAGCAATTACTATAGAACCATCTGCCACAGGGTTTTGGGGAGCCCTTTGCCACAATATTTACATGCAAATTTTTTTTTTAATTAAGAAAATATAGTAATAAAATATGAAATGTGAGCACTAATCATAGTACTTAGGATATTAAATGGCCTTAAATTAAAGGAATACCAAGTGCAGACTAGACAAGATGATTTCCTAGGATCAATAACTATAAAAACTATGAACAAAACTTAAACACTGAGTTCTTCTCTGAAGAAAAACAAGTACTTGACAAAATGCAATAGAAACATTGCCAGCTGATAAGCTGTCTCCTTCTTCCCACTATGATACCATCTGTTGCCAGCTCTTGCCTATCCACATGCACTACACTCATCTCTCAGCCTGACCCAGATCCAGCCCTGGTCTCCAATGTGATAATGAAATCAAGCTTTATCCACCCAATGGACATCAAGGACAGACTGGCGGCTAGAAATGATGTTTTGGTGACAGGGGGCAACTGAAGAAGCTTCTAGTCCCAGTCACCTAATACAGCTCTTCTCTTTGAAGATTGTCAACATAACTACATGTGTATTCTCTCCCCAGCCCAACTGCTTGATAAATTAACTTTAGAAAAACTTTCTGCCACATGAAGTGTTTAAGCTAACAAGGATAATATTTTAAGAACTGGGTTAGGAAGCAGACACATGCAGGTATATACAAGCAGATCATGTGACAAACTTCCACTAAGGGCAAAACCAAGGGTATATTCCCTTTTCCTGCAGCATGGCAGGAGCCAATGCACACACCTGCTACCTACCCACACACTATAACCTACCGGTAAGGAATAGCGAGTTCCTAACCCTAATAAACTCATAGAATAACATTTAGTTATCTTTTACATGTAGGCTGTAAGTTCCTCCAAGACAAAGAGCTTCTTCAGTGCTGTCTTAGGTTGCAACACAGGATGTGACCAGAAGTATGTATTCTATCACCATCTGTTGAAACCAGGTGGGGCAGTGATCCTTATCTCTGTGGGACATATCCTCCCTAATGGGCCATCTGTTAAAACCAGGTGGGGCAGTGTTCTTCATCTTTTGCACAATCCATCCTTCCTCCAGGAAGGTATATTCTGTTAATGGACCATTGAGTCCCATTGCATGACTGATAAAATGACATCATCCTATATGAGATGCTCCACCCAGGGGGAGGAGCCAAGCATTTCCTACCTAGAAAAAACCTGAGATTTGGAGCACCAAGGCATCCTTTTTCCACTGAATTCCAGAGGAAAACCGGACCTTTTCACATCGTCACTGGACCTTTGGAGGAAAACTGCACCCTTCTTCAGGACCATTGCTTCAACAGAACCACATCTGTAACTGCAGGAGGACTACAGCAACCATTTAAGCCGACTGCTACCAACACCCTGACTGACAGGGTGTCAGGTTGTATTCTGACTCTGTCAGTGTTTTGGGATTGTTCTTTGTAATACTGCATTTCTATTTTAATTTTCCTAGTAAAGAATTGTTATTGCTATTCCCATTATCTTTGCCTGAGAGCCCCTTAATTTCAAAATTATAATAATTTGGAGGGAGGGGGTTTACATTTTCCATTTCAAGAGAGGCTCCTGCCTTTCTTAGCAGACACCTGTCTTTCAAACCTAGACAAGTGCCCTGCACTTGTTGACACACAAGATATAAAGGGAAGATGTACAGCTGATCATGAAGTAGCAGAATGTAATTTTGACTTGCTCTAAGAATAGGCCAAATGCCTTCCTCCAGTTTGCATGCAAATTTATAACTGAAGACAATGTAGGTATTTGAGGGAAGGAACTCTGCTTAGAATCTGATTATCTCTTCAGAAACCATCCAAATTTTAAAATACCTTCTCAAACACCAAGGTTTACAGCTTTACTATCTTCTATCAAGGGAGTTTAAAGTGATAAACAGTTACATGTTTATATAAGATATCTTTGTTTCCATTGAGTGTTTAGGTGCAGGAAGCAAGATGTTATTGCAAAAGGCAATAACTAGATAATTAAGTCACACCAAATGTCCTGTTATCATTAAAAAGACGTGTTATTAATTCACAAAACATTAATTTACATTTATAAGATAATCCATAGCAAGGAACCAGACATCTGTGGTGTAAACACAGACACCAGAGCTATTGGTTGTGCTGGGAGCCAGATAAATTGACTATTATGCAGCAAAGCAATTTCAAAGTGGGTTTTTTGTTTATCAACACCTTTAATATTTTGAGTTGTTTCCAATTTTTATGGTACACAGTCTTAAAGATCCTGTTTTCATTTAAACATAAAACAGTAAAGACAGTGAAGAGTTTAGTTGAATGGTTTTATTGGAACCACTGTCAATTTAGGCTGCAGCACAAAAAAAAAAAAAAAAAAAGAAAAAAAAAAAGGAAAAGAAGAAGCAGCTTTTAAGATTTGTCTAGCTTTTAATACCTGAAATTTCATTAGTAAGCTAGTCTGTTTATCTCTTCTATGCAGATACAAAAGTTTATCTAACATTGATGACACTGCATTTTGAAACTTGTCTAAGTCATTAAGAATACTTCTGTTCTTTCCATTTTCTCCTCCACAAAAAAAGTATGTAGGCTGGACATGTCCAGCAAGGTTGAATTTACCATATTTTAATATCATGTACTTTTTTGTAAGTTAAATATGGATTATACTATGTAAATAACAATGGACATATAAATACACTACGCATTTGTATAAGAATTTCTGAATCCTTCTCCAACTGAATTTCAAAGAGGACATTTCAAGAGAGTTCAAAAGTCCACATGTCCACCTGAGATACTTACTGTGTAAGGTCACATAGAAAATGAATGACAAATCTGTTGTTAAAAATCCTCTATTTCAGCTCAGTTGTGTAAACTGAGTATTAGTGGAGGTGTTCCCAAAATGACATCCAGAAAAGCACGTACACTAAAATACTTGTCTTAGATATCAAGATTATCATTTACTAACCTCACTGATGCTTAAGTAATGGATTTGTTCATAGCTGTAGCAAAAAAGTCAGTGTGGTCATGATAAAGATTTGGCATCCCAAGCTCCACAAGAAACTTAATACTCAAGTACATAATGATCCCATAAACCAGACGTGAAATTGCAGGGTGCAAACTAAACCTTGTGCAAATAACAGTGTCTTGACTTGTTCTCTGGTCTTCATCACAACAGCAGTAGGCCAGAGCACTTTACTAAAGTTGAGGACACCTTTGACCAAGGTGTGATTGCTGAACAGATCACACACCACCTGGGGACAATAAGGATGCTGCAAAGCCTACACATTAGCTCAAAGGGAGTGGGCAAGAGGGGCTGTCCACAGCAACAACTTTTCACTCACCTCCTCAGGGATGCAGGATGCTTCCAGCTCAGCCTCACTGCTCAGTGAAATTAGACTCACTCACAGTAAAATTCATGGGAAACTGGTTTTAGATCTTAACTGTAAGTTATCTGCAGCTACCCCAGTCCAAACTCTCTCAAAATGTAAGTATCCCACAACTGCTATGAGATATGCAGGAGAAGCCTCAAAGCTGGCTACTCATGAGTGTAGATCTTGAGTAAATACTTAAACTGGTTACTATGATGCCAAGAGCTGAGTACTTTAAGCTTTTATCATATTCTACAGCATACATCTACACATGTATCCATTCAGTCAGAATGAACACCCACATGTTCAGA
The DNA here is from genome assembly GCF_029582105.1 of Oenanthe melanoleuca. NCBI lineage: Eukaryota > Metazoa > Chordata > Aves > Passeriformes > Muscicapidae > Oenanthe > Oenanthe melanoleuca. The sequence goes on along the minus strand of NC_079336.1, from coordinate 108,725,048 downwards.
ACAAGATAAACAACCATCACCACTAACAAATTAACCATTTGAGCAGTAAAATATGTACTGTCTGTTACTAAAATACCAATAAACTGAAGGATTTAGACTGTGAGGCTTGTTCTTCCTTAATGACTACACAAACTAGATACATAATTGAACACTGTAAAAACAAGATATACTCTTAAAAGGGGAGTCCTGCTTCAATGATGGATATTTTTTATCTTAATACCACAAGCTTTACTGGCTTTATATGTTCACTGTTCTTTTTAGCACCTTCGGGGACCTTGATCATGTAGTATCATTTCCTCTTTAAAAAGTCTGTTTGCAGGGTCAGCTCATATCTGGGGAAGTTTTTTGGTTTGTTTTTAAAACACTGCTTACTCTACACAGCTGTTTCAAAGGCTCTTACCGCCTAGGGTTTGCAACAGCTTTAGAGTATTATCCAAAGTCTTTTCAATGCTGAAAACCAGGTTATACTGAAAATTATTTCTCCGCAGAATTAATCTATTTATTGCACTCTGAATATCAGTGCTTATAAAAACCTAACAGCCCACACAAGAAGGGCTGCAGGTTATTCAAAATTAAATGCAGATCTTCATTTACACGTGTGAGAAAAAGTGGACTCCTTCATACACGCCAGAGAAATCCTATCACTGTACCAGATGTAGGCATATCTGGTGTGCTACCCATATAGATTGACCTGATCAGGAGAGGTAGATTAGGTTTCACCATGAAGAGGATTATAGAGTACTCCTTCACCCTAACAGCATCCCTTCTCTCTTCCCCGACCTTAAACTAAATCCAGTGCTAGCTGTTGCTAATCAGCAAAAGACTGGGTATGTATTCCCTGGTATTCAGGCATTAATTAGTCCCTTCCATCCCAGAGTATGATTACAGGATGCAGACACAGAGAATGAAAGCTTTCAACTACTTGCTCCTGACGTTTTGGTTTAAGTACTGCTAGAGCTGGAGAGAACATGGGCTGTGGGTAGCAGCACAAGAGAGTATTGATAACCTGTGTTAATCCTTTGCTAGGGATGTCAGAATTGGGAAGTAGCACATTGCCTCACTGTGCTATGATGGCATTGCTCAGAATGGTTTCTATTTGCAAGAGGGACATAACATAAACATTTCCCAGTCACACCCTACACTTTTCGCTCTTGGGGAGGTAGCAAAATACTCCCGTGAGCACAAGTTAGACAGAAAACTGCAAATTACATTGACCAAAAAGCCACTAGAGTGTTGTTTCTTCTAGTCCAAAATTGGTGTCAGCTATAATGGGAAAAAGACACTGACTGCATTCCACTGAGAAGGTTTGTCAGAACGGCAGTAGTGCGTCATCCACAGGCTGCACTTACCCTGGGAACACTGGGTCCCAGCGGGTCCAGCAGACCTGAATACACTTCAGTAAACCTTTCTCAGTTCTAACCCATGGAGTCATAGCATTAGCAACATGCTTATTACAACACTGAATGAGTTTCCATATTTTTTAAAGTATCGAGATTTACATGCAGTACAAAGGTCTCATGGCATTGTGAGGTTCAAGCGTATACCTTACTTTCCTGGGCATTAACTCCCCTCTACAATTTTACCAGCTGTTCCTAAATCTGCATAAGTCATATGACAACTTCAACTGAATGGGAAAAGACAAAGCTGAAGTTCTTTAAAAGATAATACAATTTCTTTCAACCCAGTCTCATCTCATTAGTACTATTCTGATAACTATTAATCTGCACTATTTTTTTTCTGACACTGTTCTCTTAAGCCTCTTTTTGGTTATTTATACATAAACACATGATGCAGTGTCACACAATGTTCTGTTGTATTCCCCACCAGCTGAAAAGCATTAGAATCATTACTGGTCTTATTGTTCCTGCCACAGACAAGGCTTACAGAAGTGGCTTTTTTTGAAACTAGATTTCATATTGAGGATGGCCTGAAGTATCTCTTGCTGTATAATACATGCTGCATAAACTAGGGACAGTACATTTAAGGATATTATCATGTAGTGGAAAATTGTTTTGGCTTCAGCAAAATTCCAGCACTAGTACTTTACAGTACAAAATATGAAATTGTTTTCAGTGTGCAAAGCAGGCTACAAAATAACATGTACAATTTTTGGAGAGCAGTTTTCTTCCCTATTGACAGAGGAAAGAAAAACAGCACTGTATGACTAAGGCACCCAAAATTTCATGGTATTTACTTAGGAACCTCACTGTCATTATGCATACATTTTGTCTGCAGAGAGACAGAATTCTGATAGAAAAATAAGAGAAAATGTCTTTATTCTGACTTTTAAAATCTCCTCTGGAAACATTGGAGGATCTTTCAGAAAAGGAAAAATTCTACTTTTTTCTTATGGCAGGGTTCGGAAATAGCATGATGGATCAGAAGCTGATATTAAATCTTCTGAAGTTATAAATCAATTCCACACCAGAAACTTGATGGTACTTCGCCAAGTAAGTTGAAGGCAGAACCACCATGACTTAACACTGTACCAGGGTAACAAGCTGCACATCATCCCTGACAAGTGGTCCTTTTAATTAGACAATCTTGTGCAAGATGAAGGCCCAAAGACTTAAATCACTCAAAATCTTCAGATTAACAGATATTAACAGCAAGTCCAGCCAATTTTTAATTCCTGTAATAGATTCTTTAACTTCAGCAAAAAGCAAAAGCTCCCAGTAGCTTTAGTCACACACTGCAAAAACATTGCAGTCTGTTACCTGCAGTCTATTACCTACTTCTAAGGACAAAGAGGATGCCAGGAAGCTAAACCTATTTATGATTCCTTGAGTAACCATACTATATTACAAGTGCAAAGAGCAAGCATAAAACCTAGGAAGTGTAAATGCTTGGGATTCAGGATCCAAATCTGCTTTATGTGAACAAAACACAGAATCCCCATCCAGCAGCTTGGGTGTATTTTCACTTTCTACTGAAACTTCCACACACCACTACAGAGCTGAGGTGATTTTCTAGTCCTGTGCTGCAGGTGCAAAATACCTGAATACTACCATGATAAGAAAAAGGCAGTATCCAATGTTGATCCAAACACTGACAGCCAGGCATAGTTGAAAGGCCAGGTGCTTTGCACCTTGAGAAAAGAGTATCATCTTCTGAATTCCTTGGGAAAGGAAAAAATCCCATCCTGTGGCAAACATATCGTATTAGCATATGGGGTTATAATTCCTTAATGACAAACCACACAGTCCTCAATCTGCACTCCCAAGAGTCTCTGCATTGAAGAGCAGCCCTGAGCAAAGAATTCCACACACAGGTGGCTCCCTTAGTGTGGCTAAAGCACTCTGAACATTTACATTAATATATGTGATCATGCTGCATCATGTTTTCCTTGAAAGTTCTAACACGCTACTTAATTTTTCGTACTGCTGACTGCACTGCAAATGTAAACAGATTACAGAAGCACAAAGATCGTGGCAGTAAAAGCTGTAGAATAAATGCACAACTAAGCTAGACGTAATTTAACATATCACACCACAGACATTATTTATTAATGCCATTGTTTTTGTCCTCCATGACAACAAAAAGAGGCACAGAACCTTGCACTAATTAACGCACACTGATACGCTAAAAGGTAGTTCACAGGAAAACATGTACACTGATTAGTTTTGAAAGAGGCTACTAGCTGATATTCAAAATTCGTCCCAAACTCAAACTGTTAGAGGATCAGCAACAAAGAAGGTCCCTACTCTTCTCTCTGCTACAAGAAAGACAATGAACAAATAAAGACCTTTTGGCATAGTTTCAGTTCAGATTGTTGTTTTGCCATTAAATCATTGGTCTAGATTACTGCCTAAGTCACCACCTTCACACTTTGCACTAGCCAAAACATGAATCAGTCAGCCAGTCAGCCATATGACCAATGATAAAACATTAATTCAAAATATTGTTTCTACAGTATTGGAGATACTTACGTTAATAGCTCATTACCATCATTATCATCAACCTGTGCAGACCAGTCTCTACAGCCTTAATCAGTTACCGCAGGAAGGTAAGAACTTCACATCCCAGACTGATGCACATATATCTCCAGCATAATTAAGCAAAATAAATAACACTTTGGAAAGGTAAACAAGCACATAAGTGAAAAACTAAAACAAAACAAACACTACTCCAGCACTTGCTTCCATTTGTTGCAAGCCCTTTGAGCAGTCAGCCCATAACAGCTCCACAGAACAAATGTCTTCAGAAAAAAAGCGGCCAATTACACCAACCCCAGCTACACCTGGATGCCATCAGGAATTCTTAAAAACTGCTAGGCAAACAAGATCACTACATGAAAGTATTATGCTAACAGAGCAGAGTCTCTAGAAAAATACAACCTTTTAGTCTCAATCTTTCTTGCAAATTGCTTCCATATTGTTAGGCAGAGAGTTATCTGGTAACGTGATTATTATAGGCACAGGTGCAAAGACAAAGAAAGCATTTTTATCACCAGTTCATCCTAGCCAGAACTGGCAGTAACTTTAGGAAATCAGAAGGCCACTCTTCATAATGCAGTTAAGAAAAAAAGCTTCTTGTAATGTTTTTCAGTTTGTGGCTTCAAGTCCTTGGGGGCTGTTAATAACAAACAAGAGCTGAAAAGAAATAATCCTACAATCAGGTATTTAATTCACAGCACCTTAGGCATCCAGATCCACAGATCAGAAGCATTAACAAACACTGTTTCAGTAAATGCACATATGCAAGAGACAACTGTGCATTTGCACCTCTTCTAGCAATTTGAAATCCAGCACCCCACAGTGACACAAAATAAACCAATGGGTAATTAAAACTCACCCACAGCTTCACAAGGCTTCTGCGCCCCACAGCATTCTTCTGGTCTTTCACTAGATCAGTCTTCCCAGCTGTGCCTTACTGGATCTAAAAAGTATCATCTCCCTTTCCTCTGGCACTTTATACACACTCTCACAAATACATGAAAAAATAAAGACAGGCTCCTTTCGATTTCTTTCAACTGAAAAGACAGATGTAGGAGTAAGAGAGATATGATGAGAGGCACATACTTCCAACCATTTGTTACTTCTAGTCAGTATTGTATCTTCAGATTTGCTTATGATTATTTTATTACAATTGAAATGATGAATCAATATGGTGCATTGGTTTTACAGATATTAAGAGTTCAGGATCTGCACTGACAGGGGAATTCAAACGTGCTGAGAAAAGACAGTTTTCATTTCTACCTGAAAAGTCTTCCTCTTCTGCTGATAAGCCTCCCTTGCCCACTATAACTGAAAACCAGGTATAAAAGGTTGCTTTCCTTCCTTCCTTTTACAGAATTACAGAAGCATAAGAGTTTATGGATTTTTATAAAACACTACTACATACAAACACACAAACATGCTTAAAAATAGTGTATTTTCAAGCTTTATTGCAGTGTCGCAAGAGTTTACCTGCCTTGCTGGGCAAAGCTGCTTACAGCCTGTTAAGGGTCAGGACAGAAGATTATTTAATTAGGTGGCAGCCCTAACACTGGGTTACAGAGAGGGGAATGCTTCTTACAAATTGCATCCAGCAAGGTTTGTGAGTCAGGAATGCTTATATGAAGACTAGCACAAGGCAAGACAAAGAATTATATGCTCAGGACATCAAAGACACATGCTATATTAAAGAAGCCTCAAAACTTTGAGATAGTTAAGGTATCACAAATTGCACTTTCAAAGAAATATACTATGAAATGAACTGGAGCCCAGACACATAAGCAGCATAATGGAAACTGTTTTCCAAGCATTAGGTCAAGCACTGTGCAAGCCAGATCCTAACGGTTAATAAGATCCCAAACAGGTACTCTCAAAACAGACTTTAAATATTTACTTATCTGTAGCTTAATCAGTTTCCATTTACATGGAGACAGATGTTTTTTACAGTGGTGAAACCCTGGGTAGGTGGCCCAGAGGGGTGGTGGAAGGCCCATCCCTGGGAATATTCAAGGTCAGATTGGACCAGGCCCTGAACAACCTGATCTAGTTGGAGATTTCCCTGCTTATGGTGGACATAGGTGGACCCATGGCTGGACTAAGTGGCCCTTAAAGGTCCCTTCCAATCCAAATGATTCCATTATGTTATCATCTTAGTTTGAATGGTGGCAATTATGCTGCAGATGAGCTTCACTAACAGCAGAAAATGACAAAGCAAAGTCTGAAACTTACTCTTAAAAAAAAAAAAAAATCACACATCAATATTTGCAAAAATATTAGTCAGAAATACAGGTAACATAATACAAATTTAATGCAAGTCATAGTTTTTTACAGACTCTTACCTACACACTAACAAGCACCATCTTTCATTTTTAACTTATTTTAGAAGTTAGATATAGAAAAAAAGCAATCAAACAGAAGGGAATTAAAAGTGCAGTAGTTCTTCTTTGCACTGCATCTAGAGGTTCAAAATATTAGCAGTGACATAACTGCATTACAAGACTAAAGTAGTATTTTCCTAAGTTATTGGCTCTGTCTACTTGGAACTCAAAAAGTTAACAAATAAGCTATTATCATCTTCATTTCTGTTTATTTTAATCTCTTGACATTTTTCACTAGAAATTTTAGGTTCCTTCAATTTAATTTAGCTGATTTTACTCCAGATTTACATCCCCTAGATACAGCTGCAATAACAGAGATGCAAGTAGTAAGACTGTTTTACATCAGAATTTCTTTTTCACTTGTAGATCTAAGTTATTATTTTTTGGCTAAAGGCCAGTCAGTTTTAATGCTAGTTTTTAGTGAAATCTAGGAATTTTTTATTCCTAGATATCCTATCAGTTAGGATTTTTTTCCCCTCAAAACAAGAGCTATCCTAACCATCTGTATCTGTTAATGAAAACAGGCAGAAAATTCCTTCTCTGGACCAGAACATTTTCTGATGTATAACCTCCCACTGTGGCCAGGCCCAGGTTCTTACCAGTCTGTTTTGTTGATTTATTATTAACTCAAATCTTAACGCTTTTGTTTTGGTGCTTGTTTTGTTTTCTTCTGGTGCAAATTACCACCATTCAGTTTCACTCATCACCACCACCTTCACTTAGTTACTTTTGCAGACTTATGTGTGCAATCTCCCTGACCCACTCTTGTTTCTTCCAGGTCAAGCTTCTCCCTTGCTGCATTTCAGTTTGGGAACAGAACATTTGTCAGTCGGTAACAGTTTCTAAGAACTACACATTTATTGTTCTGCTTTGCTTCAGTCTTCTAGAACAGAACAACTTTTGATCTATTCTTGAACTCCACAGTCACCCTTCATTTAAGTAGGCTCCCAAGCAGACTTCTCTATGAGAGATTCCCATGCCTCTTAGCATTTGTGAATTTAATTTCAAGATTCCAGGTTTCTCTATGCACTATAAAGGTAACCTTTGGTAGTCTTCGATCAGCTCAGACTCCCACTAATAGGGCAACAGTGATGAGGCAGTTCCTCTTCCAGAAGGAGATGAAGAGAGGATATTACCATTTAGAACTGGAAAGCTCATGCTCTCAGCTGGGTCCTAAAAAATTAGCCTCGTTTTAAAGCATTAATCTAGTCTTCCTCACCCTGTGAATTAGCTTACCATTCACCTTGAACTTCGCAGAAATAATTTGCATTTCCCTGGAGAAGTCTAGCGATTGTGAGCCAAGTAACAAATGCCTGAAAAACAACATCAACATGGTATCGAATCTTCTCTTTGGCAGTATTAACACAACAATATCTAATTATTATTTTCACATCACCACCTAATTTGTTACAGTGTTATGTGCTGTGTCATGGTGCTCCAAAATGAACCCCTTTAGCAGAGAAAGGACAGAAAGGCAAAAACACAGAAATGTGGAATTGCATCCTCTTTATTAACTATTTTATTTTATCCTTTACAGAAGTTTTTAAAGATGTCATCTGGCCTACTTAAAGCTTCACAATATATAGAGATCACTCCCTAAGGGCCAGCCTTACTTATGCAAGCAGTTGCATTGCCCTAAATCTTGCCTCAAAGGGGTTACTGAGACCACATCTTTCATCTGAGTCTGCATTCAGCTCAGTAATTTTATTTTGTAGACTATGCAGGGTACAAAGCTGGCATGAAACAACAAAGATACATGTATACACTTCTAAGGATTATCTCATCACTGCACAATTCCTTTAGTTTTGCATAATTAACTATTAACAGTACTAAAACACCGTACTCTAAAAATCTGTTAAATATAGGGGTTGGACTAGATGATCTCCAGAGGTTCCTTCCAACATTACTCTGTGATTCTTTACCAAGCAGCTGCAAGCCTGGATAGCCTCATGCAATACCACATTAAAAACCTGAGGAAAATAACAGCCAGAAGAGAGCAGCCACCTCTCAAAAGTGCCTTTCCAAATGCCTCCTTGCACAGAGCTTTCTCCCGGTGTGGATTTTTTTTCTTCCTTTTGCAAAACACAGAAGTCACATGAGGAAGCTGAAGCAGCAAGGGCTCCAGCACCACAGCTTATAAAAGTACATACATACACACACACACACATATATATAGTAATTATGTATATAATAATATATATATAGATCATAGCTGAGAGAGACCAGCCTAAGCAGAAGGAGTTTGGGAGAACAGCAGCTCTGGCAGTAGTTTACCTGAGGGAACCTTTCCCTGGGCAGAGGCCAGAAAGACCAAAGATAACAATTGTTAGCACCAGTACCTGTAAGGTATTTTTGTACTTACGTCTGCTGTACAGGTCAAGAAGTCCTTGGAGTCCTTTTCAAAACATTTTAAGCCATTCACTGCGGCCCCACAGTCACATTTAGCCAGGCCCAGCACTGAAAACGATCACACATTCATCTGTCAAATCATACAAGGCGGGGGGTAAAGAAGTGTATGTCATCACCCTGAATAAGTCCTGGTTTAGTAGCAAAAAGAAAAAAAAAAAAAGTTGTGTTATGTAGTTAACATTCAACAAAAAAAGCCTACTAAAAGGGACCTTCTGGCAGCCCCAAAAATCGCCTTCCCCACACTTACGAGGAGCGGCTGAGAGACCTGGGGTAGTTAAGCCTGGAGGAGGGGAGAAAAACCTCTTCGTTCTCTCCAGATGGAGTCCGATCTCTCATACCCTGTCTGCAGTGAGAAGACCTGAGAAAACAGCCCCAAGATAAGAGAGGGGAGACTGGGATTAGATAGTAGAAAAAAAGGGTTTTTTCACTTGTCTGATGGTCGGACATTGGAATGGACTGCTGAGGGAGGTGGTGGAGTCACTAACCCTGGAGGTGTTTAAGAGACGGCTGGATTTGGCGCTGGGTGATGTAGTTTAGTGGTTTAGGAGTTTAGAGTTTCGAGGTTAGAGTTACAGTGAAATGCCGGCCTGACGGTTGGACTCAAAGGTCTCAAAAATCTCTTCCACCCCTGACTGCCCCACAACAGCGGCGCCGCCGCCATTTTGCGAACCCACCTTCCCACCCCGCAGATGACGCCATGAGCCTGCCCCCGCCCCCGGCGCGGCAGAGTACCCGGATGTGAGAGCCCCCGCCCCCTCCGCCCCGCGCCAGCGCCGCTCGCGTCCCCTCTCTTTCTCGCTCCCCCCTTCCCTCCCTCCTTCCTTTGCTCCCTCCGTGCGCGGGTCAGCGGAGCCTTTGCCGCAGTGACGGGAGCCGGATCGGGAGTGGACTGGGAGTGGCAACGGCGGCGGCGACGCCGGACAACGCACAGTGAGGCCGGGGTCGGCGGATTCATCTGCGAGAGAGACGCCTGACGCCCACCCGCCGCCATGGTGAGGACCCTCCCTCGCTTCCCTCCCTAGCTCTTCCCACCTTCCCGCTCCCGCCCCGCCGGAATATTCCAGATTGGGCCGAGTCCCCCACCCCCGCGGCCCCACCACCGCTCCGCCTTGGCGCTGCCCTGCCCCTGACCCGGCTCCTCCCGCCCCCGGGTCGTCCACGTCCTCCCGCGGGCGAGCGCTCTTCGGCTTCGTTCCCGGCTCTCTCCGGCGGCGGGCGCATCCCCTGCTCTCCTCCGCCGCCCACGGAACCCCGCTGGGATCTCCGCCTCCTCCCTCCACCTCCTTGGCAGCGCTTGTCGGGCTTGGCCCTTCGCTTCCCCAGCACCCTCTCACCTCACCCGCGCCCGGCCCTCTCCGCGGTCCGGGGATTCGCCTCGCCCGGGCTGCCTCTCGTGTGTTCCACAGAGGCACCAGCGTCTCCCGGAGCGGTTTCCAAACAGAATTCCGGCAATTTCGGCAGCGCTGCCTTGCGGGGGTTGTTTCGCAGCTCGGCGGGGTTCTCCCCCCGCCCCCGGTGCAGCAGCAGCAGCAGCGCTGTGCTGTTCGTGTGCGGACCAGAAAGCTGTAATGCACGTAGCCCAATGGACTGGATAATATGCGCTGTAACTGGGCTGGGGCGAAAAGCTGACACTTCACATACGATGGGTACTTGGAGTTTGAGGAGGCGGGAGTGCGATGTGTCCAGGTGTGTGTGTGTGTGTGTGTGCGAGAGTCGCTCTGTTTTTTCGGTCATGACGGGTTTAAATTTCCCTTTTTGTGCCGTAAAGTTAACCTGGAGTCCAGTATGGAGTCCTGTAGTACTTTACGTCGACACTAGGGGTATCTCCTGCTTTTCATCGCTGCCAAGAAATCAACGCCCTTTTTATTTAATAAACATTTATTTTAGTCGAAATTATCCAGTACCCTAGTTGCAGGAAGACCTGGCAATATTTTGGTTTTGCAGTTGGAGAAATACTAGTAGTTTAATTTTATTTTTTTCTTTTAGCCTTTTCAGAGCCAGGCCGGCTGGTTAACACATTGCATGTTAGACCTCACAGGGCCTAGAAGTAAAAAATGGATTTCCTTTTATTTTAAAGCAGCCACTGCAGTCTTTCCTTTAAAAAATAAAGTGACAGAAACCATGATCAGGCTGGTTTTGTGTGTACACTTTAATAGACATGCCTTTGGGGAAATGCTTTGAAATGTATGAAGCCTTGGTTTTGGTTGGGAGCACATCAAGAATGTGAGGGAAAAAATAGTTAATATTTTGAGAACAAGGTATTAATGAATTTGAGGTTTAAAAAATATTATTGTCAGTTATGCCATGGTTGCAATGCTGCTAGTTACTTTGAATGTATAGATCATCATGAATAGAGATCATTATCCCCACAACAGTTGTACTCATCCTGCCGGTAGTTGGGTCTTCTGTGAAAATTTTCTTCTCAAAGACCTGCCAGATGAGATAGACTAGCATGCATAAAAGGAAAGAAATACTGTTGAACTATAATGGCCATGTATGTGTCAGTGACCTTTAACTTAATACATGAATCTTAATACATGAATTTAACTTTCATGTGTTATTATGTCTTGATTATTTTTTCCTCCATTCTGTTATAACTAAAACTTTCCTATAATACTTTGATGGTATAATCATTTTGATCATTACTTCATGGCTTCCTGAATAGTATTTGTGCATGATGCATTGCAATGTGGAAGTGCATTTACTGGGGAAAAAGGGTGTGTTGAATGTTATCTCTGCCAGTAAAGGTGCTTGTTTTCTCAAATAAGCTGAACACCACCTTAGTTGTATCACTACAGTGGTTCTGGTAACACCTGATCTTAGGTGCCTTCTAGTCTGAAAACCAATATAAAACTATACATTAACAAAAAAGCACCACCAGCATTTCACGTAAGTTGCTGTTCTTTTTGTTAACATTAATCAGGGATGTTTTTGTTGAAAGAGTTCAATTTTAATGAAGTACAAGCCTTATTTCAAGCCTTATGGTATTGGAGAAATTTTTTTTCACAGTTTAGAACAACATTTCTTTTATGTTCTTACAAAATGAGAAAACTGACAGTTATGGGGAAAGAAGAGGTGAATGTATTGTTGTGTTATGGGAAAAAAAGACGTGAATGTATTGTTGTGTTTGTAGTAGGTAGCTTAAGATAAAATCATCTAGTGAGTCAAAGAATGTTTTTCTGGATGTTTAGGTATAGCCGGTTCTAAAATAATCTGCCAGAGCATACCATGACAAGTCCATTACATAATGCTAGAAGTAATGTTGATAAGCTATTTTTGTCCGAGTTGACTTAGCAAGTTTTTCCTATGAGTAGTGTTTTCTAGGAAAAGGTAAACAGCGCAGATAAAGGTATTAAATTATCTTAGTTTTTGGTAGATAAATTCTGTCTTCTTGGGATGGTCTGTGTTCTGGTTCATATCCAGTTCTTGAACTTTATAGATGTAGTACAGAAGCCCCAGAATTCTACAGAAATCACCCAAAACATTCTACATCGTGTGCATGCATCTTAACTAGTCTCTTACGCAGTTGTTTTGACTCACTTCACTTGAATACTAGTGCCTCTGGTGCATTTTCTCCAGCCAGAACTAACCTAACTCCGGTTCTAAATTACTACAATAAAGAACCTCTGAAACAGATTTTTTGGGGAGGTTTTTTTGGGGTTTTTTTTTGGTCGTTTTTGGTTTTTTTAAAATTGTTGTTGTTGTTGTTTTTGCAACAAAACAAAAAAACAAACAAAACCCCCCAAAAAACAAACCAAAAACCCCAGAAGACAATCTTAAATAGTTCTTCACTATTTAGCAGGGAGGGTGTTAAATGCTTTGGGTATTAGCTGAACAAAAAAGGAAGATAGAGCCTGTTGGTGGCAAAGGAAAAAGACTTTTTAAAAGGTAATTGTATTTTTTCACTATTCCTTTGGTAGAAGTAGAATTCTGTTTTTATATGGTTAAACTATTAATTTAACAATAGGTATGAATGAAATATGAGTAGTTGAAGGGAAAATAGTTTGTGGTGGGCATACCTCAGGAGCTCCATTATATTCATCAGCTAAGGCATCTGGCTTAGCAGGTGAAAGGAAAATTTGAAGAGAGTGAGATTAATAACACCTAAACTGTGGGGTTTATTAATATTTTAAAGTAGATGGGACTGCCTTCTGTCAATCAGTGCCAGAAAAAGAGAATTTAGTAATTCTGGTATTTCTGAGGAAACAAGATGAGGCAGAAATGCACATTTTAAACCATTTATCTTGATCTGCTTCTGCCTCCTCACAGAACGGGTCAGGTTGGAAGGTACCGCAGTGGGTCACCTGGTTCAACCTACCTGCTCGAGAAGGGTCGTCCTGGAGCACATTGCATAGGATTGTGTCCAAATGGTTCTGGAATATCTCTACTTAGGGGGACTCCACACCCTCTCTGGGTAATCTGTTCCATACTGTGAGGTCACTGCACAGTAAAGAAGTTCTTCCGCATGCTAAGATGAAACTTCCTGGGCATCAGTTTCTGCCCGTTGCCTCTTGTCCTATTGCTCAGCACTACCATGTAGAGCCTGGTCTATGCTTTTGGAACCCTCCCTTCAAATACTGATACACGTTGATTAGATCCTGGCTCCCTCAGCCTTTCCTTATAAGAGAGATGCTCCAGTCCCTTAATCTAGGTGCTGAATTGGTGCTTATCTGGCAGTGTTACAGAAGAAATAGCTTTTTTTTTAGTTGTAGGTATGCTTAATAGGGTTCTTCTACTGTAATTCATAAATTATTCTTGCATATGATTTTTCAACATTGCTTTGATTTTTTTCTTCTAGTTTGAAGAATTGTTTTGCTTTCCATCCCCATTTTTGCTGCCTGTATTTAGCTGTGTTTCACTAAAGAAAATTGTATCCTCTCCTAAAACATTTTAAATCTGAATGGTAGTTGAGCATAAAATTCTGTAGGTTGGACTTGGTGATTTTGGAGGTCTTTTCCAACCTAACTGATTCTATGATTCTGAAGACTTTGGTTTAACTATATGAAATGAAGATCAAAAATTGTTTTCATGGAAAAACATTTTTTTTAATTCAAGCTACTATATTACTTCTTGAAAGCAACTTGCTCTTGATTTCCTTGCCCCTCCTCTTCCCTGCCAAGCCTGTTCTCCCTTCTCTGTGTAGTATCATTTGTCACGTTGTAATTGAAAGAAAATTTACACTACACTGTTCTTTGTTCATTGGCAACCAATTCATATAGTGACACGTTTCCCAGTTTTCCATCCTTGTTTTCTTCTGGACTGTATGTTTTTCTGTTTTCCTGAGCTCACTTATTCCTTTATGTTCCTTGCAGAAGGACCATGGAGGTAAAGGGGACTGGCTGTTCCCATACTTCCTACATGCTATTTCTTTGCCAGAATCAGCAGAAACAGAGGAGGTGCTACTGTGTGATGTCCTTGTCATGATCCAACTCTTCTGCTGCTGGAGGAGTGAGCCCTGTGAGAATGGGGGAGTTAAAATTAGTGCGGTGGGGAAGGAATGATGACAGGCATATGTCAGCATAGAAAGTGGAGTAAAAAGTGCTTGTGCGTAAAGGTTACGCAGCTGGAACCTCTGAGCAGGATACCATTGGAAAATAAGCATCCTGTTTGACTTGCAGGCCTATGTTAGTTAAAATACAGAAAAGTTGGAACTCCTGGAACAGTTAGAATTTTACTGGCTGACATGATTGTATAAATTACTTAAATATGTTCTTTCTTTCCCAGAGACCCTAAGAATTTAACTTGCTGTTCTCTTGTGATGCTTGTAAATATTGCCCTTGTTCTGCAAATAGAACAGGTTGAGGTCATGGCAGGGTAATAAACTTATCCAAGGTCCTTGTTATTGTTTAGAAGTTAGCATTAGTATGTGATACTGAAAATGTATGTTTGTGACTTTGACAGTAAATATGTCTAAATCAAATTAACTGTTACAAATTTAGGAGTCTTGAGACTTAGAGTTAAAATGCAGCCACTAGAAATGTGCTGTGCATTGTCCATTTGGGTTAGGGCATGGGATGGTGTTCAGTGGTCAGTGGCTGCCTTCTTCCAACATCTTTTAACAGTGTTTTAGCCACTTCAAGTGACTGCTTTTAGAGATTGGAGCTGGAGATGGGTCTTTAATATGCTGTAAAGGCTACTCTGTTTTTTAGTTGTCAGTGGCCTAAAGTAATGTGCAGAATGAAGTGGGAAAGTCTTGGACATGCGCCTACGTCTTTTACTCTTTTAATAGATAAATCTTTTGGTATACCAGTTGAAGTATTCTGGGAGAGTCCAGGACTAGAAGCAATGTATTCTACTTGGTGTATGATGTAGCTAGATATTTTTGGTCACTGGATGAAATACTGTATTTAGTAATATTGACAGGAGTTTAACCAGGGCTAAGCTTAAACTATGTCTTTTCTTTCTGTTCAGGTCTTACATATATAATTTGAATGGCAAAAGTCTGTGGAGATTTGGGATGTTTTTAAGTTTCAGGTGTGTCTAGGAATAAAGTCCTTGTCTTTCAAATGAAGTAATTTCTGGAGTGTTGTTTCTACTTAATTTTGACGTTTGGTTAACTTGAAAATTTTGATTTGGTAGCTGTACTTTACTAGGCTTTTTCTATACAGACTGTGCTTTTTATGTTGCTACAAGCACTTTAACTGCTTCAGCAAAACTGTGTTGATGGTGCAAAGCGCCTGGAGACTATATCTGACTCGCCTGTAACTTGACAGTCATTTGGTCCTGCTATTGATACTCCCACAATTAAGGAAGAAATCTAGTGATATAAATAATCCTTAACTGCATTAAAGAGTTCTTGGAAACCCATTGAATGCATTGGATTAAAGGCAGCATTTCTTATGAACTACCAATACAAATCTTGCCTTCTGAGCTGTAAGCAGGTTGTGTCAGTTAGTGAATATTTGCAAAGTCTGTGTTGATGAACATTTTTAAGCAAACTTAAGGCAAAGAGCTAAAGCTTGAGTCAGCTTAAATTTAAAATAGTTTATAACATTGCCTTACTTAGGTAAGGTAGGAATTAAAAAATGTAGTAAGACATTTATGGAAGCAATTCAGTCAGAGTTTGGGAAGGGCAGGAGAGGAAGGAATGGGACAACAGCCCAGAAATGAAGCCGAGGGTTGATATGCTTCTGGGAAGAAACCAAGCTACAGGAAAAGTGGATTCAGCTGTGATTCTCACAAGAATACAATCCTAGGATAATCTTTAAATGCTGTGGAACTTTTTCTTCCTCTAATATATTTGTGACAAATATTGAGATTTTTTTTACCCCTTATTTTCATCAGCTGGAAACTACAGGACTCTTTCTACCTCTTCTCTGTTGTTACTGTGTATCTCCTCTGTGTGCATTTATCGGATGTTTAGGGTTTTTTTTTTTAGTAAGTGGTAAAAGACAAAACTATCTTTTCACTGCTGAATATGTAGGTTCTGAATAGCATCACTGAAGTTGATAAAAGTCATTTGAATTCCCTCTGCTGAATGACACTATGGCTAACAGAGAGGACTTTAAAAGGAGTTGTTTGGTTTGTCGTTGAGTTTCTTTTTCAATAAACTCCATGGCTGTGCTTCAGGCCTGAGCTTGTGAAGGAGAACTCATGTACATTGTAGGCATGATGACTGAACAGCTTTTCAGTCTTGTGTATGTAAGATGTTCCCTTAGGAAGTTTAATTTAGTATCAAGCCACTGCTACCAGGCTTAGCACTGTGGTATCTGAGCAGTCATGCGTCAGTTTTGTTGATAATGCTGAAGTGACTCTTCACAGATTTTTTTAGATTAAAGCCTGATTGCATGTAGATCTGCTGATGAGTCTAGAAAAAAAACTGATAAATAGGAGAACTTCTAAGCAGTGATAATTAAAATTTCAGATGAATACGTAGACTTGATTTTTATATTTGACTCAAGTAGACTATCTTGGCACTATAATAACTGCTCAAAGGTATTAAGTGAAATACCTGTTTGCTACAGTGATTCTTATAAAAGCGGTGTTAGTTCTCCTGAAATATTTTATTCAAAATGTTATTTATTTTATTAAGACTAAAGCATTTGCAGTAGGTACCACTGGTGTTTTAAGGTTTTTTTTTTATTTTCAGAGAATTCATTGAAAAATCAGATAAATGTAATTTGTAAATGTAAAGTATGAAAGGTTAGTAAGTTTGAATCTTGCGCGCTCTTGAATGTTATGGTGCAGCTCTAGTGTTGGTGCAGCTGAGTTTTGCTAAAGGTCAGTTCTGAAAAATTCTCTTTTGAGAGGTCTTAAAAGATTGGGATGGTGACTTAAAAGGTGGCCAAATGCTGTTTTGTGGCGAGAAAACAAGTGATGTGAGTAAAAGGGTCTAAAATGGAGCAGAGTGAGAAGATGGTGGGTTTAGATGTAGGCATTTTTATGTAATGATGTAGTAATAGTGTACTGTTCTACAGCAGGGTGCAGAATAACTAAAGATTCCAGAAAAATTTGTTTTAGAGAAAGGATGGATTTTACTAGTAGCTTTATCTACTTTCTTTGAGGTATTGTGTAGGGTCTGTGCAGTGTCATAAATGTTGTGTCAAGTCAATCCTTGTTACCCAGTGTTTCACAAAGAGCTGTTAAAACTCTTCGTTTAAAATTGCAAGTGTTCTTTGATTTGCAGTTCGTATAGACTGGTAGGCAGATATATATGCATTATATACTGCCTAAATGCTTGCAAACTGTAAATTTTTGAAAGTAGGACACATGAAGAGATAAGATGGTGAATAGCAGAAAGATGGTGGCCTGTGGTTCGGTGGATGGGTTGTGATTGCGTGCACAGTTGTCAGTGTTTGTACAGTGCCTTGGATTGGATTCTTGATTGTGAACAACTGGTAATTATCACTGGAAGTCCCTGGGATTCAGGGGTGCATCAGTAGAGGTGCATCTACTAGACTTATTTTGGAACCTGTAAACCCTATAAATAGCAGTAATTTTTCTAATGAATTGTGTGTACTCTTACGCTTGCTTTTATATACGTTTACAACTTTATGTGCATTTACTACTTAAGAAAATTTGTGGCTCTTCAGGACAGCTCTTTCTGGTTTTATCATCAGTTACAGCAATTAATAAGCTTTGATTTCTGCCAAGATTAAGCAATCTTCAGCAAGTGCTGTGAATCTTCTATTTAGAGATATTATAACTATTCTGGTAATTAGAATTTGGATAATTCTTTGAACATTTGATGTGAATGTTTATAAGCTACTGAAATAGGTTTGGACTTCTAATTTAATCCTTTGAGTACCGTATTATTAGCTTGTAGAAAAATGACAAATGTCTCTATTTAATACTCAATATTTGCAGTCCTGTATGTAAGAAATAATCCAGTTCCTGTCCTGAAGAACTTAACCTAAAATATTCTTCTAAATAGAAGCTTGTTTCTAAAAAGAAAGCTGTTTGAAGGTTTCAAATAGTCCATAGCAGGGAAAACCTTAATTGAAAGCATTTGTGTTGTTGATTTGTTGGGGTTTTTTTGTGTTTTTTTGTGTTTTATTGTATTTCATTTTGCTTTAGTTCTGTTGGGAAATCTGTGGTAAATGAAAGACTCTGGAAATTTTTAATGCATCTTCAGAAAACCAGTTTCTAATTTGTGGAAAATTCTTGAGTTCTGGAAATTAAGTGTTCACTTTAATAAGGAAGCTGATAATACCAAGAAGACCTGTTTAATGTTTTGTAAATTTCTTGATAATTACAATGGATTTGATCCCTCTGTTTTGGATCATAGACTTGATAGGTCCTTTTTTCGAACCATATGATTCATTTTTATTCTTTGTGAATCCTTGAATAGCATAAACTTAACCAGAACTTGTTAAAATGTCTCCACTTATTAGCTGACAGCTGTAAGTTCTGATTAAGTTATTTTCCTTTAGTAAAAAAGAAAAAGACAAAATAAGATTAGTGTTAACTGGTTGAGAATATGAATAATCTCTATATTTCAGATTCTGTTTCTATGCAACAATTCCCCTTCAGCAGAGCCTGCTTCTTCCTATAATTAGCGCTTCTTCCTATAATTAGCACTTCTTGCCCAGTTCTGCATCTTTGCCTCCTTGATTGTTTTTTGTTCGTGACAGTTTGTGAAATCAAATCCCCTTTTGAACAATCTTTTCTGTTTTGGAGTAGGTGTCATTTTCACAACAACTCTTCACAATGTTCTTCAGCCTCTTTTATGATGGATCCTGAATGACATTTTGCCTACTTTGTGATCTTTTCTTAAATTGTACTGTTTCCTCTGGGCAGCCACAAGGTGTTTATCTCCCTTCAAACTTGGATTTCCTTTTTTGATTTCCTAAGTGGTATTGAGCTGTTTATACGTTTCTTATGTGGAAAGAAAGGCTACTGACAGCATCTGCTTATGCAGCCTGTTTCTGTGCAGTGTTGTACATTGAGCTGTGTGACTTTCCTGACTCTGTTCTAACCCATTGTGGTAGAGCCTTTGTGAATTACTGATACTTTCTAAATTGGTACTTACACTTCCCTGCTCAAGGATGTTTGTTAAAACTGGTGCTAAACTGTTGTATGCAGTAGAGCTGCATTGTCTTTTTTTGCTCCAGACCTTTTCAGATTAATTTATAGTACCTGTGTAACTGTTCCTAGAGCCTTACCCTTTGCAGTTAACACATGACTCAATACACTGTCAAAATCTAAAACCTTAGGAAAGTTAATTGGTAAAAAAAGATGTACAGGTCATGTTGTTCTTCACTGTTTCTAACCTACTTCTGTGAATAGGAAATTACGTTGAACTGCAGTAGAGTCTTTTACATTAAGTAGCATAATACTGTTATATGATGCAGTGTAATCTCGTAATATATCTTCGCTGTTTTCTTTGCCCTCGAAAAATACCATTTGCAGTGAATCTACTGTCTAAACTCTCCTATAAAAAGAAGCCACCTAAACTTATTTTCTAACTGATAGTCATCTTCCGTTCTTTCCTTTCTCAAGTTTGATAGCAGTTTGTGGAAAGGAATCTACATGAGGAAGAAATACATTAATTATGTAACATTAATGAATATATGTAACTAGTTATATAATTATATATTAACACATAGAGTAATTTGTATGTTCATCACCTGTCAGAGGTTAACATGCTGCATGTCATTTCTAGCTTAATTCTTGTCTTTAATGTTTACCTCAGCCTAATCAGGCACAAGAATCTGTAGCCATTTCTTGCAGAAATTAGGGAAGAGATTTGTTTTCTTTGCTTGGGTTTCTGTGACTGCTGTAGCTCATTTTCTGCTTTTTGGAAAAACTCTCTGCAAAGGGAAATATTTTTACTCCTTCCTAATGCTCACAGCATTGCTGAAGTATAGTTGTAGGAAAATGATCTAATGGTTATTGGGTTTTTTCCTCCCTGTGGAGGTAAATGTCTTCTTGGTACAAGCCAATCCAGAAGTTCAGAAAGTTCAGAAGACTGAGCCATCCTTATATTTACTCATTTCTTGTATTTGAGCTATCACAACCCATATTTTTAAGATGTAATTTTTGATTCTACTGATACTGGTAGCCTTTGGGTTTTTGAAGATTACTCAAAAAGAAGTTTAAATTTGTAAGCATAATAACAAGACCTATACCTTAAGTGACGGTGATTTCCACAATCTACTAAGCGTGGTTGAAAAACAAGGCAGAGAAAAGAAAGCCTGTATTTCACACTCTTCATCAATCCAGTGACAAGAGTGCTTGACTAGGAAGTATTACAGAGAATATAATTCTTTGACTGTTAATATTGGAGGGATATTGAAATAAGAGTTAACTTGGCAGAGTTTTTACAGGGATAGGTCTATATAGAGCTGTTTGCTGAAGCTCCCTAGTTCTGTTTTTGGTTTTTTTGTTGTTGTTGTTTTATAGGTGCTTGAAATGCTGAGAATTAAATTGGCCTAATTAAAAGCAGCCTCATGACAATATAGATAGCAAATTATATTTCAATATGGTTTTAGGTCAAGTTAATATATTCTTGTAAAGTAATTGTTCTGTTCCTATTTATATGTAGGTCAGCCAGTGATGAAGTTATTATTGCTTTATGTTGGAGTGGAAGTTTGGAGTGTTGTCTGTGTGCTGGGAAAAAATTGTTTTATCTTCAAACTGTTGTGGAGAAAGAGAGAAGCTGAAGGAGCTTTAATCACCTACTAGGTATTTACCTGCAAAAAGTGAATTTTTTGAATATTTTGGGTAGTTTTGTCTTTCTTCATTTGTCAGAGTATGATATGCTAAATAATCTTAATTTCTGGTGAAAACTATGGGACTCTGTAGTTCTTCCAGGTTCTTGGTGATGCTTGAATATTTTGGTCTAATGTTTTGAATGAAGTTTTGTTCCTTTGTTCTCTGTGTTACTTTACTTTTCCAAGTCTGAAGTAGTTCTTTCTCATGAACATGACACAACTTACTGTTTGCAGTTGCTTGTATTTTCTCTTTTCATATTCACCAACAAAGGGGGAAAATCCTTCCTGCTAATGAAGTGATTAAATTTGAGATCATAAGTGTCTGATATCCAATTTATATCCAGTACTGTCCCCAAAAAAAAATCCGTGTGATATGCTTTAGTTTATTCTTTCTCTTAAATATCTTGTTAAATATAAGTTAATGTAATTTCTTCATTAAGATGTTGACTCTTAACTCTGAAAATCCCAGGATACCTCAGTCACTTTATCAAGTCTTCAGTCGCATTTTATGCTTTCTCCTATACTCTTTAGATAAACTTTTACGCTATATACTTCCAAAGCTGCTTTCTTTGAAAGCTCTCCGATGCTCTTCAGATCTGCTTTTGTTATGCGTAATGATTTTTGGTGTGTTTCAGGTTTATGGGGTTTTTTCGTAGCTTGTTATTGATTTGCCTATTCTCTTGCAGTTGTTTGTATTTTCTGCCTTGTTTTGTACTTGGATTACAAATGTTCTGGACAGTATGGTCTTGGTTTCATTTTTTACTAGCATGAGGTTAGTCCATGTAACAGCACAGTCATGGTGTGGATTGATTGAGAAACTATTGCAGTTGTCTTTAAATTTGAAAAGGACAGCTGCCATGGTCTCCCCTTTAGATAAGGGAATTAATTGACTTCAGTTTGTGTTGTAAACCTAGAAAGAAGTTTTGTAGGTGAAACTGGTCTATTAACCTAAGTGGAGCAAATAAATTATTATCTCTTAAATGTTTTCGTAACCTCTCCAGAAGCAGTGGAGGAGCAACCTGTTAATCCCAAAGACTTCCCATTGTGAGCTCTTAATGGCATCAGATCTTCAATTTAGTGGTGGCAGAATTTTATTTTTCCGCTACTGAAGGTTGTGTTGCTTCACAATCCTTCTGGGAAGCTCTTTCCTTGACTTTTAGAAGTTCATTATTCATTTATGCACCTATAATTACAAGGTTCTGAGAATTTTTGAGTGTGATGCAAGCTTTAAAAATGTGAGCTTTGAAGTGACTGGATAAGCAGATTGAGTTGTTGCTGCTAAAAAGTAGCAGCTGGGAACTGCCAAAAATGAAATTGTGAAATGTACCTTAGCTCATAAAGTTAATGCTTTTGTTCCTGTAGCTCTTTTTCTCTCAAGTTTTATTAACAGATTGCAATGTTTTTCCAAGTTTTGACAATGAGAGGTCTTATTGTTGTCTGTGGTTTCTCATACATATGAGGTTTTGCTTTTCTCCTTCAAATAACAAGATTAATTAGTTTTCTAGATGTGACACCATCTATTCTCTGCTTTACCTAGTTTTAAAAACTCAGTGGTGTCTGTTTCTAGCACTATTTATTATCTGTCTGTCTGAGATTCTGCAAGCTCTGTTAGGGAGTTCATAAAACAGAACAGAAAATGTGAATAGTCTCACATATTACAGATGGAACAATTGAGTTAAGTTTATAGTAATCTAGTTATCCTTTATGTTTTTATTATGTATACATCAAACTTGTGTGAGATAATTTGGGGGAATACATACATACCTAGTAAATGATATTATGAGTGTGCACTCTGACCTCATGGCTTCTTTTGTGCTCCAAATTCAGGAAAAGGACTTTGCAGTAAAACTGCTTTTATCTTTGGCCATTCTCTCTTCTTAAGCATGTTAACAAACTGTTCTTTGTTATTTCTACTGGGTCTCTATGTCTCATTCTGTCTTGGGTGATTTTTTTTTTTCTGGGAGACAGTGCAGGTGAGTAATTAGTGTTTGTGTTTGCCTGTACAGATCTATGATTAAACCAAGTACTTAATCATACCTCTAAGATCATACAAGTCTAGATTTTTGTGGGAAGCTGAGCAAGTCAACTGAGTTCAGAGAGGGAATGCTATGGGATTGATGTAGATGAATATATGTCATATAATCCCTGCTGTTAGTGGACAGACTTAATAGATTGCTTTTCAATCCTGAACACTTGAAATTCAAAACATTAGAATTTAGAATAAAACAAGTAGTTTTATTCTGTTTGAATAGATGCACTTTTTATTGCTGTTTCCCTTAATAAAGCCAAATGGTGTGTTAAAGGCTGAATCCTCTTATAACTTACACTCTTGATACCTTTAGTTTTTCTGTCTGGTAGAGGATTTGGCAACAGGAGCCATCTCTAATTTCATGTTTGCTTTGTGCTTCACTGATTTAGGGCTTCCCTGTGATATTGTAGAATAGATATTTGACTGTGATGGCCTTAAGCCATTAATATCTCACATTGGAGGAGACTTGTGGACGGTGAAGGATTTAAATAAACATAGTAGAAGTTACTGGCCAACTGCCAGCCAGGGCACAAGTGGCTTCCCTTAAAATGACTGTTAAAGCTTGAGCAGAGACATGACTGGATTAGATGGTGACTAAGGAGTAAATTGTGGGCTTTTCCTAGACTACGAAAGTCTTTCTTTCCTCCTTTATTCAGAAAGGGGATGTGGTAGAATCTGACATATGTGCAAGAGGGAAGAGTCTTCTAAGGAATCATTACTTAATTTGTTAAGAGCAAATGAAGTAAATGTATCTAAAATAGGTTTGGTGGTTTTTGTTTTGGTTTGCCTGTTTTTTAAAATAAGACTTTCTTTTTTTTTTTTTTTTTTTTTTTTAATGTAGCAAAGGGAATTATAACACTCAGCATACTTGAAAGAAGCAATGCCAGGGTGCTGTAACAGCTTTAACCTGACTTGATCTCTGCTGTAATCCCAAATCCACCAATCCCCTTTGCCTTGGTTCATTATCTCTGATGTCTGCAATTTAAATATGTTGAAGAATTAGGTATTAATCTTTTTTTGAGTTCCTTCAGTACTGAAGGTCACAGAGTATTTTCTTTAGAGGCAGGATTAAAAGTTTAGGCTGCTTTGGGGGTATCACATTTAAAACTTGAAATCTTCTGCTTTCTAAGGTAAGTTAAAAGAAGCTATTTGGTTTTCTGAGTTTGTGATTTTTTTTCCCCTGAAGTGTCGTCTTTTCTCTATGTAAAATGCTTACAGCCTTCCTTGATGTTTGCTGTTGATTAATATTCAGGTGAGGTATTGAGTTAGAATATTAGCAACAACTGTAAGACCTATCTTTTTGTACCTTTATGGTTTCACCTTTAAGATCCTACATAAAAACTGAGCACTGATACAAGTTCAGTATCAAGGTACAAGTTGTTTATCAGATTTCTGGTAAATTTTACAAGAAATGTAACTGAAAGTGTCTACAAAAAGTTATTATAAAACTTCAAGGGATAATGATTGGCATGTAGGGGAGAACATAATTTATGCTGTAGTGTCTAAATGGCAGCTGTATACAAGCATAAAGTGGAATGGAAGAGTATATTGGCTGGCTTACATCACTGGTTTTAAACTGCTGGTTGGAATTGTAACAGAGATGCTAGGGAGTTGTGGATGTATTATGCTAGATAGTTGTAGCCTCTTGAAAATTATGCCTGCCAGAAAAAGGAAAATGTCTCTACCTATTTAAAGAAGACCTTAAATTGATTGGACAGCAATGTGTGATCTGTGTTTTTGAACACTTCCTCGGTTGGTGACTCCATCACAGCCCTGGGCAGCCTGTTCCACAGATTTTTCCAATGTGAACCTCCCTGGTGCAGCTTAAGGCAGTTTCCCCTCGTCCTTTTCCTAGTTGCCTGGAAGCAGAGCCTGAACCTCACCTGGATACAGCCTTCTTTCAGGGATTTGTAGTGAGATAAAATCATCTCTGAACCTCCTTTTTCCTCAGCTAAACATCCCCAGCTTCCTCAGTTGCTCCTCATGGGACTTAACATTCCAAACCTTTTCTAGACTTACTCCAGCACCTTAATGTCCTTTTTGAAGTGAGAGGCCCAGAACTGAATATATGATATGATATTTGAGGTGTAACCAGTGCAAGTACAAGGGAAGAATGATGTTCCCGGTCCTCCCAGCCACACTATTCCTGATCCAGCCGGGATGCCATTGGCCTTCTTGGCCACCTGGGCACACACTGGCTTGTGTTCAGCTGCTGTCAGTCAACATTGTTGTGTCATTTTCCGCTGGGCCACTTTCCAACTACTTTTCCCCCAGTCTGTGGTGCTGCCTGGGTTGTGACCCAAGGGCAGGACCTGGCACCTCACCCTGTTGAACTCATACCATTGGCCTTGGCCCATTGATCCAGCCTGTCCAGATCCCTCTTGCAGAGCCTTCCTACCCTCCAGCAAACAAAACTCCCATAGTGTTATTTGCAAAATGATAGAGTACCCTCGATCCTCTTGTCCAGATCATTGACAAAGGTATTAAATATGATCTGCCCCAAAACTGAGCCCTGGGGAACTGGTGGCAGGCTTCCAGCTGAATGCAACTCCATTCACCACCAGTCTTAGCTTGGCCTCCAGGAAGTTTTTTTAAACAGTGAACTCCTGGCCCATCTGAGCCATGCGCAGACAATTCCTCCAAGAAATTGCTGTGGGAGACAAATGTCAAAGGCTTTTCTAAAGTGTGGGCAAATGACATACACAGCCTTTCCTTCGTCGGCTATGTGGGACACCTTGTTGTAGGAGGAGATGAGGTTGTTCAAGCAGGGCCTGCCTTCCACAAACTCAGGCTGACTGGGATGATGGAGACAGATTGCATGCAGTGTGTGATTGCACCCAAGATGATCTAAATACCAACATTTAACATCAGTTCATAAATTTCATCAGTTGCTTTCAGGGGTCCAGGAGAAAATAACTGTAATATAATGCTGCAATATGCATCTTGTTGCTGGCTGACTAAAGAATTAAAGAAACAAGTTGTGGATACTCTTCCATAAAAATACTGTTCATTCTTTTGCATATAGACCATTGAAAGATTTATTTAGTAAAGAAATACCAAAACTGATTTTTTTCATTACTTGTGCCACTCTGTGAATTCAATATATGTTGCTAGTTCTAGCTATTAGGGTTGTGTTCATAATTAGAGTTACTGATTTTAATGGCAAGTTTTACTTGGAGAAATGCAACTCTTTAATACCAGTGGAATGCCCAGGTTCTTTATGATCACACTTGACGTCTATGCTATTTACCTTGTACCATTACTGCGGCTTCTCTATTTTCTTGTCTTTTCTTTCCGTATTTATTTACTTGACTTTAATCCTTGACTCTTCTGTATAACCTGTTAGGATTTGTTGCTCGTTTGTATCCTCTTCAATTCCTTCTATTGCATGTGTGGATAACTGAATGCACACACTAAAGGGTAGCACGATGCCCAGATCTGACAGTCCAGTGCCAGAAAATATATTGGATTTTTGGATAGCCAAGGTAATGGCTATGAAATATGGGCTTTGGTTACAACAGTAAATGGAATGAATGTAATTAGAGCTGAGGTGGTGAAAATTGTAGTGTAGTCATGAAGGCTCAATAAATGGTCATTTGTACTGGATTCAGCTTGGAAATCTTGGACGGTAAACTACTGTCATACTGTCCTAGCTTCAGGATAGACTGGATTTGTTGGTAACCTGAAAACATAATGCAAGATTGGCAAGTGTAGTCTAGCTTACTGCTAGGAGATATTTAATTTTTGAACTTACTGAATGTGAGGTGGGTGTTATCTTACATGAATTCTTACGTATTTCTTTAATTCCTTCTTTAGGACATGATATTAGAAAACAGGCTGAGAAATTGGGGTCAACAGTGAAACTGTCACTGCTCTTATGTTGCTTGAACTTCTACAAGCCCTCTTATTCAATGTCTTCAAATTTCTTGGCTTTGCTTGATTATTGCTTTGCAAAATCTAACTCAACATTAGTACAACTGTAAGAACCTCAGAGATAAATTTATTTTCTTTGAGTAGAAGTCTTGTGTTGGGAAACTGCTAATTCCACGTGGAAGTATTTATGGGAGTTGCACTCTCTCTGCCTGAAATACTTTTAAGCAAAGTAGATACGTTGTAGTTGCTTTGTATAAAGCAATACAGAAGTCACTAAATGTTGTGACTTCTGTATTGTTTTATACAGATTGTGTAAAACAAGTTATTTTAAATGTCACTTTTTGAATTTTGTCAGTTGGTCTGCACTATTATCGGTTCTTCAGTTAAGTCTTGTTTTCAGATAACTATTCAAATTTTAGGTGGATTTGCTTACTGCCTGCAATAAAAAGCCTAAAAAGTGACTTAATTATTCCAAGTCAAAACACAAATGCCTAATTCCCTGGTGGTCTTATCTGTAACATTGCCTTTACAAGTTTCCTTTTCCTGTGTATAGATTTCATATTCTTGTTAAATAGAAGATAATATGTGGCATATTCTCCTTGATTCATAGACTCCTCTTGGACTGACACAATGTTGCTGTGTTGAGTAGTTTGTTCAAGGGTTTTTGAGGTTTTTTCTTCTTCTCATTGTACTTTACAAAAAAGGCCAAGTAGAACTATATTCATACTCTTTCTGAACAGGGTAGATTAAAGTATTTTTTTTGCTGCTTTTTTGCACTGAAATCTTGTTCTTGCTTTTCTTGTTTTAAACCATATTTTTTGTGGTGTCTACAGAAACTTTGTGTATGTCTTTCATCTGCGCTCTGGTAAACTCCTTTCACTGTTTAATTTTCTGGTAAGTTCCGTATAAAATGTATAAATTACAGTAGGTGAGATCTTGCATATTTTTGTGACCAGCATTTAGTTTGGAAATTCAAATATTAAAGTGGCTTAAGGCATCCTAGGATTTTTGTGAAATTTATTTTATTTTTGTAGATTTGTCTATGTAGCATGTTCTATTCATGCAGAAGTTTTTACAGCCTTGAAAACATAAACCATTGTTTTTAGTTTGCCTACTTGCTTGCTGTTTTTTGATGAGGAATACCAAATGAGGAATACAGCCAAAGCGCTAGTAATTTGTTAAACAACGATCGTTTAAAAAAAAAAAACAAAACAAAACAACCAAATTAAACTTCTTTTCACCAAGCAGTTCTTCATTGTTAAAGCTTTATGGAAGTGACAATACACGGAAAATGAGCTTGAAGAAGGAGGAAGAATTCTCTGCAACAGGTAATTGTCATCCATCATTAGTTCTGGTGGTATGGAGAAGAATGAGAAAAGACAGAGAAGCATTTTGGGTGTTTTTGAAGCAGGGAGAAGGGTCTTATGTGTGGGCTCTTCTTAAATGCGAACTCCCAGCTGCTTTCATCTTTCTTTTTAATACTCCCATTCTTTTGAGTTGTAGTAGGAGATGATGGAAAACAGCTTTTTGTGTAATTAATAATTGAAGTTGGCTATTTTGATAATGCCTAGTTCTGGTCCCTAGCTGACATGGCTTGGGCTGTTTCAGTTGTCTGCTGAAATTTCTTGCTTTTGCTAACAGTGGTAATTAGTAGCATATAGTAGAAGGCATAGAAGCAGATGCAAGAAGCACAACATACAGTGTGTTGCCAGCACCCCAAGAGGTACCCTTGTATCAAAAACACAAATGCAGAAACATCTAGTGCAGAGGTGGAATAGCCAGTGCTGTGACAAGGCAGTTTGCATATTTAAGGAAATTTACAAGGATGTACAACTTACATTGCTTTTGTATGCTGCTGCAGAAAATAAATCTTGTACAATTACTCCTGTACATGTACTAAGCAGATAAGGAGACCACTCTTTCCCCTTGTTGAATTAACTGCATGGCTGTGGAAACAAATTGGACTCCTTGAAAGATTAGGAATTAATTTTCTGATTAACTGACCAAGAATTAATTCTCATTTGTAGTGACTCACAAAACCCCCACCCCCTTTGTAGGACTAAATTTGAGATTAGTCCTAAGGTGAAATAGTCACCTGCTGGCATTTGAACACATTTTCCACTTTTATAAAAGCAGGAAACATTTGAGGGCTGATGCTGTAATTTAGCACTCTGAACTATTTACAAAAAGATGCATACCATGCAGAAAAGTAATGCATAATCAGACCTAGAAATAGTGTTCCACTAATATATGCTGAAGAACTGCTTTGCAGTATGATATCTGTGTACATGCTGTTTTGTATGAACAATTGTAGCTAAGAATTGAAATTCTGTTACTAATTTTGCTAATTACTAATTTCCTTTTTTCTTTTCTATCCACAGATCTTCATATCTTTCACTAAGAGGAAACTTGTCAAGATAATTGCTTTAACTATTCTACCTTGGAGCAGCATGTACAAAACTGATGTTAAGAAGAACGAGTGATTAGTATTTGAAATAACTGCCAGGGAAAAAAAACCAAGAAAGAGTTTTTAAATACATACATAGATATATATATATATGTGTGTGTGTGTATAAAATTTACAGAAGATATAATTACTAAAGTCCATTAAGAGGTTATTCTTACCTAACAAAAAAGGCACAGTTGCTGAAAGGAGAAAAGAATACTTAGTAGAAAATTAAAAAACGCACTTTTGTTCTTAAAGGAACACATTACATGTCATATCAACTCTTTTAGTGATATGTTTTGCCTTCACTCTAGGAAATTGGTATTTCTGCAGTTTTCAGAATTGGGTCAACCTTCTTGTAGTAGATTTTGGACTTTCCCCTTACCTGTAATTATTTCTGTCAACAAGTCACGATTTTGTGGCTGCTTAACTGGGAATGAACTTGCAGGCTTCTAGCAGCATTTAAGAAAATTTCAAAACTATTCTAAAAGGATAAGAGTATTCAAAGTATCTGTAGTATTTCAGCTGCTTTTTCTACTTGTGCAGCTTGAGAGAGAGTGGAGTTCAGCAGTCTGATAGCAATACCCAGATGCAGCTGAGCAAGGCATGTTTTACATTGGGCATAGGTGCCAAGTAAATCTCTTGTGGAATGTTGACTCTGTAAAAGCTGTGTTTCTTAAACAAACTATGTGTCACTGGTTTCTAAATGTGCTAGTATAGTGTATATGAGCAGATACTCTCGCTTTTTGTGAGGTATGCTAAATATATATCTGGCAGGAAGCACTAATATTATAATGAGATTTTAAATTAGACAATCATATATTGTATCAGAACCTTTTTACTCTGCAGGTGCATTTGTGTAATGAATTTTCTATCCAAGATGAAATTACATCTTTGGAGTTTTACACTGACTTTGGTCTTTATAGATTAGTGTAATTTAAAACTATAAAATAAAGTATAAATGCAGTGTTGTTTTAGTGAATAAGGTGTATAATTTTAGTGATTTTTTTGCAGTAGCTCAAATTTACTGTTAGTGCACTCAATCACAAAGAATATTTTTCAGTGTTCTTTAGAATGCTTCCTCATCTGGTGTTAAAATTAGGTAATTCTTTGCATTAAAACTGTGTATGAAAATGTGTATCCAGCTTTCTTTCCCTTTTTTTAGAGGGTTTATTTGATGCTTAATGATGTCTCATAGCTGTGCTTCCCTCCCTGCTTTTTTTCTGATCACATGAATGTGGATGTAGCTCTAGCCCTTCCATTTTTACTTACCGCCTGCCTATTCTTAAGCAAGAAGTGTATTCAGCCTAATTAGTGTCTGCATTTCATGGTTTATCTTCTGTCTATGTCATAGAGTGTATTCACATACTGAATGTATGTGAGGACAAGTAAGCAACCTTCTTGTACTGTTGCTTGTGGAATATGATAAAAAAGGCCTGCTTCTGAGACCAAATCATTCCTCTTAATCTGTGAAGATCAAGCTTTGGTATAGAGCACCATCTTTGTGTTTGTCCAGGTCACAGCAGTGCAAACAGGAATTTTGGCATGAGTAGTTCAGATATTTATTCATACCAACTCCACCCCCCCTCCCCCCCCAATATCTTTTTAAATCTTACAAGAATTTTGGATTCTTCTGTGAAGATGAATATTCAACACCTCAATAGCAGGTAACTACTTTTTAAATTACTTTACTTAAATACTAGGTGGAAAATGTTGAATAATCATTTGTTACATTTTTACATTGTAATTTACTAGATTTTTCTACCTTTTTAGATATCCAAGATCCAGTCCTGGATAGGTAAGTATTCTGAACACTTTTTTTAGCAGTAACTGTTTCAAACAAAAGCTAAGCTGAAATTTATTCACTTTTTTCCCTGATCTCCAAATATTTTTATAGGCTACTCCATTTAGATAACTTGCTTATGACTTAGCGTGTGCATCTAGATGCATAGTAAGGCTCCTTACTCAATTCATGAACTGAGAACAGTCCCATTTTTTTTTTTTTGTCATGTTCAGTTTTCAGAAGCAATTTATGTGTCTTTAGGCAGATTAATTGTGATAGTCTGTACCAGAAATTAATATTCTCCCAAGACCTAAACAAGGATGTAAATGCCCAGAACAGTAGTAGTTAAGATTGTATATTTATGTGCATGTGCATAAATGCACTGGTTTTAATTCAACTTTCTCCTTTAATTTGCAGCCTTCCAGTCTGGTGTTTTTCTTGCCTCTTCATGACTTCGTGTCTTGAGCAGCCTAGCTGGATCCCCTGGTTCCTGTTTCTTCTTGTCTCAAAATTCTGCTTTCTCCCATTTTAGATTCCCTACCCTTTTATATTCATATACATACACTAGCCTTTTGCCACCTGTTTTGGTCTTTGCTGTTTATCCTAAGACTTTGGTTGGGTTCCATGCAATATTTTCTATATGGCATGCTCTCCTGGATTCCCTGCCACAGTGCAATTAGTCAGTACGAAGAGCATCCCTGACGTGCTTTTGAGGTTTTAGTGGCCTGATGGTCCTCATCTACATTTCTGTTCTGCTGCTTTGTCTTGCTCTAAGTAGACATTGGAGAAGATATTAAGGCTGTACCTTTTGCTGCCTTACTTAGAAAGCAAATGGGTGAACATTTTTAAAAGAAGCAAGACAGCCTGTGGATTGTGGGGGATAAGCAAAATGAGTTCCTGAGATTAAAAAATGCAAACTCCCCTCAACAACACCACCACATCTCCTCTTGAACATGTTTAGATTCATGAGATGTTTGTTCTGCTCCGTTCTGCTCTAATTAGGAAATGGCAATCACATTTGAGCTTCTAAGCTAAATGTAGTTCTTCCCTTTCCCCCCCCCCTTCTGTCAAGTAATTTCTGTATTTCTGTTCAATTTTGTATAATTTTGATGAGCCTTTCTTTGCAAGCACTCAGCTGTGGAATCCCTTATGTTCCACACCATAAGAGAATTGCTGCTGAATTGATTGGTTTAGACTCATCTGAAATACGCTTTGTTTTCTTGTGTAACACACTCCCTTAAAAACATTTGTTTTGAAAGTGTTTATGAATCTCTTCAGTTTTTTGGCTGTTTCTTTGCTAATGGATTCAGAAAAGTCATTAAGCATGTGTGTATTGTGATCTCTGGCTCAGAGTGAGGCATTTGGGGGAAAATACCAAGTTTCAGTTTTTTTTGGTGTTTATATTGCAGTAGTTCTTGTTGATTTTCTTGTGTGCAAATTTAAAGTGTTGATACCCTCAAAGTTTTAAGATTTTTGTGATATTACTGTGTTGTTGCGTAGCAAGGATTTAAAGTCTTAGTTTGACTTTCCATTCACTTACAAAGCAGGAACATATTAACAGAGTACATTACAAAAATATTTAAATGTAAAGCTGTTATGTCGGAGTTTCTGGTCATGTAAAACTTGTGTAATTCTTGCGGTGTGAATCGTTTTTGGGGAAATGGGCAGGTGGTTCAGGGAAGAAAACTTGATACAGTTTCCTTATGCAAATTGAGTAAGATTTGTCATTGGAATTCATAAGAACATGTCTTCTTCTGCTTATGAGATAAAATGGTAAAGTCGGTTTTGTGAAGTTTTGAAATTAAGTATTTTTAACTTGAAAAGTAGTATTTGCTCAATATATAAGTAGTGAGTTTATTTTTCTGAGTTTAGAATATGGGATTGAAGTTCTTGTCATAATTATGTGAACTGACCTTTTCATGGGAATTCTTATTTAAGGAGACTTTTTAATGGTTTTATATTTCTTTGTATATTTTGGTAACATAGATCTATCCAAATAAAACACTCTTTGTGATTGGTGTGAAATATGTGTTTTAAATAATAATGTAACTTGTATTGCCCGAGATTTTTAAGGTGCTGAAATTTAAATAGTTCCTTAAAGCAAATTTGGGAGTAATTGCAACTTTGTTCTTTTTTCTTGTTGTGTTTCAGGGAAATGAGGCAAGCTACCCTTTGGAAATGTGCTCGCACTGTAAGTTTTCTTTTAATTGCTACACTGTATTGTTACAGTAGTGAATTTTGTTTGGGGGTTGATATGTACAATTTTCCATGTATGTTATGCAGTTTATATACTAAGCAAAAGAGTAAAATTAAAAAGTTAAAAATTATGCTTGGAAATAATACAGCTTTTGCTGTTAGATTGAAAAATCAAAAATCAATCCATCTTTAAAATAAAAATCACTTCAAGTTTTGAAGGTTTTCTTTGAGTGTTCTATTAGAATATAAAACAAACTTATGATAGTCTTGATGTCTGTAGGGTGAAGTGTAGTTCAGCTAGTGGGACTTTTCCATTAGTCCTGGTGCCAGTTGCTCAGAGATGTGGAGCAGCTCATGGTGCAGTCTGTACTGTTTTAGGAGTGAAGTATATTGTTTAAACTGGCTTTGTGCCCTCAGAGGAAGGAGTGGTGGAGACTAAATGAGCTCTTTTTTCCTCTGTGTATGCTTGCAGCCAAGCAGTTAGGTGAGAACCCACATGGTGTTACTTGCTCTTGGCCACGTGAGAATAAAATTTGTTGCTCCATTTCATGGGGTTAGTCTACTCTGTAAAAATGACAGTATTTTGTGCTTAAAGCTGACCAAAGAAAGGGTTGTCTTG
Organism: Oenanthe melanoleuca; assembly: GCF_029582105.1. Taxonomy (NCBI): domain Eukaryota; kingdom Metazoa; phylum Chordata; class Aves; order Passeriformes; family Muscicapidae; genus Oenanthe; species Oenanthe melanoleuca. The sequence continues at coordinate 108,691,225 of NC_079336.1, read as the reverse complement.
TAAAATATTCTTGTGATGTTGTGCTAAGCGTAGCTATTCTTAGTTGATTTTTCTATTGAATGATCTTCTTCAATAGAAAATCAGCCCCAAAGTGTGTGTAGACGTGTGTATGTGCCTTCTGAACCACTTGATAAAATTTCTTATCTTGGGTGGATCAGATCTTGTTTTTAAACAGGGTAACTCTTCAAGAGAGCATCTTTCTAGACACTTTCACAGTGCTTGTCATGTGGTTGTGCAGACCTCTGGCTCTTGTAACTCAAGCTGTAATAGAAAATAAATGGTCACAGAGAAATCTTTGTTTAAATGTTTGGTTTTTTTTCAGAGAAACGAGGCTTTAGCTGGTAGTTTGCATGTCCTTTTTGCCTAATAGGGAACATCTACATGGATTCTAATTTGAGTCATAAGCTTGCAAACAGTTGAGAATATCATCCCCAACAGTGCATAGCTGTGTAATGCTTTCAGGGTATTTTATTAAATGCGAATATATGGTTGGAGTTTTGTATTTGATGAAGACTTGAGTAGTGTTTTCCTGAATCATATATATATATATATCTCAGTCTTAAATTACTGCTTCATTTGTCAGTGTTTTATTATGGACAGACTGGTTTCTGAAGAATTATGTTTTTTGTGAGTCGTGTCAATGTCAGAATTGTAAACAGTGTTTTGCCATCTTTAACTTCTGATTTTTGGACAAGCTATATTCATTGGTAGCAACAGGCAGCCTGAAGGTTTATTATTGAACTTGTTTACCCATTTTTTATTGCAGAGAAAGTGAGGATTTTTGCATTATATTCTGTGATTAAAGTGTATGTTGAGGCTGTTGTTGTTTAAATGTTAAGTTTTGCATGACTAAAGCTATTTCTGCTCTGATAGCCTTTCTCACAGCAGAAGGTTAGCTGTGTCCCTGGGCAGCATAACTGTACACACCGGGAAAATTGAGTTATTGCTGTCCCTCTGCTTGGATGGGCCCAGCCGCTGCAATGATAGTGCTGTGCTTAAAGATCCTATGTGCCTCAGTATTCTGAAAGCTGCGGTTTCAGGCTCAGATGTGCACAGCTGCATGTCTGGAAGCAAGACTACTGAGTAGACATTCACATTGTTCTTCAACTGTTCAATGTTCTGCTGCTTCTCAGAAACTGTCACTGACAGGTCTAAAGATTTCAAGGCAAGGTTAGACAATGTCTTTGAAAATCATCTGATACGGATTTTGAATTTTCACCTTTTGGAGATTCCCAGTTAGTAATAATATATTAATGCTATTTGCATGGAGGCATTGGGTCATAACATCTCCTTGGTCCTACAGTTGCTACTTTGGTGTCTCATAAGAGTAATTTTTTGTTAAAGTTGGCAGTTATGCAAAGCAAATTCAGGATACCATAGAGAGGTACACGCCATTAAATACTCAAGCATATTCTTTTAACCTTTCATTTTAGAGCATTAGTTTCTTCTCAGAGGGTGAATTAGTTTGTTGGATTCCTTAAAGTGGTTTGGTTTTGTTTCTCAGCTGTGCTGGACCAGAAATTACTGAAAAACTACCACTCCTTTCCATGGTGAAAATTTGATGTCAGTCAGAATCTGTCAAATTATCCATAAGAAAAAATAAGAAAAAAAGATGTAGAGAAAACTATTTTGTAATAGAGTGAAGAATAGTTTATAGTGTAGTATTTTTAATATAAACATTTTTGTAGAGTGTTTGGATTTTAGAATAAGAAGACTAGTATCTCTTTTCTAACTTAGGAAATTATAATTGACACATCTGAAGTCATGAAAAGGATTAGGCCAGCTGTGTGTAAGCATATACAAGACAAGTGGTTGAATGTGTTCTCAAGGGCATCATCTTTTTGAAATCTGACCTCCAAAACTGAAATGGCTGACTTGGTTGCTACTCTGAAACGTTATATTCGTGAATCAGATGAGACTGTAGGTAGAGATGTGAGTTTTGCTGACGGTCCTTTATTTTTGAGAGCTCCGCAATACGTTTTTCCGGGGGAAAATTAGTCTGGAAACATTTAAAATTCATTTCAGAACATGTTTGATTTACAAAATTTCTCCTAATACCTTTGCAATATTCTTGTCTATAATGATTTCATGTTTGAAAAATAAGTGAAATGGGGTTCTCTGTGACCCTGCTCTGATCTGGCTTTTGTTAATTAAACCTTTGAGCCAGTATTCTAAGAGTATCTGAAAAGCCAGCCTTTTAAATATGGGGTAAACATTTAGATTTCAGAAGTGCTCAGCACTTAATTACTGAGAGATGTACAGCTTTCTTAATATCTGTTCCCTTTGCAGATGCCTGTGTGTATACTGTGTGCTCTGCAGTAATGGTTGTATCATGTTTCTTAATACATAAGCAATTATCCTGTTAAAGCACCACTAAATGTAGTGAATTCCAGAAATCTGTAGTTTTAGGGCATACTTTACTTCTGGCTCTCACATTAATATTAAGTTAGTTATGTACCTTTATTGTTAACTGGAAAAATATAATTAATTTTTTTATGATAGTACTGTTTTCAACATAGAGCACACTGAAATTGGCTTCTAATAAAGCTTTTTGAGTTGCCACTTTAATAGTTTTTACAGTCTTATCTGTACGTCAGTTACACGCACTACAATTTGAAACAGAATTGTTTTAAAATCTAAGGGATCATCCTCTAATGCTGTGTAGGGGGGAAGAAGTGAGGTACTCAGTAATGTGGATCAGCATATTAGAAAGTGAGCAACTAGGAGATAAGCCTCCTGCACTAAAATGGGAGTGAGACAAAGAATGAATTTGCATGTAGTTTCTTGGAAGCATTTTAACCTGATTCATCATATTTTTAGATGTATGCAAATGGATTCTAGAGATGAAGCAGGTGTTGTCCCTGAGAATTTTAATACTTGGATGGAAGAGGAATTTTTTGAACGTACTGATAGTTCTTTAACAAAAAAAATCCTTAGTACCTGAACTACTTAACACCTGCCTTACGTTAATTACAAGGGGAACAAAATTCAAAATGGATTATAAATAATTATAAGTGTTTTAGAACAGTGCAGAATTTTATGTTTGTACAGGATTTCAAAGAAAAGCACTTAACAGTTATTATTTCCAGCCAGTCAGTAAGTTTGTGAGCTCGGGCATCAATGCCAAGGTGATGGGATGTCTGATTCTGCTGAAAAGCATAGGAAGCACAGAGCCCCGTGTCATCTGGGGAGCTCAGCACAAAAAAAGCTGATTCATATCTGAGGTAGAGGAATGCTCAGGGTTGTTCAGTGTGGTGATGAGTCACGGGCAAACTCTGCCTCAAACAGTGTAAACAAAGCTCAGTACTCCTGATTTTACTGTGGTGGTATCACCCTTTTTACATGACAGTAGACTTGGGCTTCCTAGGAGTTTTAGTGTTTTTATCTCTCCTGAGCTGATCTTCTTAAATTTTGTCTGCTACTGCCACCATCAGTCCTTTCAGTTCAGCTTTCCCTTGATCTGAATTATCTTGTGCCTTGCATTTCTACCAGAACTTGAGAGAGTTTGTATGGGCACAAAGTCATATTTTTTGTTCAGACACTTAAGAATTTAATTCAGTGATCTGTTCTTTAGTGAGAGCTATGTGGAATTTTAAGAAAGTCTGTTGATAAGACAAGGAAACTAAAGGCCTTGTAAAAAAGGGGAGCACCCATCTTGGATGGGAACTGTTGTATATGTGCATTCTGGGAGATAACATCAACAAAAAATAAATAAGATACTAATGAAATCTGCTGTTATAAGTAAATGTATGCTGTTTTCCTTTAAAAAATACCAAGGAGAAACAAATATTAAGCCCCAGAAAACCTGCATAGCTTTTAGGTAAATTTAGCATAAGCAGGGAGAGTCACAAGAAATGAAGACTGAACTAAAGGAAGAATAGACAGGAGGTATGCAAATCTAAGGCATATTATACCGTGATGTATTCATCCATTATGTTATATTTCTGTTCTTATTTCTTAAAACTGTTCTACGAAGACAAAGATGCTACTGAAATAAAATTTTTTTCAAGTGTATAAGCTTTTTAAAATTCAATTCAATTCAATTGTGGAAAGGATTTAATGATAGGTGAGGTGCCTGCAATATATTTAAGGAAAAATAATGAAATTCTGATATTAAATTCTCATACAGTCAGTTATGAACACAATGATCTCATCTTTATCCAGATAGATTCATTAGGAACAGAGGTTTATGTGCTCATGAACGATTAAAGAAAATTTTCTTCGTCCTGCACTTACTTTGCTTTTTCATTATTTCCTCCTCCAAGTACTGTCGTTTATGATGTATCAATTGCCAGAAATAAAACATTGGAAGAGTTTTGCTACTTGGTCAGCTTTTGGCAGAGATGCTAATTTTTTTCACTACTGTTTTTTGACTTTCTCCCCCCCCCCCCCCCCCCCCCCCCCCCCCCCCCACTTAATAAAAGAACCTCTCTCGCATCTCCAGTGCAGGCATATCCTTTGCTTGAATGTTTCAAGGTTTGGAATGAGAAATTTGTGATTCCATTTCTAGTAGAAACTGCTGCCAGATGTTTGTACCTGGACTGTGCATTGAAGTTGAGCTGGTATGATCTATGAAATGGGATGTGTGTATATGTGGAGATAGAGTAATTACTCTATTTTTCAGGTATACTTAATTTCATAATTGCGGCAGCTGTTGCTTTGTTACAGTTCAGCAGAACACAAACATTCTTGAGAAATATTCTTACATGCCTCTGCAACCTCCTCTCCTTCCTGTGATCTAATTCTTATCTTTATCATCTATAATCTTGACCTCCTTGCCTTCAATCTTTAAACCAAAACAAAAAAAAAAAAATTTCTTCTCTTACATTTGTTAACTGCAGATGTGAGTGCAGTTAACCCAACAGTAATTCTTGTGCCCTGCAGATGATGGCAGAGCAGTATTGCTTGTTAATACTGAGTCCAGTGGATCAGTTTCTGAATGCTGCAAGAAAACGTTCTTTTTATAGTTCATATTGGTAGTTTCTGCTAGAGATGTATTAACTCAAGATAAAATACCTTTCTGATAACATTTTGTTTTCTTAGCACGTGTCTCTGCAAAGGCAAAGTTGGTCTTGTCTGTCTTTTGTGCCAGCTTGTGCCAATTTAAGCTATGTAGCAGTGTGTGAGTGATTTGCGTATGTGGTAATTAGCTCCACTTCGTGGGAGGACACTGACAGAGCTCTGGGTGTCACTTTCAGTCATTGAGGTTATGTTTGTGAGGAAAAATGGCATGAACTTGTGCTCCCAAACCAGGAAATGGAACTGAAGTAATGAAATAAGACTTCTTTAATGTGGCCTCTGGGTTGTGAGAAAATGGTGTTACCTAATGATCAGAGGTCTGAAGTCCTGCTTCAGGCAGCTCTGTCTTTCCATCCTAGCTTGTGAAAATGTCATTGCTGTGTTTTGGTACTTAGTTTTTTACGTGTTACTTAGAAATGTTATAGAACTTGCAGGTCATTAACTCATTAGCTTTTGTGGCAAGGGAGAAGAGATCCAGCTGTCTAATTCTTCCATTATATTTCTCCATTGTGATTTTGTGAGGTTGCAGAACTATGAAGTACTTTAGGTTGCATAGGAGGCTTTAGAACTGACCCAAATGGATAGATTAGGCTTTCTTTTAATACTCAAAGTGAGATTCCACTGATCTGGTAAGAAACTGACAGTGCATTATATACACCATAGACAGTACTTTCAGTTTGCTGTTCAGTTGTTTTAAAGTGAAGTAATAAGGGTATAAATTAGGTCTATCCGTATACTTATTTTACAGGAGGATATGTGCTTACATAGGTAGTGTCATAAGCCACTCTTAATATTTTTATGCTTTTTCAAATGCTTGTGTTGTCAGGATGTTTTGAGGGTATCAACTCTTTCTATACAAGTTGCAACTAGAGCTTTCACTAAAAATGAAATTCCCACATTTGCAGCTTGCTATGGTGACATCTTTGCATTAAAATGAGGTGGTCCCAGTAATTGTCCAGTGGAAGGACTGGGAGTGCGGATGAGTGGAGCAAAAGAGTTTCTGTGTACAGAAGCAAAAGCTGGCAAATACCTTCAGTGTATTGATGAGAAGCAGCATTTTGTGCTGATGGAACTCATAAGATTTTCCCTGGAGCTCTGCTTTACCATTCCCGTTTAATACTGTATTCTTTTAGTCACATAATGATGTTTTACATTCAGGTTATTGTGTGGTGCTCTGTCTCCTTCTGTGTCACCTGGAGGGGTTCCTGGGTAGCTGTGTAATGTGCTGCTGCCACTGCTGTGGTGTTTACTGTTCAGAGCACACCTCCAGGCATGTTCAAGGCTTTTGTGCAAAGTGTGGGGTAAAAGAAATATTTATGTGAAATACCACACTGCTTACTAGAAACTGAGGAAAGCAAATTATGTTGAGTCTTACTTTTGTAGCCCTAGAGGCAGAATCAGGTCTGTCACTGTCTCACACACAAGGGAGAAGATTATTCTGGAACTGTAGACTGTTTTTGCCCTTTGCCTCTGCATTTGCAAGCAGTAACTGAGACTGACTGCAGAATTTCAGAAAATCATCTTGTGCCTTTGGACTTCTGTCAGGCTCTCTTTAATTCTGAAATAGTATAGTCCTGAGGACTCTGTATTTGTGTCTCATTGGTTTTTAGAGAAGGATATCAAGGAATTGAAGTGGAAATTGGTTACTGTTGGTATAGGTTCAGGTCTTTGTTTTGGCTACAATTTCAAAACATCAAGCTGCAGGTTGGCTGACCTTATGTATTGGAAAGACACAGCTGTTTGGTTTATGTTGCACGTCTACAAAAGCCTAAGAAGATACTAATGTGATGTGAAATGGATCAGGTGGATGTATATGCCTTGTAGAAGATAAGATTAAGTTTCTGTTACTATTGGAGCAAACACACTACTAAGTGGAGCTAATAAATATTGAGGGAACTGCTTATGTTAAGGGGAAGATTGGTTGGGGGAGTTTGCAGCCTTAGATTCTGCAAGGTATGTTTGCTCTATGCTGGGCTCCTAAGAATCAGTTCCTCCTTCATAGCTAAAAATGATGAGCAACATGTGAACAGACTTGGATCTTGTAAATTAAGTTGCTGACAGGGTATTTTCAGGTTGTTATGGGGAAATTTTTTCAAGCTTTTCAGCAGTAGCAAAGTACAAGATTGCTTTTGATTGTTTTTATGGATTCACAGGTTTAGTCTATTCTTGGCATATTCAGATGTGTAAAATAGAGTACTAGGTATATGCTTTAATTAAGATTCCCTATAAATTTGAAGAAATTAGATGAAGAGGTGCTGCTGTAGAACCTGAATCTGCTTTAGTTTCTGGGACAAAAAAAAAAGCTGTATGCAGGTTGTGGCTGCAAGTGTGTCTATTTCCTGTCTGAGATGGAGAGGGATATTTTGAGTAGGTGAGAGGTAACTTGTTAACAGTAGAACTGTTAATCTGCTTAATTTGACACATATTCCAGGAGATCTCATGTTCGGTGTGCTGAAGAAGCACTAGTTTTCTAATAAGTGAAAATAATTGTCTTTCTAACATACTATGTTAGTCTAGCATGAACATAATGCTAGCTCCTTTAGAGAACACTTGTTCTCTTTCTTAATTTCTTCGTATTTGTAAGAGCTGTCTGACTAAGAACTAACTAGCTAATCATCCTCAATCCTTCAAAATGTTGTGTCAGCATGTGGTATTCAGTGAGTCACAAGGTTAATAACTACTATGGCAGGTACAGGGAGAAAAAAAGGTAAGTCTTATTTAAAATAAAACTGTGTTTGTCTTCAGAATTTCATGTTATCTTCATAGGTGTTTAATAGTTATAATAAAGTAGAGAAAATCTTTCAGGAAAGCAATGAAATGTGCCGAGTGTTAAACTGCACAGGGTTTACTGAAGCTTTTAAGCTCGGGATTGTTTTTCATTTCAGTTGATGCCGATGAGATAAAACGACTAGGAAAGAGATTTAAGAAGCTTGATTTGGACAACTCTGGTTCTCTGAGCGTGGAAGAGTTCATGTCTTTACCTGAATTGCAACAGAACCCATTAGTACAGCGAGTAATAGATATATTTGACACAGATGGCAATGGAGAAGTGGATTTCAAAGGTAAGGCACTGTGTTCTGTGACAGGTGATGGTACTAGAGGTTTAGAATTAATGTTTTTCTTCATCTGAAAGAGGAGAGGTGAAGATTATTTGTTAAAATAACGTGCTAAATCCTAGTGAAACTGAATACCAGTAAAACTAGTTTCTCTGCATTAGGGCACTCCTGAGTGAAATGTTTAAAATACCAGATAGTTTAGGAATAGCTTTTAAGGTCATGCAGACTGAGGACTCTCTTAAAGTACACCAGTTTAGACTCTTAATTTTGATGCTGAGGAGAGACTGAAGAAAGTGCGGTAAGCTAAATGGAGTGTTTCTTCATAAATTGTATTTATCCAATATTTGGAGTATTCAGAAAACAGAAAGGAGCCCAGGTTTTTCCTGTTGATACTTATTTTATAGGATTCTTTTTAGGTAGATCTTAGATTAACACTTGAAGAAAAAAAAATTCAAACAACCTAGAAGATTTTATTTAGTACATTTCTCAAAATTTTAGACTTATTTTAAATATTAATGATTAAAAGGGCCAGCAGGCTATAATCTAGTTCACTAGTTCATCTTAAAACAGTCTCTGACCCTGAGAAGTACTAATGCTTGTAGCTTCTGTTCAAGGTAATACTTAGTATTTCTTGCTGCTTATGACTAGAGAAGATTATTCAGTCTTACATTTTTTTAATTGTAGAAAGTACTTAAATCTTACTTATACTGACAGACTGACATTTAAATAAGATATTAATGTACACGAGCTGCTAACCTTCGCAAAATGTGTTAAATGTCTATAGGGATAGCTACAGTATAACCAGAATGTTGAGTCTGATCGGAAGCAGTAGTTGTTGCAAGGAAATATTCAAAAATCCCTTGTAAAGAATAGATAGTCATGAACAATGATGATCATGTTCTCTGTGACATTAAGCTGTGATTAATACAGTTATCAAGTTTTCTTCCTCTTGGGAGGGAACAGGAAGTTGGCAAATTCAAATTTCTTTTATAGGAAAATATTACTTTAGTATTTCTTCAAAAGCAGTTTCCAGTTTCAATGTAATTCTTTACATTGAGAAACCAGTGTTGAGAGGAGTTGTACAATTAGAGTCTCCGCTGAAGGTCCAGCAACAAAATTACTTAAATCCTAGTGGGACCAAGTCTGTTTAGTGAGTGCTGCATTGGATTTGGGGTTCCTCTTACTGAAAAACATTAAATATCAAGTATGTAGACATTTAGGTGTCACAAGGGTAGGCAGTATTTTAAAGATTTGAATTTTAAAGATTAAATTGCTTTTACAGTTTCTAAAATTTTCTGAATGTTGACTTCTTTGTTTATTAAAAAATATGCTTTTTTTATACATGTTTTGCCTGCATTATTTAGAATTTATAGAAGGAGTCTCCCAGTTCAGTGTCAAAGGAGATAAAGAACAGAAATTGAGGTGTAAGTATTTTGATTTTCTTAAACAAAAGTTTTCTGATCCTCAAAAAAACACTTTTGTAAGTTAAGATGAGGAAATTGGCAAATCAAACTTGTTGTAAAGACTGGAAAATCATGAAAGTAGATTGTAAGCTTTTTGCACATTTTGTCCTTTATTTGTGTGAAGTTTAGTACTCTTTTCAGCAGGGAAGGTTGGAGGAGGTTGGTTGCTTTCTGAAGAATTTCAGTTGCTTTCTGCTTTTTAAAAAAGTACATTCATTTAAGAACAGCTTGCTTATATTGTTCTGTGAACTTACAGGGCCTAAGAATAGTACTCAGTTCTTTGCTATTGCAGTAGGAAAGTTAAATTCTTGTTTCAGAACTGCATCTCCAGACCGGGGCTTAGAAAAGAGATGGGTTCAGTTATGGATGTAGCTTCCAATAACTAAGACTGAAATGTTTAAAAATAAATTCAGTCTTGATGCCAAATTGCTTGCAGCTAACTAACCAGATTGGATTTTAAGTAATCTCTTTCCTGGAAGGTTGTAATTTTTTTGCTGCCTGGGTGCTTTACTTGTGGTGAGGAAGATTTTCTTTTTTGATGTTAATAGACTTCTTTTAGTGCTGGTGCTAAAACAATTTCAGGTGTTTTCTAAAGTGAGTAGGTATTGCTCAGTTGCTACAAAATGGTTGGGTTTGTTTTTGGGGTTTTTTTGGGGGTTTTTTTGTTTTGTTTTTTTGTTTTGTTCTGTTTTTATTCTTTTTCTTTACTTCTGCAGTTGCTTTTCGCATTTATGATATGGACAAAGATGGCTATATCTCAAATGGAGAGCTCTTCCAGGTGCTGAAGATGATGGTTGGGAACAATCTCAAAGACACTCAGTTACAGCAAATTGTAGATAAAACCATAATTAATGCAGATAAGGATGGTGATGGAAGAATATCCTTTGAAGAATTCTGTGCTGTAAGTAACTTCTAAAGAAAACTTGGGTCATTTACGGAGAGAGAAAAAAAAATCTCTCAAATGCTGCTCTGGAAAAAGAGTAAGCAGTTTAAAGGCACATTTTAAGAACTTAGAAGTTTACTGAACAGAATGCTTAAATTTAGCATTTAACGCTTGAAGGGTTTATTTCAACCCATGTAGTATATTTAATTAATTGACAGCAAGTTTTAAATTCTTTCCTCAAAAAAAGTAAATGACATTGAATCTTGATCCTTGAAAATTGCAATAATGAGTGTTTACACATAGATTTTAAACAATGTATCAAGGAAGATACACTTGATAGCATGGTTTGGGCATTGCTTTTTCTTCCTTATCCTTGAATTTACAACTTCAGTTCAAACATAACTAGTTCATACTCAACAAAGATGTGACTTCTGAAAAAAAGAGGGGGAGGGAAGGTGTTGGAAATCTGCCATTCTACCAGTGACTAAAGTGAAAAGGATCTATTGTTTGCATTTTGGGGATTTATTTTTTTTAAATTAATTGTTTTTGTGATGTAATGTAAAAACATTCTGTCTGCAAGGAAGCTACAGCTGCAGCCTGCAGATGCCTGGATTAGTGCATTACTTGTTTATTTCTTGCACTGGGCATCTTCCAGCCATCCATCAAATGTGTTGTTGCCTCTTTTGTCTTTGGGCTTCTGCCCAGGGTTCTTGCCTTATGCTTCTGATGGATTTTCCTCTTCCTTACTTTTAATTTCTTCAATTTTTGTTGACCTCCTGACAAGACACTTCTCAGTTCTACAGCCTCTTACTCTTTTTCCTGCATTCTCTGAATCTGGTGGTGCATATCCACAAAAATACTTTTTCATTTGTTGTCTTTGGCACATACAATTTGGCCTTTTTTTTCCTCTGACATGGCACTTTTCCTTTTCCTTCTGCTCTGCATGGATCACACACCTGTGAACACTGGCAATTTTTTCCTGGGTGTGTGCAGCTATGTCAGAAATACTGCTGCTGAACCTTTTCCTGCGAAGGTTCTGAGTTTTACAGGGTGTTTTAGAAGTCACCATTTTATTTAACATGCACAACATACTACAGGGTCGTAATATGAAATGGAGAGGAATGCCAAAATGGTGTTGTGTGCACTGTTTTTTAGGCCCTTGAGCATGTAAATTGTACTGATATTGAGCTAGCTTGCTTGGTTTGTACATAATTAATCTCTCACAGTACTTGTAAATCGGTTTGGAGAGGTCAGGGAAGTACTACCTTTATGATTGACCTCAGTGCATATACTGAATGTGTTATTTGCACCTTGCTAACTTTCAATTCTCATCTTTCTGAATCCTGTTTTTCTCCCAGGTTGTAGGAGGCCTAGATATCCACAAAAAGATGGTCGTAGATGTGTGACTCTGTAGGACACCACCCAACACTTTTGCTTTCTTCTCCATCTCTGAAGATCTGCTCCAGACATCCAGCAATGCTCTCTGTGTATTTAAATGGAAGTATTTTTCTCTGTGAAGCCACATTTTCCAACATGAGCCTCATGAAGCCAACTAAGTGTTATTGAACTTTTATTCTCTCAATAACTCAGTGTAGCACTTTAAAGTCTGAAGGACAGCAAAGATGGAAAGAGCATATCAGTGTGGTGGAGAAAGGGAAGGGGTTGGCTTTTTAATTTATTTTTCTTCATCTTTTATAACAAGGAAATATCTATCTATATATATATATGTGTGTGTGTATTTATATATAGATATATATGTAGCTTTCTATATGTAGTAGCTAGGTGGGCTTTAATTTAATATACTTGATTCAGAAACAAAACTAGAGTACAAAGTGCCAAGCAGAATATTAGCAGTTCAATATATGGATATACATCCTTACTTTTATTTCACACAGTTTTATATATATAGTAGAAGAATGTAAAATTTTAACTGGGTCTTAGGTCAACTCTTTTCCCTGTGACTGTTCAGATGTTTCTATATATTGAATGGCTGACAAAGCATTGCTTATTAAATCACCTTAATTACTTTTTTTTTTGTAACACGGGAGACGAAGTTTATTTATACCTGTTAATATATTACCAGGGACTGTGTCTCTTTGCTAAATAGTAGTACAGTTCTACTTAATATGAGAATATAGTTTAATGCTACTGCCAAGAACTAGTCCTTGTGTGCATATAGTGACTGTTGAATGCTTTGATGGCTGTTAGATGCTGTCACCCAGGAACTGGGAGCAGTTACAGCTGTTCTGAAGCCAAGACAACTTTGCTGTTGTGGGTTCAATTTAGATACAGCTGCTTAAGGTGATAGATGCATTAATGATTTTTCTCTTGTGCTTAGCTTAATGACATTAGGATCAACATAACTGTGCAGGATTCCCATCTACTTATTTTATACAGTACTTAGATTATAAAATGTTCTTGCCACTTAAATTCTGTTGTTTCACCCATGATAGTTTTCTCCCTCGCATTTAAAAAATACTACAGGTAGCTAAAAAACTGATAATATTTTATATATATATGTATATATGATTCATACGGGGGGAAATCTTGTTAACCTTTGCCATAGAGAAGGAAAACTTCACACTATCTAAATTTATACCTCTTGCGGTTCTCCAGTCCTTTTTCTGGAGAATTTTTTTCTTTTCTAGATTTGTCCATATCATAATTTGTAATGGAAGGTAACTTGATCTATTTGTGGGATATAAAAGTAGCGAGCCATGTTTTACAACATTGTATCATCCCTTCCCTTTCCTGCAGTGGTACTATTGGCTGGAAGAAAAATACTTGCTAGATTTTTTAGGACAGTACATCTTTCCTGTATAGTAGTTTTTCTATTTAAAAGAATTTGTTTTATAATGAGCAGTGGAAAGTGCAGGTTGTCTGAACCTCTTCAGTCGAGCACCTGTCTGCCATAGCTGTTCCTTCAACTGAGTGCTGCACATCATAGGCTCTGTCTGTGAGAGAGAAATCCAGGTGCTTAGTGTCCTTGCATGACATGAAGTTTTGCATGTAGATCGATTTGAAATGTTCCTCTTGTTTACATAATTTGCATAATTAAAAAGATAATGTTGCCAAACTTTGGTAAATGTTAATGTTCAAAACAAAAATCTCCACTACATGTAACTTTTTTCTTCTGGATCAGTACGTGGTTTATAATCCCAGCCAGTGGTTTTATCTGTTCCAGTGTCAACTGCCATGTGCTCTGCTTCAAGGGGGAGTTAGTCTTTTGTGAATTTTTTTGTACATAAGTATTTGTTACAAACATATTAGCAAATGCTTTCTGTTTTTCTTGCTTGTGCATATCTTGGCTGGCATTATAGGAATTAGTGCTAATGTTCCTTAGGGGGGACTGAAGGGGAGGGATGAGGGGTTTTTTTCAGTTTGTGTGGGGAAAAATGATTTATGTTGAATGTTTAGTTTTTCCTCTGCATGCATGCTACATCATATATTGTGGGAACTATAAGAACATTCATACTGTATGAATACAAAATAAAATATTTGAAACTTGACTGGGGTGCTCAGTACCTTTCCTGTTCACCTTAAAGCAGCTCTGCACCTTGCTCTGAAGAAAATTTGTTCGTATTATTTTGTCCATTCCTCGATCATTAAGATTTACTGAAAAACTCCACAGGGTGCAGACTGCTGAACACTTCCAGGGTTCATTTCAATGTTTCACAACATGTTGAGATTGTTTAAGGGCACATGTGGTTCTCTTTGCTTAAATGTTCAAAGTAGATAGCATACTTTGTTTGAAATCCCTGTGGAAAGTAGTTTAAAAAACAAACCAATCCACCCTAACATTAATGTAGGTGGAGAAAAAAGGACAGTTCCCGTCTCAGGAAAAAGTCTGAGCTTTGTGCTAATGACACCAGCCCTCCTTGCACAGGTATGCCCTTCACAGCAGCTCTGTGCTGTGCTCTTTGGGGTGCAGGTATTTGGACCTTCTGGGTGCTGCCCTCTCCTTTCTTCCACTTTGGGTCAGCATCGGTATGCACCTAATTTAGGATAAACATAAATTTTGCGTTTTTTGCCTCACTCCCTTATCTTTCAAGCTAATTGAAATAAACTACATAAGCAGCCAACAAACAGAAAACAGAGCAGGTAGGTGCACCTGGAGTGCCTAGAATGCGCACTGTCCCCCATATAGCTCAGACTCCTAAGTAGTGTGTGTTGACTCCAGCAAGTCTTAAGTCTGTTGACAGCTGAAGGCTTGAATCAATTTGGCTGTAGTGATAATCCCATACTGTGAAGTGCTATTCTGGAAACTTGGACATTGACCCAAATGCTTACTCAGTTTGCTCGTGTGTTTCATAATCTCTTTTCAGTTTGTTTTCATTCCCAAGCCTGAACTGAATTATTTTACAAGACACTTCGCAGAAGGTTGCCTGGCAGGCTGAGGAGGATCAATTTTTAAATCATACTGGGACCGGCCACTCTAATTTCTTCCCCTTTTGTTGCACTGTGCTACTTATGTAACATTTGAAGGAGACACACAGGACCTTACAATTGTTGGTGCGCTGGTACAATGGAAAGTACTTAACCTGGTGGCTCTTGGCTTACTAGGCTGTCCTGACAGATAATTTTTAGGAATTAAGAAATCTATATAAGTGTACATTCAGGTTTCAGTTCAAATATGTTACTTACCTCTTCATCTTACACTTTTCATGTGATGCATTGTTCCAGCACCAGAGACTCAGTGGACAGCCTGCCACTGAACTCTGCATTCCAGCTGACTCCTCCTTTTCTCACGAAGATTCTAAATAATGGTGTATCATTATAAATGCTTAACTCTGTCAATTTCTTTAGGCTCAAAACATTAAACACCAAGGCTTTCTGAAGAAGCAGCCTCTTAACTCTGTTGTTCAGAAAATCTGTAAGGAAGTAGGTTTTTGTTTGAGGCTGTTCAAGTAAAATCATGGACTTTCAATACAGACACAAAATACCTTTTAATGACTAGACAGAAACATTATGTTCAAATCAGACCACATGTCCAAAGGCAGTCAGACTGCACAAACAGTCCTGGCTTTCTTCTGGTCTTCCAGCAGAAATCTGATGGCTCATGTAGCTCTTGGCTTCTCATGTGTCCAGGACCTGGACTTCTGTCCCCAGTTCTTGGTGCAGTTCAGAACCTCTCAGCTGCTCTGCTGGCCACTGCCCTAATATTGCCATAAACTTTGGATGGAGGACTTCCTGCAGAAGAAGGCAAAAATCCAGTCAGGAAACAAGATAATCTGTCACAAAAATGGATGTGTTTTGCTCACACCTGTGTTAAAAGTGGAGAACTAAGCCAAAGGGTGAGAAGGAAGGTCAAGGTCAGTCACCCCGTCTTACTGCAAGTGCAGAGCTCAACTTCTGCTTTAAGAGTGGGTTGTTTCCTTTGGCTTTTGAGACCCTTTAAGGAATGCTGCCGCTAAATTAAAAAGCAGTACATCTTTTTGCAATTTAGTGAGGGTTTTGGAGCCAGAAAGCTAGTCCTGGATTCCCTGCTTCTCCCTGCAGATTTTTCTCTTAAGAGCAACAAGCCAACTGCCAGCAAGCTATTTGCTCTAACTGTAGGTGTGGACAGGACAGGGAAGAGGGCAAGAGCCACAAAGCAGTTTCTCAAACTGCAAGATCTATATGTAGTGAAGATTAGATAAGAGGACTTACCTAAAATTAAATTGCAAATTGCTGTTCGTGCCATTTTGATGTTCTGAAAAGATCCCAAAATATGAATTTTTCTGTAAAAAGCAAAGTAGTAGTAGTTAATGGAAAGTAATTTAGGAGATTACACAGAATAGAGTTGGAGGTTAGAGATAAATGTGGAATTTTGCATCAGTGTACTAGTTTCATTCCTACACTTGTAAACAAAAAAAACCCCAACCGAAACCCACAAAACCTGTAAAATAAGACCTGTGCTCTTCTAAATCCTTTTAAAAGAGATTTTACCATTTGCAAATTTAACAGTGTAGCATCTTTAGGAGGAAAATGTTGCTGTGTTGGTGAGTTAAACTTTGATTATTCATATGAAGGAATTCTTACGCTGTGGGGAATGACAAAATTCTAGGTGTGCTAGTGAAACTGTCATTCTCATAACAAAAGGTCAAATGACTTGTGTTCATTGATACATTCTCTTAAATTACTACTCCACAACAGTTTAATAAAATCTAAGTTATCTTTGTTCCTGGCACAGGACATCGATTAGCTAAGAGGGGGTTGTGCTTTGCCTGGGACAAAGTCAGTCTGTACTTACGTGTCAGCAAGAACGATGCGTGTCCTGGTCACGTTTTCTATGGTGAATTTGGTTTTTCCACCTTTCCCTGCTATTCTCCCTATTGCTCTTGACAGATGATCTCCTTTCAAAGGTTTGACTGGAATGAGAATAGCATGCCCAGGGTAACAGCAGTATGTTCCTGTTAACGCTTCCCCATGTCAAGTTGCTGAAAACAATTTGCACTACAAAAGCAACTTCAGTGGTCAACACAGCTCTATCTGGATTTCTGCTTTTTTTTGACTACTAGTGCACACTGCATCCAGTGCTGACACAGGGTTTATGATGCACGAAAGTCTCCTTCAGAACTGCACAGGAAGGCACTGCACTTCATGTTGAGGAAATGGAGTCAAAGTGCACCAAGTTAACACCAGTAGAAATGAAGTAGATCAGGTTTAGATCCTGCTCTACAGGGGACTCCAAGGAGTCCCAGTACTACATAAAATTAGATGTTGCTGGCCTTCCAGATCCTTGAGGGCAAATGATAAAAGTGGAGCAGGGGGAAAGAATAAACAAACCCATACTAGCATGACACACACGTGACTTCTTGAATGCTGCAGCAGAAAATACTCACCGTCTGTAACTTCAAATGACTCTAGAAAAAGATCATCTAATCTGATGAGAGCAAGGGCATCCTGAAAGAGCAGGAGATCTGTTATTAGCAGTTATTTTGTTCCAGTACCACAGCTGAAAGCTGTTGTTCTCTTTATACACATAACCTAGCAAATCTAGCTAAAAACTTAGCTAAAGTTAAATCCACTTTTTTCAACACAATACAAATATTTCCATCTAGAGAACCCTACACAGGCTTGGATGCCCCTGCATTCAGCCCTGCCTCCCCAGCACTAGTGAATCCAGATATAGATAGTACAAATATAGAGCAAGGGGCAGTGTCTACAACACTGAAAAAGGGTTTGTCTTCTCCAACAGGCGCAGTTCTATTTAGTATCTACTGATGATCTGGATGAAGGGATTGAGTCCACCCTTAGCAAATTTGCAGATGACACCAAGCTGCAAGTGTTGATCTGTTGGAGAGCAGGAAGGCTCTGCAGAGAGACCTGGGCAGACTGGATATACGGACTGAATCCAACAATATGAGGTTTAATAAGTCCAAGGGCTGGGTCCTACACTTTGACCACAACAATCCTGTAGTGCTAAAAGCTGGGGACAGAATGGCTGGACAGCAACTAGGCAGAAAGGAACTTGGGGGTTTAGCTGACAGCCAACTGAACACAAGCCAGCAATGTACCCACATGGCCAAGAAAGCAAATGGCATCCTGGCCTGTATCAGGAACAGTGTGGCCAGCAGTTCTAGGGAAGTCATTCTTCTCCTGTATTTGGCACTGTTCAGGCCAAGTACTACACCTTGAGTACTGTGCCCAGTACTGTTTTGGGCACACCAGTTTAAGAAGGACTTTTAGATGCTCAAATGTGTCCAGAGAAGGGCAGCAAGGCTGATGAAGGGTCTGGAACAAAAGTCCTATGAGAAGTGATGGAGGGAGCTGGAGGGGCTCAGCCTGGAGAAAAGGAGACTGAGTGAAGACATTATCACTCACTACAACTGCTTGAAAGGAGCGTGTAGTCAGGTGGGGATTGGTCTCTTCTCTCAAGCAACCAGTGACAGGATAAGAGGACACAGTCTCCAGCTGCACCAGGGGAACTTTAGCCTGGATATTAGGGAGAAGAGCTTCACAGAAAGAGTGATTGAGCACTGGAATGGGCTCCCCAGGGAGCTGGTAGAGTTACCATCTCTAGAGGTGCTTAAAAAAGGACTGGATGTGGCACTCAGTGCCATGGTTTAGTTGATAAGGTCATAGGTTGGACTAGATGATCTCAAAGGTCTCTTTCCAACCTAGCTGATTCTGTGAGTTTTGCACAGACTGGAGGTTATTAGCTTAGGCTTAAGAAAAATGAACAGTCTCTACCAGTGCAGAGTACCTCAGAGACAGATTATTGCTTTATGCTTGTCTCACACCACCTATGTCCTCTGTTTATGTGCTGTTTGAAGGCTGCTTTTTTATTTGGCATTATCTTAAAATACTGGGTATCTATTCCAGTCACAATTTCTAGAAAACCACCTACGGATTTTTCTTTCTTTATTTCGTACTCTAATTTGCAGAGAGCCCAGGAACAAATCAGCAAACTGGAGCAATCTCACAATCTGGTTGTTGGGAGACTCACCTCTACTTGAAATCCAAGTATAAAAGCTTTCACAAAATCAGCTGCTTTTGTCAGAGCACTGAGATCCTTTGTCTCTTGGCAAGTCTGCAAGACAAGAAGTTATGTTTGCAAATTAAGACTAGGCAATTTAGGAGCAGAACTTAAAAAATCAGCCTGTGCTTGGAGGGGAGAGAGAGAAAAGCTGCTGAAAATCCATACCACCACTGACTTGAGTGGTCTCCACCTTTTTGGTGGAGAAAACCCAAAACCAATACAAACTAAACTGCAACAGCAAACATCAGAAAAAAAGAGAAGGATGGTGATGGCCAGGAGAGTTATTCTAATGACAATATTATAAATATGCCTTAGCAAGTGAATGAAACTAATTTCAAAGTTTATATTCATGATGGATATGGGCAAAATGAAATCAGCTTTATTAAGAACAAAACTACCTTGTTTTTCATCAGACATGATTTTGTACGAAAAAGTGGTATTAAAACCAAAGGGTTTTCTCCTGCACCGTTATTGAGTGAATCCGCAGGATTTCCTGCTCCTCCCTACCTTTCCCCTGAAGTTAATTGTAGGAAGTGTTAATAAGGGATAATTCTGTCACTTTTCCTCCAGTTCCTGCCATCAAACTTATGATAACATTTCACGGTTAGGAAGAAAAATTCCTATGTCCATATGTCCTATGTCCATATTACTAATACAGTGAGTCATATGTCAAAACTTTGGATATACCCTTAAAAACATTCCTCAGAAGGAATAAGGATAAAGAGTGAGCATGATTTACAGGTTTATACTGGTGTCTGTCCCTAAGGTATTCCAATGCAATCCATTAAAGAAAAATCACATGCTCTTAAACTGTAGGCCCTTATCATCTGCCACAAAGGCATTAGAAGATTCAGTGCCCCCTTAAAAGATACTTTAAGTTTAACGTCAGGTAAATAGCTGGAAAACATTGGATTACAAAATCGTATCTAAGACATGGATGAAAATTCTTCCTTAATGCTATAACTTTCTCCTACAAAATTAAACACTCCCACAGCTTCTGCAGGCTCCTTCTGGAAAAGAGTTGTATTTTTGGATCTTACTTGCAGTAACTATTTGTTCTAAGCAATAACTGTCAGATTTAATCCCCAAGCAGGTGACACCACACAGCTTCCATTTTTCCAAGCATTATATGGGACTTAACAACTTCTCTAGTCTTTAATCGAATCTTTTAATCTCTGGACCAAGAACACCCACGAGGAGAGGCCCTGCTTTTCAGGAGGTAGAATCATGGAATGGTAAGGGGGTGGAGTGGACCGTAAGATCGTCTAGTCCCACGGGCAGGGACGACTGCCACTAAACCAGGCTGCTCAAGGCCTTATCCAACCTAGCTTTGAACACTCCCAGGGCTGGGGCAGCCCTGGGCAACCTGTTCCAGTGTCTCACCACTCTCACAGTAAAAAAAAAGCAGTCTTCCTAACATCCACACTAAACTTTCTATTTGTACACATAACTCCTTGTCCTGTCACTACAGTTCCGGACAAAGAGTGCCTTCGAGGCCCCTTCAGGTATTGGAAGGCGCCATGAGGTCTCCACACAACCTTCTCTTCCAGTTACCTGGGAAGGCAGAAGTTGCTCCCCTTACCTTTATCTCAACATTTCTCGTTTTCAAGTTGAACCTGATTTGAAGCTGCAGATGCTCCACGATGGGCGTGAATATCTTCATCCAGCTCTCCTTAAGCGGCGTGTACCTGTTGGCCGGCACAGGAATCTTCCTCAGCTCACCTTTCCCAACCTGCCGGAGGCGAGAGACCGCAAGCCGTGAGGCCAGGGACGGCGGGGAACCGGCGGGCGTCATTTCCTCAGCTCCCCGCGTACCCCGAGCGTCTCGACGGCCACGGGCGGGAACGCCGGCCGCTTGCTGGGCCGCGGCTCCGCCGTGTCCATGGCAGCTCCCGCCGCCGGCTCCTCGCCGCCCGCCCGCCGCTTCCTCCGGCTCCGCCGGGACACAACGCTGGTGAAGCCGCCGCCCGCTCCAGCCTCGGCCTCCATGTCGGCCGCACAACGCGTGGTGCCGCTTGCGCCGGAAGGCGCTGCCGGGCGCTTCCGCTGCATCCGCCGGGCCGGAGCGGGGCGGGGCGGCATGTCCGCGGCGGCGGGGCTGGAGCGGCCGCAGGTGGTGTCGCACGTCCAGCAGGCGCTGAGCTACACCGTGTTCGACTGCAAGTGGGTGCCCCGCAGCGCCCGCCTGCTGTGCCTGGGCAGCGCCGCCCGCGGCACCGGTCTCGTCCAGCTGTACGAGCTGCACGGAGCCCGCCTGGAGCTGCTGCGGGAGGTGAGCGTGGTCTCCCTCGGGAACGGCTGCCAGGGCGCTTGTCCAGAGCCCGGGGATAAAAAACAGGAGCCGATTTGCGTGTTAAATGTGATACCCTGTCGTTTCTTGTTAAGGAGTAACCTTACCGCTCTCCACGGCTCCCTGGAAGGTGGTAGCCATGTGGGAATCTGTCTCTTCTCCCAGGCATCTAGTGACAGAGCAAGGAGACATAGACTTAAGCTGCTGAGCTTTAGATTCGACATTAGGAAAAATTTCCTCATAGAAGGGGTCATTAGATATTGGAATGGGCTGGCCAGGGCAGTGGTGGAATCACCATTCCTGGAGGTGTTTAAGGAAAGGCTGGATTTGGCACTCAGTGCCATGGCTTAGTTGACGAGGTGGTGGCCGGTCATAGGTTGGACTCGACGATCTCAGAGGTCTTTTTCAATCTAAGGCTGTGATTTTGTTTACTGCCATGTTTTGTACGTTGTTTTCATATGTTATGTTATGGCTTTTTGCTTTCTGCCTGTGTTTGGCTTTTTTTTGGGTGGTGTTTTCATTTGTTCGTTTGGGAGTTTTTTAGTTGCTTTAGTTTTTGGTTGGTTGGTTGGTTTTTGATTAGTTGTTGGCGGGGTTTTTTTGGTTGGTTGGTTATTTGCTTTTATGTTTTTTTGGTTTTTTTCTCTCAGATTGCCCTTTGAGTGTTTGCTTCTTCTGAGGCATAGCAGTTCCTCAGGTGCATAAGGTCCCACCAGGCCACAAGAGTGTTTTTCTTCTAGACCAGTAAACTGGACCCTCTGCTTTTCTGTGCACAAGGACTGAACTCAAAGTGTAGCTTGCCTTCGATAGCATTTTGATAGTATTCTGTGCCAAATATCTCATGTGTGTTTCGCTGACACTTTTTTTGTCCCTATGCATTCCCAAGAACTGTGTGGTCTGTGGGTGTTTTTGCCTTTTCCATGTGCTGACACAGATGTTTCCTTTCTTTAAAAGATTGAAAAACCCAAACCTATAAAATGTGGGACTTTTGGTGCTACATCTCTGCAGCAAAGATACTTAGCTACAGGAGATTTTGATGGAAACCTTAACATATGGTAAGCACAGATATTCTCTGAAAGTATTTTCGCTTAATGTTGTCGTTGTCTGTCTGAACAGAGGTTTCTGTTTGTGGCTTTTGCATGAGATGCTCTCCATGCTGCCCGTGGTTGGGACCCAGTGCAAGCTTTGCTGGCTGCTGTATTTGGACCATGCTATTTTGTAGAAACAACACAGAATTCTGCACTGTGTTTCATTCAGTGCTGCTTCATTCTCATCTTCTGTGTGCAGCTACAAAAGCCTGTTAAAGTTCTGTGAGGTTGTCCTCTGAAAGGAGGCTGAAAGGAGGCCTCTGAATTGGATGCATGAGTACAAACAAAAGGTTATGTTCAACCTAAATTTCTTGCCTAAATTAAATATATATTTTTAATATTGAAATTTCAAATGCTTTCTCTAGGTCCCTGAATTATTTGTAATTAATGTCTAGGTAAATATGATCAAATAAAGTAGTAATATCAAAGGGAGATTATTTATTATCATCATTATTATTATATTGCCCTGTGCCAAGGAACTTCTGGTTCTTGTTGGAATAGCAAAAATTACATGGAACAGTTACTGGTTGAAATGTAAAATAAAATTCTGAAGGATTCTTGAACAATGGGAATCAGTGGGAAAGAACCATGGAACTCATGGCTGGATACAATATTCACCTGAAATTAAAGAGCAGTAGTCAGAGCTAGGTGGGGATCAATGAATCAAGTTATTTTATAGATCTACTGAAAGTAAACCTAATTGGAATATTTTGATCTGTAGCATGATTGCTTTTTGAGTCCAGCATAAAAACTGGATCAGAGCAGTTGCTGTGAGGAGTCCCACAATTGCCTTTACAAACAGGGAGGTCCAGAACAGAGCAAAACCTTTCGTAGCAGTCCAAAGCACTAGCTAAAGAAGGAATCAAAGACAGACTCATGGTTCTTAGTGGTGATATCCATATTTGTTCTCACCATTAATCTGAGCTTTTATGATTTGTGCTCAAGTTTCCTTTCATTTTTTTTACAAATCCTGAGTGTCAAGAAAAATGCCATGTTTTCTGTTCTTTTTCTTTCTTGCCTAGGAATTTAGAAGCTCCTGAAATACCAGTGTATTCTGTGAAGGGTCATAAGGAAATCATAAACAGTATAGATGGTGTAGGTGGCTTAGGAATTGGGGAAGGTGCACCAGAAATTGTGACTGGCAGTCGAGATGGTGAGTTAGTGAACTCTGCAAGTCTTTCCAGTTCCTCTGAGCCTGCAAGCTCTTGATGGCAGGGCATGGTCTGCCATCGGAACTAGTTACAAGCTGTTGCAACTAGTTCTTTGTACACTGTCTTTTGACTCTTGCTTGGGACCAGTTTTCTCTAATTCTTATAGAAGCCACAGATAAGCAAAAGGTACTGTTATCATTGGGCATGGGACAGAAGGAATACAAACCAGAATAAATGTAAAATATAAGCAAGAGAAAATGTATCTTTAACAAATGCTTTCACTGTTTCTGTTGGTTTTGTGGTTCTTTCTTATATACACGAAACACAGTGAGGCTTTCTAGAATTGAAAGAGTCGCTCCTGTTGCTTTTGAATGATTAGGATGAAAAACAAAGGCTTTCCTGGGAAGGTGAACACAGTATGACAGTGTATTCCTAACACAAAATCTATTGTCTTTCTTTCCCAGGAACTGTGAAGGTGTGGGACCCGAGGCAGAATGACACTCCTGTGGCTAATATGGAGCCTGTACAGGGGGAGAGCAAAAGAGACTGCTGGACTGTGGCATTTGGTAATTATCTGGCCATTCCTCCCTCTCATACAATCGTGCTTTCATGATTATCAATGTATTTCAGGATGTTATGGAATACTTTATTTTGTATGGATGCATAAGTAGCAGGTATTGCTTTTCTACACTGTGAAATTTATGTGTGGGTCAAAATAAACCAGTTTTATGGGTTTGTGATGGTTAGGTTTTGGACTCATTCTCTAATCACTTTTGGTCACCATTTATTGTTGGACTTGATAATCTTGGAAGTCTTTTCCAACCTAAATGAATCTGATGATTCTGCACAGATAAGCTGTGCAAGCTTTATTTATGTGCCTAGGAATGTAAAAACAGTATATCTAGCTGTGTGGTCTTGAAGGAGTGTAAATGTTGCCATGTACAGGGAACCCATCACTCTTGTAGTGTACTTCCAGCTACCAAGCATTCAGGACTTAATTTAATAGTAGACCCTTTAAGAACTAATTAAAGAAAACAGCAATGCTTGATGTGAGCTCTATGTTTTTCTTTGGAGAGAGCAAAGCTGCTTGTGTCCTACACAAGAGTTTTCTAGACCCCTTTGGTTTGAAAACCATCCAGTTCACCACATTGTAATATCCCAACAATAACTTGTTGTTGTTGTTGTTGTTGTAAAAATGTAAGTTGAAACTGCAAGCCTGGGACTTCCAAAATTTACAGGCTAAAGAGGTTTTGTGTTTTCTGGTTAATTCTCTCTCTATGTCCAGGCAATGCTTACAATCAAGAGGAACGTATTGTATGTGCTGGATATGACAATGGGGACATTAAACTGTTTGACTTAAAAACCATGTCACTACGATGGGAGACCAACATTAAGAATGGGGTAAGGAAATCATAAAAGTATTTTTCATTCCAGCTCCTATGTAGGATGAAAAAATTAAAAGGATTTTGACTGTGTGAAACTTACCCAGATGATGTTTCTGCTGAGATTGTACCAAGGAATAATTTTCTTTAGGTTCAGCAAGCTGTACCTATTCTTGATTGGGATAGGATGGGGTATTTTTAAGTGGATTCATGTTTTCAGATGAACTCGTTTATTTCCTATTTGGTGATGATATTATTGTGGAAATAACAAATGATTAATACATATTTACAAATCACAAAACATCCATTTTTTTTAAGAATGGCTAAATTACATGACTGAATTTATCTTGTTTTATATCCAGGTTTGCAGTGTGGAGTTTGACAGAAAAGATATAAATATGAATAAGCTGGTGGCGACATCGCTTGAAGGAAAATTCCATGTTTTTGACATGAGAACTCAGCATCCAACCAAAGGTTTTGCATCTGTTTCAGAGAAGGTATGGGGAAACTGAGAATTTCTTAATAAGAGACAAATTTTCTAAATTCATGCTATCAGATTACTACAGGTATAGTACAAATAGGCAAGATATGACCAGGTTACTTTATAAAACTTTTTTTTTGGTTGTTGTTTGGTTTTGGTTTTTGTTTAGTAAAAAAAATCTGGTGATAATTCAAGAAAAGGCACTTTTGCAGTGAAGTTCTTTAGGACTTTTTTTTAGAAAAGTCTGAGTTTCAACTTAGTATTTTCCATACTGTCATTAAAAGCAGAAAAGGTGTTGAAGGTACTTTATTCTGAATTAAAGAATTTTTTTTTACAGAATTGTCGTGGGTCTAGCGTTGGCTAAATGGCCGGTGTACTCACTAGAATTACTTACTCGTTTCCTGCTGTGAGATAGGATTAGGAGGAAGGCAAAACAGGCTCAAACTTTAAAGGGTACAAAGAAAAACTTTATTACTAGAAACTATAAGAAAAAATAATTAGAATCAGAATAAAACTCTCAGAACACTTCTCCTCCCCCCACAACTTCTTTTCTTTCACACTGGCAACATACAGAAACACATCAGTCAGTTTACCATCTCTAAAAATAGTCTTTCACCAATTTAC
This sequence comes from Oenanthe melanoleuca, assembly GCF_029582105.1. Classification (NCBI taxonomy): domain Eukaryota; kingdom Metazoa; phylum Chordata; class Aves; order Passeriformes; family Muscicapidae; genus Oenanthe; species Oenanthe melanoleuca. Next base: position 108,665,324 of record NC_079336.1, on the reverse strand, counting down.
TTGGGAGAGGAGACTTCTCTTCAGTCTATGGAGATTTCTACACAAGAAAACAGTTTTCTCATGACCTCGATGTCACAGTGTTCAGCCGCCCGGGAGAATGGAAATCTGATCACTGTGTAAAAATCCCTTCCTTGACTAACAGGCTTCCCACAACTGTTATTGAGGACCACATCAACTTATGGGGTACACTTTAAGGATTATAACAGTTCAAACAAAAGCTCACTTCATCTTTGAAAACAGAGGTCTTTCTTCTTCTCTTCCCTGGTGGGCAGCAGAGATCTTCTCTCTATTCAGACTTCTCCTAGGATCACAGCCATTTCAATATCTGCTTACTTTAACACAAATGCCTCTGCTCATGTCTACAGTTAGAACATTTCATCCACCCCATAGTGCATTTCTATGAGTTATAGAGAAACAAGAGTCTCTTCTCCAAAGCTTAAAAAAAGAGAAATTTCAGTCCAAGAGCGAGGCATCTCCTTCAGTCTCTTTCATCTGGAACCTGACTCTTCCTTTTGTCTGACCTTGGTTGTTTTCATGCTGTTTCTGCTGTTTCCTGAGCCCTGCATCAGAGAGCCCGCCCAGCCAGGCCCGGGCTGGCGTTACCCTCTGAGATCCAGAAATAAAAGAGCCTTCCCCAGGTTTCTTCCTCTTTACACGTGTGTTTCACAAAGGTGCATAAACTTTCTCATTGGTGTAACGTGTCAATATTAAAAATCAGATGCTGATGGGTCCCTTTCAGATCCAAAGGAGGGTGCCCAGGTCCTGACAGGGAACGATTTCAGGAAATTTAGACAAACCACCAAAAGAATAAAACAAATTTAATTAATTAATTAATTTATAAATAATTTTGCAATAAAATATGAAAATAAATTGGTTGTTCATTTATTGCATTTAAGCTTTTCCTTGTGGACATTTGCAGACAGATATGCATTAAGTCAGAGGATGTGTTGAGGTTTTTCCTGAGTGATTTCTGTTGCCCTGGTGAGGTTTGACTGGTTCACTTTGTGTTGTGTTTGCACAGGTTTGTAGCACATTCTTTTCCAGTAATCATTTTAAGATATACCATATAGTGAAATTAACTGTCCACTGTGGGAAGGCTGGGCTCTCTTTATACAAGTGATCTCTGTGTTTAAGATTCTGTGTCCTTTCCTATGAAGTTCATCCCCAAATGACTTCTCTACAATGCTTATTTCTTTTTATTAGGCACAAAAATCTACCATTTGGCAGGTTCGGCACCTGCCACAGAACAGAGATATATTTATGACAAGTGGAGGATCTGGGAGCCTTCATCTCTGGAAATAGTAAGTGATCACTTCTCTAGGCAGGAGTAAGAAACCAACCATTTAATGTTTTAAGAAATAATCTTTCTGAAAATGATGAGTGGGGTCCTGCTTCCAACCTCAGAATATCTGGTTAAAATTATTGCTTGCAAACACAGTAGAACGGATGATTTAAGTGTCAGTACTTGATCTGGAATCTTGAATTAATCCCTAAGAGAATGTGACAGGTGAATCTTGCTCTTGTTGTCTTAATGTAGTGAAGATCTAATTATATCCTTGGTTAACAAGGTGATAAATGGGAATAAATGGTAGCAGTTACATCTGAGAAGAATTTTGAAAGCCTTGACTAAATGGTTCTTATGTTTATATTTTCTTACATTACATGGAAAAATAATTTAATTGCCCTAAATGCAACGAAGTTGGTGCATTAAGTTTCAGAAGCATAGCTGTGATGAAATTTTTCTGCCTGTGGTAAAAGCCAACCAGTTTAAAAATGAAAAGCTATAGGATAGGGCTGTCAGGATTCAAAATTTTCTACCTCCTTTTTTCTTTCATGAAATATCTACTAAAGCATGCAGTGTAGATATAGATGGATATGATTATTTGTTACTTTTAAGAAATTTATTTACCTTATGTCTATAGCAGGAAATAAAGAGGATGATGACATATTTGTATCAATAAATTCCTAAGTACTTGTTTTTGTTTTACATTGGCAGTGAGTATCCAGCCCAGCGCTCGAAGAAGGATTCAGAAGGATCTGAGATGGGGGTGGCAGGGTCTGTTAGTCTCTTGCAAAATGTCACTCTGTCAACACAGCCCATCTCTAGCCTGGACTGGAGCCCTGACAAAAAGGGACTGTGTGTCTGTGGGGCTTTTGACCAAACTGTGAGGGTGCTGATAGTTACAAAGCTTAACAAAATTTGACAAAGAAAACTAGAGTTTTTGATGGGAAAGCAATATAGTTTGCAGTCTGTAAATATGGGAGGGGGAGCCCTTCTATTTCTAATTTAATTTCTTCCTTAATAAAGCTGGATTAAAGAAATAGAAGCCAGATTTTTCTATTGAAAGTTCAGATATGTGCTTTAAGAGTTGTTTTGCTGATTGTGCTGTGATGGCTTGAAGTTGCCTGGGCACAAAATTTAAACTTCTAGTAATGTGAATTTACACTTAAAATAAAATGTGCCTTTGTGTTAACACAGGTCTGTAATTTCAGAGTTCACTTGGGTTTGTGTTCAGTTTATTCATAGTGATCTCTTCACACTTGTTAAATGGTTTGCTCTATTATATATAGTATTGTCCATGTGCATTCATGCAATGGGAACTACAACAGAAACTACTTGTGTTATTGGATTTATTAATTAGAATGTCTGTTAAAGTGACTTAGGCTTCTTTAATACAATAGAGGAATTATAACAAAGGCTAAAACATCCAGGTTTAATGGAGTAAGGTTTTTATTGAAGCTCATATTGAAAATAAACTATCAAGCAAAATGCACTGTTTTATTATTTTAGTTGGGTTTCCTGTTAAGTTTATATGTTCTGTTGTTTTTATATCTGTTTTCAAAATTATGTTCTACAAATAAAATTATATATAATGTTTTCTTAATATGAGAAAAGTATATTATTGAAATAAGAGATTTAGAGAAGTAATATATAGAAAAATCTCACAGGATATTAAACTCTAGACTTTGTGGAATGGAGAAATCCTTCATACCTGTGTAGCAGAGCGTGGGCAAGAGGAACATTTCAGTAGACCATAAACACAGTGTGTCTATGGAAGTCCTTGGTTTTAGTAGGTCACTGGTACTCTCCTCTAGCTTGTCTACAAACTTAGGTTCTTGTATCTCAGATTTAGCAAGGATCAGCAGGGATGAAAACACAGGCAATGTAGGCCAAATATTTTGTAGAAGACAAGGATTTATGAGATTCAGCTGCCTTCCCTAAGACTTGATGGTTTACTTGTAAGTGCAGTATTTAGTATATGATTTTTTTTGACCCAAGTAATTCAACCTCCTTTTTTGCATAGTGTAATGTAGAGAGCATATTCTGAAATTATCTTAAATGTCCTTCTTAGAGTGCATTCCAGCAGGAGGGAATAGGGGAAACCACTACTCTGCACTCTTGGCTGCAGCTTGCTTTCAGGTGTGGAATTCAAAGACTTCAAGTGCTTTGAGCCTAAAACGTCTTTTCAAAGATGGCTTCCATTAGTTTTGTGCTGTAAATAAAATATTCTCACTGAAAGGTGTGAAAGGCAGTGGAAATATATGGAAATATGGCTTCTCTCTTTAACAGCAGCTCTGAGTCAAGCACGGAGTAAGGGAAGAAAAAGCTCTCAGTGTAGGTACCTGCAAGGGAAAACAAAAATCTCCTGAGCACAGGACTAGGATCTTTTATGTACTTGTTCCGCAGCAAAATGTCCCTTCTTTATTCAAACATCTCTAGGGAGATCTCCTGGTGGGATACAACTTAGAGCAAGAACTATTAAACAATTCTTAAAGCTCCATAGGCCTCAAAAATATGAAATGTGCGTTACCTCTGTGCACTTAATTTTGAGATTCATTTTATGACTTGTTTTGAAAATGAAGGAATGTGTTCCCCTTGTGAGTAGCTGGTTTTATGAAAGCATTACAGTTTTCATATCAGGAGTTTGCAAAAAACTGAGAGCTGGAGGAAATCACAGATGGAAGGTGGTGTGTCCTTGTTCCTTAAAGGTAAGTGGCTGTACCTATGTACCTACAAAATGAAAGACAGTTACTGGTTGCAGAGAAGGGCTATTGCTTGTGCCTGTACTGTGCATTATCTCCTCAGCAGATTGTATTTCTGCTTCTTCGAGGCTAAACTAGAAACTTAAGCAGACCAAAAGCCCAGCCTGCTCTATTTATAGTCATTACTCTCTTGCTGAAGACTGGCACCTTGCCTCTGCAGCCTGCAGAGCTAAAGTGTGTTCTAAATAAAATCATAATGCATCTGAGATGTCATGCACAGACCAAATGCTCTCTGACACAGCAGTGAGGAGTGCTCTGGAAAACCCCTGCCTCGCCCAAGGCCAGGAAATGGAATGTACTACCGAATTTGGAGTGACTACATTTAACAAGTGTATCTGCCTGGCAGCTGTCACTTGTTTCCTGTGCAAATCATCCCTGTGTGCTCATGGAAGAAAAAAAATCTTTATGGGCATGATTGAAGCCCATATACAGGGACATGTGTTGGGGGTTAAGTGTTTTTTTACTACTGTGTCAATTTTAAGAATTTTTCCCATTATCATGCCAATGGAGCTGGCCGGGTTCCACCCAGGACCTTTGACGACTCTAGACAAAAGGGGTAGGTGGGAGCTGGGCTTCAGGAGGGACTCTTGTTTCCGGACGGGACTCATGTTTCCGGGAGCTCGGAGGAGGATGCCCCGTCTCCAGCCACGAGGCCGAACGCAGGAGAGCCAGACCCTCTGCAATCACCTGGCCTGCATCTGCCCCGTTCCAGCCTCCTGCCTCTGAGAACACAGCAGACCACCAGAACCCAAAGGGCGAGCAAGGAGCTGCCCTCTCCAGCCTGCTCCAACCCGAGACCGGCATGGCCGCTGCCACCCCCTCCCACCTCCACTCCCGTCTGCTCTCCGCAGCTGCTAGGCTTAGCCCGTCTGGAGCACCAGGACCAAGTGCAGAGAGAGTGTGCCTGCAGCTAAAGAAAGGACTGGAACTGAGTTATCTGTTCTGTTTTGTTGGTAATTTTAACAACTGCTGTTGTTTCTGCTTGTACGGTTAGATATATTAGTAAAAGAGTTGTTACTCCTACCCCCTTATCTCTGCCTCAGAGTCCTTAATTCAAACTTTTATAATACTTGGAGGGAGTGGAATTAAAGTCTCTATTTCAAAGGAAAACTTCTGCCTTTATCGGCAGACACCTGTCCTTCAAACCAGGACAGATTTTGACGCCTATCGCGGGGCAGAGGGCACTGTGTGGAGAGTTAAGACAGGAGTAACAGCTCCTTAAGTGGCAACATGTTGTCCGGTTTAATCTGCTTTGGGCTCCATGTGGCCACAGATATCTCTCTCCCATTTGCAAGCCCTTATTTGAATATGGGCCCTCTCACCAAAGTTACTGTAGCTATTATCCGATTAATTTGGTGGATTGATTATGTCAGGAATTCATGGTTTTTTAATTTTCTCTGGAAAGTGGCCACATGGATCCAGAGCTATCGTACTCTAACTGCGTGTTTCTGGGATTATTTCAATAATGGTACTTACTGTGAGGTAATGAATGCAAGGGAAATTTTCTCCCAACACATCACCCAGTTTTTTAAGGCTACCCCACCAGTTTTCAAGGATTTCATATCTGCTTTAATTGCTGGTGTTATTATACAGTGGCTGGCGTTGCTGATAGGCCTGTTCTACTTAGCATTCAGAAACAAGGGAATATTGGCTTGGATAACAACCCTGATACCTACCCCAGGAAATAGAGGTGCTGCCCCAGAGTCTGCCCCTGCCCCAGGAACTAGGGATGTTGCCCCAGAACCTGCCCCTGCCCCAGGGACTAGGGATGTTGCCCCAGAATCTGCCCCTGCCCAAGGGACTAGGGATGTTGCCCCAGAACATGACCCTGCCTCAGGGGCTAGGGATGCTGCCCCACAGCCCACTGCAGAAATGAACCACCCAGCGTGGGTGGGGGCTCTAGTGAAGGATATGGGCCAGATGTTGAAGGAGCACAGCCAGATGTTGAAGGAGCACTTTTCCCCAGCTGGTGAGAAACCCTCCCCCTGCCCTAAAGAGGGAGAGTCTGATGGTGCTGCAGTGGAACCCGTAGATGTTGTATCTGTCCAGGTTCCAGCTGGATCACAGGGGCAGCCACAGCCAGCAGCAGTTGCCCCTGTGGAAACTAGAAAATCTAAGATTAAAACGAGGCACCTAGATAATGGGGATCAGCCAGGAGGGTCCTCACAACCAGAAAGGGAGCCAGAGGTTGAGATCATCACCGAGTCCTTCTCATACGATAGTCTCCGTAACCTGTGTAAAGACAATGTATGGCGGGGCCGTGAGCCTTTTACAACTTGGTTACTCCAGGTCTGAGACCTTACAGGAATAGGTGTGCAACTGGATGGAACTGAGGCCAGGAATTTGGGATCCTTGGCCCAGGATTCAGGTGTGGACCAGATACTCGTAAGGGAGCAAGGCCTCCTTTCCCTCTGGGACCGGCTTTTAATGAGTGTGAGAGAGAGCTTTGTCCACAAAGAGAGAATGCAGGAGCACCACCGTAGAATGCGCTGGAAAACTCTTGAGGAAGGGATCCAGCAGCTGAGAGAAGTGGCAGTATTAGAGGTACTCTTTGGGAGGGAAGGACAGCATGACAATGACCCTGACAAGGTCAGGTGCACAGGGCAGATGCTGTGGAATCTGGCAACCCTGGGGCCATCTCAGTATACCACCTTCATTGCAATGATCAATGCTGATAACCACCGAGAGACAGTGGGTTCTGTTGCCAACAAACTCAGAAATTTTGAGAGTATGATGAATGGCCCAATGCAGGCCAATGTCTCTGCTGTGGCCAGGGACCTCCAAGAGGTCCAAGATAGGATGAGGGATATAAGGGAGAAGATAAGGAAGATCAGTGCAGCACCAGTGCGAGTCACAGGCCCCAAATCTAGAACCCAATGCCCCCCAGCGAGGGAGAGAGGGTACACCCCACGAGCTGACCTGTGGTTCTTCCTGTGAGACCATGGGGAAGACATGGGAAAATGGGATGGGAAACCCACTTCTGTCCTGGCAGCATGGGTGCGTCAGCTCAGGGAGGGAAATGCTAACCGAGGGAACCGTGCTAAGATGAAGGTAGCCTCAACCTCCCATGGTAAAGGTACAGGGTATCACAGAAGGGAGGATGATCTGTCAGATCCCCTGGAAGGAACCTCCACTATGTATGCCCAGGAAAGAAATAATAACCAAGGCTAGAGGGGCCCTGCCTCTAGCCAGGGAGGGGCATGGGATGACAGGATCTATTGGACAGTGTGGGTGCGATGGCCTGGCACATCAAAGCCACAGAAACATAAAGTGCTAGTTGATAGTGGGTCACAATTCACCCTGATACCATCAGAACACATGGGGAAGGTACCTGTTTCCATTGTTGGGGTGACGGGGGGATCACAGGAATACACTTTGCTGGAAGCTGAGATTAGCCTGACAGGGAAGGGATGGCAGAAACATCCTATTTTAACTGGCCCAGGGGCACCACGTGTTCTAGACATAGACTTTCTCAGGAATGGCTACTACAAAGACCCAAAGGGGTTCAGGTGGGCTTTTAGAATAGCTGCTCTAGCGACAGAGAGCATTAAGCAGTTGAACACCTTGCCTGGCCTATCAGAAAACCCATCTGCAGTGGGGCTCCTGAAAGTAACAGAGCAACAGGTACCAATTGCCACCATGACAGTGCACCGCCGGCAGTACCAGACAAATCGAGATGCTGTGATCCCCATCCACTAGATGATCCGTGAGCTGGAGAGCCAAGGGGTGGTCAGCAAAGCCCACTCACCCTTCAACAGCCCCATCTGGCCTGTGTGCAAATCTGATGGAAAATGGAGATTGACTGTGGACTATCATGCATTAAATGAAGTGACTCTACCGCTGAGCGCTGCCGTGCCAGACATGCTGGAGCTGCAGTACGAGCTGGAGTCCAAGGCAGCAAGGTGGTATGCCACCATTGACATTGCCAATGCATTTTTCTCCATTCCTTTGGCAGCAGAGTGCAGGCCTCAGTTTGCTTTCACCTGGAGGGGCGTGCAGTACACCTGGAACCGACTGCCCCAGGGGTGGAAACACAGCCCCACCATCTGCCATGGACTGATCCAGGCTGCACTGGGAAAGGGTGAAGCTTCAGAACACCTGCAAAATGGCTTCATTGTGTGAGGGAACACAGCAATGGAGGTATTTGAGAAGGGAGAGAAGATCATCCAGATTTTGCTGGGAGCCGGTTTCACCATTAAAAAGAGCAAAGTCAAAGGACATGCCCGAGAGATCCAGTTCCTGGGAGTGAAGTGGCAAGATGGATGGTGCCAGGTTGCCACTGAGGTCATCAATAAGATCACTGCAATGTCTCCACCAACAAGCAAGAAGGAAACACAGGCTTTCCTAGATGCCATAGGTTTTTGGAGAATGCACATCCCTGAGTACAGCCAGATTGTGAGCCCTCTCTACCTGGTCACCCGCAAGAAGAACGATTTCCACTGGGGCCCTGAACAACAGCAAGCCTTTGCCCAGATCAAACAGGAGATTGCTCATGCAGTAGCCCTTAGCCCAGTCAGGACGGGACCAGAGGTAAAGAATGTGCTCTACTCTGCAGCCAGGAACCATGATCTGTCCTGGAGCCTTTGGCAGAAGGTGCCTGGTGAGACCCGAGGCCGACCCCTGGGATTCTGGAGCAGAAGTTACAAAGGGTCTGAAGCCAATTACACTCCCACAGAGAAGAAAATCTTGGCTGCCTGTGAAGGAGTTCAAGCTGCCTCAGATGTGATTGGCATGGAAGCACAACTTCTCCTGGCACCCTGACTGCTAGTGCTAGATTTTCAAAGGAAAGGTTTCCTCTACCCACCACGCCACCGACACCACATGGAGCAAGTGGATTGCTCTCATCACGCAGCGCGCCCGTATTGGCAACCCGAATTGCCCTGGGATTTTGGAGATAATTACAAACTGGCCAGAAGGTGAAAGTTTTGGTCTCGCTGATGAAGAGGAGCAGAAACAACTGACCCGGGCTGAAGAAGTCCCACCGTACAACCAACTGCCAGCAGATGAAAAATGCTACGCCCTTTTCACCGACGGTTCCTGTCGCATTGTGGGGATGAACTGGAAGTGGAAAGCAGCCGTATGGAGCCCCACATGACAGGTTGCACAAGCTACCGAAGGAGAAGGTGGATCAAGTCAACTTGCTGAGCTCAAACCTGTTCAGCTGGCCTTGGACATTGCTGAGAGAGAGAAATGGCCAAAGCTCTGCCTTTACACTGACTCCTGAATGGTAGCCAATGCTCTGTGGGGGTGGCTGGAGAGGTGGAAAAAGGCTGACTGGCAACGTAGAGGAAAATCAATCTGGGCTGCTGATGAGTGGAAAGACATTGCCACTCGGGTAGAGAAGCTACCCGTGAAAGTCCGTCATGTGGATGTCCATGTTCCCAAGAGTCGGGCTAATGAAGAACACCGGCATAACGAGCAGGTAAATCAGGCTGCACAGATAGAGGTGTCAGAGATAGACTTAGATTTGGAACACAAGGGAGAATTGTTCCTGGCTCAATGGCCCACGATGCCTCAGGTCATCAGGGCAGAGATGCCACCTATAAGTGGGCATGAGACCAAGGGGTGGATCTAACCATGGACAGCATCTCCCAGGTTATCCACGACTGTGACACATGCGCTGCCATCAAGCAAGCCAAGCGGGTAAAGCCCCTCTGGTATGGGGGGCGATGGTCCAAGTATAAGTATGGAGAGGCCTGGCAGATTGACTATATCACACTGCCTCAGACCCGCCAAGGCAAGTGCTATGTGCTGACCATGGTGGAAGCCACCACCAGGTGTTTGGAGACCTACCCTGTGCCTCATACCACTGCTTGGAACACCATCCTGGGCCTGGAAAAGCAAGTCCTCTGGAGGCATGGTACCCCTGAGAGAATTGAGTCAGACAACGGGACTCATTTCAAAAATAGCCTTATAAGCACCTGGGCTAGAGAACATGGCATTGAGTGGGTGTATCATATTCCCTACCATGCACCAGCGGCTGGGAAAGTCGAACGGTGCAATGGCCTGCTTAAAACCACCTTAAAGGCACTTGGTGGGGGGACTTAAAGGACTTGGTGGGAGATCAATCTACCAAAGGCCACATGGTTAGTGAATACCCAAGGTTCCACTAATCGAGCAGGCCCTGCCCAATCTGAGCCCTTGGAAGCACCAGATGGAGATAAGGTTCCAGTGGTACACCTGAGAGGCATGTTAGGAAAACCTGTTTGGGTGAACTCTCCCTCCAGCAAAGACAGTCCTGTTTGTGGGGTGGTTTTCGCTCAAGGACCAGGTTGCACTTGGTGGGTGATGCAAAAGGATGGAGAGACCTGATGCATACCCCAAGGAGACCTTGTTCTAGGGTGAACTATCTATGATACTGTGCTTTAACTGCATGTATGTATATGATTTAAAAGTTGACTCAGGCAGGAGCCAAGAGCTGTATCACTTAGAGTGCATTGCGAAGCACAGCTGTGGGACTGCAGTGCAGGTTCAGCCCAGAGGAATGACCAGATGGGATTCCTGTGGATCTGGGCCATAACTATTCAGCGACTTGGTGATGGTGACCAGTTCTAGCCTTGGCTGTGAAACATTTCTATTACTTGCTGGCTTTTTGGGAGGACTTGTTTCTCACAGCACAGAATGCCTCTGGGAGTTGCACAACATAGTCCCACAGAGAACACTGGAAGTGGACTAGTGTTTCCTGATGGCTGCAAGAGTATCCAGGATCTCAAGGGCAGTGAACAGCTGCCCCACATTCTGTCTGTCTCCTCCCCAGCAACCAATAAGTCAATTGTCACAGAAGTTTTGCAGCATCCTGCAAGAAAGGTGATCACAGCAGGGCATCTCTTTCCATCTTCAGTGTTACATTCTTAAATGGTTGATCTGGGCCAACTGGTCCAATACTTTGCTGACGTAATTCAGGACTGTAGCACGAGAACGAGGCAATATGAGTGTGGCAGCCCTGCTTTGGAGACAAGTTCAATTTAAGAGTATGGTCCCACATTTTATCAGTCTCTTAGTCAAAGAATGAGCCCATTGCTGTTTAGCTTAGTACAACTACAGCCTCTGGGACAGATTTATCTTCAAAGAGTACATTTCTTTCTTTCAAAGAGATCTCCCCCTCTCCTGTCTGTACTCCCCTGCCTCTGCAATCTTAGTTAAATCTTCTGTCACCATCTCCATGTCTGAGGATGTGCAGAGGGAGCTAAGGTGCAGAACCATATGAAGGCACCTGTAAGTTCCCTCTTCTGTTATGCTTGGCAGTAAAAACAGCCTGTGCAGAATGTACGGATTGGGGCTTCCTTTCTAGAACAAGGGCTCTTTCCACTCTTGTCAATGTGCAAGAGGCCACCCAAGGCTAACAGTCTTAGCTTCCTTGGCTTGGAACCCTGACTTCCTTCTGGGGTAGCCTTGCATGTTAAGGAGTGTTTTGATTGTCTAGAGTTTAATGACGGTGACAGAAGGGTTGAGCCTTTATGGGTAAAAATCGGGGGGTCAGTCCAAAAAGTCAGATACCCTGGTGGGAATCTGTTAGAGATCATCCATCCAGGGTGAAGAGGCAGACGAAAGACACTATAAGCAGTTAGGAATTTCACAATTCCTAGTCCTTGTTCTTGTGGGGGACTTCAAATTACTAGAAATACAGCAGAGAGGAAACAGTTGAGAAGGGTTCTGAAGTGTGCAGCTGAACAGAGTGTTGGCTGGAACTTTGGAAAAAAAGAGTTTATGACTTCTGGAAAAAGGGGCAGGCAACTCAGGAGGACAAAAATGTCATGAAGTTTTATGGAGAGAGAAAATTAGAAGGGCCAAAGCCCAGACAGAACTTAACCTGTCTACTGCCACACAATAAAAAAGAACTCCTTCTTAAATACATTAGCAACAAATGGAGGGCTAAGGAGAATATCCATCTTTTATTGGATGCCAGAGGAAACAGTGACAAAGGATGAAGGTAAAGGCTGAGGTACTTATTGCCTTGTTTGCCTCAGTCCTGAGTAGAAGACCCCAAGTCCTACAAGGAGCAGCTGAAGGATCTGGGGTTGTTTAGCCTGGAGAAAAGAAGGCACAAGGGAGATCTTACTGCTCTGAAAGGAGTTGTAGCCACATGTGGGTTGGCCTCTTCTAGGTTACAAGCAACAGGACGAGGAAGTGGCCTCAACTTGCACCAGGGAAGGTTCAGATTGGATATTTGGAAAATTTTCTTCACTATAGTGAAGACACGGTAATCAAGCTTTGGAAAAGGCTGCCTAGGGAAGTGGTGAAGTCACCATCCCTAGCAGTATTTAAAAGGACCATGTAGATGTGGCACTTAGAGACATGCTTTAGTGATGGGCTTGGCAGTGCTGGGTTAACTTGATGATCTTTCCTAAGGATTCTTTTCTAAACAATGGTATGATTATACGGTTCTTAAGCATGGCAGTGAAGCTGAATATTTTTTATCAGAATGAAAAGTCCATCAGCAGCATAAATAAGCACAGGCAAGCTCTCCTAGGTTGCTTGTGATTTTAAGGTTATGAAACATTGAAAACATTCTCTGAAGCCAGAGAATGTGTGGTTTGCAAGAAGAGCAATAAAGGCCACAGAACAGCAACTGAGACATGATGGGACCTTTTCATGTGACGGTGGATCAGAAATAGTAGCTCAGACTTTACCAGACTACATTGTATCAGTTGCTCACTAACAGACTGACTTACAGCTTTGCAGCTGAAATTACTCTTTCCTTCAAGTAAATTCCTAGTCAACTCTCTAAGTCCCCGCTGTTTTTGGAGTGTCTACTTACAGTAAAACCCACCACTGGCAAAATTCAGGTAGATGCAGCTAATGAAACCAGTTCAGTTGCCTCAGATGCTAAACCTTTTATTTTTAGGTCATCAGTCTTCCTGCAGAGATGATAGAAACCCTCCTTGTTTCTTTCTGGCACAGCTCAACCAGGCAGGACTTTGTGGCCTGTTCAGCAGATGTGAGGGGCAGACACTCCTGCCTTGCAGAAGCGTGTGTGGCACGGGTCTGTGGCATCTTCATTGCCGGCAGTGTTTTCCCCTTCCTGATGTTTGCATTCCCTTCCTCCAACATCATGCCCTTGCAGAGTGCACAAGAAATATAACAGCAGCCACACTGGGTTAGGCTAAAGCCTTCTTTCCTGCTTCTTCAGAGGGCATGTACAGTTAAATTAAAAAACACTTTAAAATGACAACTACAAGTTGGATCCTAAGTTTAATTTACTCCTAAAGTTGTCTTAGGCTTTCTGCTAAAACAGAGTATATACTATATTATTCTATTGAATTTAGGAACAGGAGCTAACAAGTGAGACAGATGGAATTCTAATGCATTTAAAAATAAACCTCAATTTCTAATGCAATCCACAATCTTCCACTTTGTAAAAAACTAAAGCTTTACATACTAATTGGAAGAAATGCAGTCTTAGAATAGTATCAGAACAAATACTCTACATGATAGATTGCTTTCAATTTATTTCTACAGTTTCCATATCTAAATGCATTTAACCTAACAGATATATATACATTCAGTAAATAAGGCTTTGTATGTAAAGTAACCCAGTACTTTACATCCTGTCATTTAATCTAGCTGGCATGAAGAGAAGCTTTTTTGATCTGTACCAACCATCATTATCTCAGTGTAGATCTCATACTCCCTATCTGTTATGTTAAAAAAACTTTAATTAGAGGGCTTAAGCTAGTCTTATTGAATTATATTATTTTTCCTCCCTAAACTAAAGATACATTAATCTCAGTTTCCCTCTTTCCATGTAATTTCACATCTGTATTTTGATTAGGAATTTTATGTTTTCGAAAGAGAAAAGAGTCAGTATTTAGTAGATTTAAAGCCATTCTAATTTAATCTGAGTGTAGAAAAAAACACATTTCCAGAGCATTTAAACTGAAAGGTGACTCTAAGTTCACTTGGGCTTAGGCTGCCACATACACTGCCTGTAAGTTCAGCAAAGTGTAACAGAACATGAAAAATTTTGGAGGTTACATTTCTTTTCCACAGTGTTAATGTCACTACTACAGGATTTTTAGTTGCTGAAAATGTGGGTTAGCCTCAAGACTCTCTTCTCGTTCTTACCCCATCTAGCAAGTAAGAAAAACAAAACTGGCAGCCAGATAGATACCTTGGTCTCTCTTTCTGACCTCACCATCTGCATTGTAATAAATCACTGTAAAATCTCTGTCCCTGCCCTCCCTCCCTGCATACATCTGGTCTGAGCAGAATTCAGGCAGAGACATAAATTCCCATAAACAGGGCATCAAGCCAGGCAGCTGCCTGTCACTGTCCTTTTAGGAATGTTTATCTTTTGATTTACCAGAGGAAACATTGGGTACTCACCCTTCTTCCACTAACGAACAAGTGCACGTGAGGCAATATTGGCAAGCAGATGGATGTTTGTGCTTCACTTTACTCCTGCTACACTCTCTTCTGGTAACTTGCTGGTCTGCCCACACATAGGATTGCAGATTCATTAAATTACACTGCAAAGAAATTAGATTGCAAATTCATTAGATTACACTGCCAAGAAGTGGGCCTCACAAAAACAAAATACCTATTCTAAAAGGTCCAAGGTGCCCTTCAAACACACATGCCAGATTTTTGGTCTGATTTTAGAGCCTGTATTTCTATCCTGCAAATGGTTTATTAACCCTTTTGTTACAAGTAGCTTCTAGTAATCTTTGTTATATTCATACCAGATTCACAGCAAATGAATCTACGCTATATTTTTTCATTTACATTGTCTTCTGCACAACATCTCTCAAAGCTTTTTCAGTAGCCTTGTTTCAGGAAGATGGCCACAGCTGGTCTGTACGTCAGACTGTGGTGCTTTGCATGACCGAGGCTGTATAATGATTCCAGTGAGGCCAAGACTATAGGATTTGGCCTCCAAGTTTGCTCCACAAAGAACATTGACTTGGCAGGAATCATTATTTTGTATGTACAGTGGATGAGATGCATCATAATAATGCAGTAATTATGTTAAAGATGCCTGTCACTTTGACTACTTTGGCAAAAATATTCAGGATTGTTTTCTCTTGTTTCAGGAATGATAAGAGAAAATTCAATAACCATTCACAGACCTCAAATGAAATGGTTTCCATTAAGTACCAGATGCCAGTACAGTTTTTCATGGATACACTTGTCTATAGATACCCATATATAAAATAATAATATATTTTCAGAGTGGCAGCATCATCAACCATTTGAAATTATATGAGCTATATCTCAATCAGGCTGATAAATGTGGGATAAATGTGAATTTTTAACTTCTCACTCACTGCTTTTGAAAACCAAACAGACAGTGCAGCCATTTTAAGCAGAAAATGAATGCTTTTATACCTAATAATCTCCTGAGTGAATTGGTTCAAAAAATTCCAAGGCTTGGCACTCAGTGTAGGAGCTCCAGTTAACTGCACAAAAGTGTACATCTGTAGTAGTCCAGAGCCTGTAGGAGCAAATCTATAACAAATGTAAACCAGTAGAAGGAGACAGAGCCACACTGTATGACCGGGGAATATGGAGCATAGACTGTACTGCACTAATGCTCTACATGGATACAATCTTCTACAAACAGAGTTGGCTGAATCTGAAGATTGATCAGCATGTATGGCATTTTCCTTTGATCTTGTAACTGAAACAAAATATTGGGTTTAGGAAATCAGACCCAGGCAACAATTTCTACCTAACATTTGTTAAATCAATTAGTCTATCAATCAAATCCCCTCTTTGTACTTCCTGGTCTGTGATGTGACTACTGAGGTAAGAATGAACTAAACATATGTTAAGTAGACATTTGGCATACTAGAACTGCAAAGTATTATTCTATTGAGGAGTGCAGGTCTTGCTAATTCTCTGCTACCCTTCAGACTGTTCTATTTCTGAACATTTTGAAAAGAAAACTCTCCTAAATTCCCTTTTATTTACAGTGCATAATTCTGTAGTTGTACTAGTAAAAATGAACATGAGAAAACAATTAAGACTGTGTTTTTTGAAATAAGAAATGGCTAAGAAAATGCAGTGAAAATTTGTATTATTACACTAAAATATTACCTCACAATAGGGATACCATTCTCTGCTCCAGTGATTCTACCACCTGTATGTGTCCCACATATAGCTGAAAGCCTCTTAAATAATCCCGTGATTGCTGCTTTCATAATACTCATAAACCCCAAGTTTTTATTCATTTGCAGCTACTTTTGGTTGAAAGGAAAAGTTAAACCTCCAACTCTCCTGTAGGAAAAGGAAACAAGATGTAAACAAGGAACAATGACATCTGAAGATCTTTAGATATGCTTCCAACTCAGACTAGGGAGAAAGACTCTCATTTGCAGTACACACTGATTTAATTAGAATCGACATAGTATAGCCCTTAGATGATGTAAACTAAATTGTGAAAAGGAAGCTCAATTTTTTGGTATTTTTAAAAGCATTGAAGGTGCAGGGAGGTACACTGAAGCTAGGTAAGATCCCCAACTTCTACTCCTGTTTCCCCTAGAGATATAACTCTACTTTCCCCAGCGTTGAACTTATCCCTCTCCAGACTGGACCTGCTTTTCCCTTCCTCTAGAAACTCTGTTGCTGAGCAAGCTAGCTCAGCACATTCCCTTCAGGCAACCAGCTACAATTTAGTCAGCCCCATACAGACTCCTGGTAACCTATAGCTGGGAGGAGGCCCTCTTGAACTGATGAAGGACTCCAGTGATCTTATCTTGATCTGCCTTGGAGAGGATAGGCTGCAAAACCTGAGTTACAATAAGCTTTAGATGAGATTGTTAACAGGAGGCAAAAAGAAGTCTTTGGCAAATAATGCCAATACTTCCGATGCAGATACTGACTTCTGCTTTACTATTTATCAGAGTATAAACTTGTAAAATGCGGATCTTATCTTCGGGAGCCACAGATGTGTTGGTACAATCTTCCAGTCAGTGAGCTCTTGCGGTGAAGAAATATTAATCCACTGCATTTTGAACACAGATCTATTTGCTGAATTCTTATAGAATCGTAGAATGACTTGGGTTGGAAGGAACCTTAAAGACCCCCTAGTTCTAATTCCCTGCCATAGGCAGGGACACCTACTAGACCAGGTTGCTGAGAGCACCATCCAGCCTGGCCTTGAACATTTCCAGGGATGCAGCATTCACTTCTCTGGACAACCTGCTCCAGTGCCTTATCACCCTCACAGTAAAGAATTTTTTCCTAATACCTAATCTAAAACTATGCTCAGTTTGGATCCATTCCCCCTTGTCTTTTCATCACATGCCCTTGTAAAAAGTCGCTCTCTGTCTTTCTAGTGGGTTTCCTTCAGGTACTGGAAGCCGCAAACAGGTCACCTCTAAGCCATTTCTTTTCCAGGCTGA
This sequence comes from Oenanthe melanoleuca, assembly GCF_029582105.1. Taxonomy (NCBI): domain Eukaryota; kingdom Metazoa; phylum Chordata; class Aves; order Passeriformes; family Muscicapidae; genus Oenanthe; species Oenanthe melanoleuca. The sequence goes on along the minus strand of NC_079336.1, from coordinate 108,647,934 downwards.
ACAGCCAATTCCCTCGTAGAAGAGGTGCTTTGTCTCTCCAATCATTCTGGTAGCCTCCTCTGGACTTGTGGAGAAACACAGTGGAAAACACAGCCAGTAACACAATTAGAAAACAACTCTCACTTGAGGGTGAGGCAAAGATGTGCAGTGTCAGGAAGGAACCAGTGCAGATCCCCTGGGATGACTCCATGCAATCTCTGGCTTTAGAAGACCATCTCTACACACAGTTTGTGCCTCCCTTTTCCCAGGAAGAAATTGAAAGAGCTTAGGAACAGCTGGAGATACGTCATGCCAGCTCTTTACCTTCTCCACTCAGAGGACCCAGAGGCTGGAAAGCACATTCCTGCTTTAAAAGAGCATCTCCAGATAAGGGTCCAATGTGTGTCTCAAACACTGATACCTGCATGGCTGTAGAGCCAGTGAATCAGACAGGAATCCCATCAGACAATTCTTGGTAATAACAAAAGACTGTTGGTATTAACATAGTGTGAGGAAGAACAAGTTGTGACAGGAGAAAGGGGCCATGAGGAGGTAGGGCACCACTTTTGTTGGACAAACATCCTTGCTGAAGTTCTTGGAGATAAACACAACATACCATAGTGCAAGCACGGGAATGAGGCCAAGAAGTGGGGATGGGCTGTAGGGAGAATCAAGACCACTCAAGACTCTTGACAGAACAGACTGTGTATGAGACCTAATTTACATAGAAAGAGAGAAATGAGTCTTCAGGGCAGGGAAACTTACCTATAAAAAAGTATCCCTGCCCTAGACATCAGCTGAATTCCTTTCCCTTTGCCCTTTCCTTTCCTTTCCTTTCCTTTCCTTTCCTTTCCTTTCCTTTCCTTTCCTTTCCTTTCCTTTCCTTTCCTTTCCTTTCCTTTCCTTTCCTTTCCTTTCCTCCCCCCGCCTTTAATTAATCTCTTCCTTTCTCTCTTCCCTTTCTTCCTTCCCCTTTATGCAAAACTCACCGTACGTGTCAGGGACTAACTTACACTAACTTCTATGCCAAGTGTATGATTTCCTAATCAAGTCTTCTGGTTGCCTGCGGACCCTACTGACTGGCTCCCTTCCGACAAACTGCATTTGTGGAATTACAACCCTTTCCCCTAAAGGCCGCCCCGCCAGGCTGCCGCTTCCGCCCTCGCCCCAGTCCTGACGTCACCGCTGGTGGCGGGAGCAGGCCCCGCCCCAGTCCTGACGTCACCGCCGGTGGCGGGCGCAGGCCCCGCCCCAGTCCTGACGTCACCGCCGGTGGCGGGCGCAGGCCCCGCCCCGCTGCCGCCGCGTCCGGGAGCCCCACGCGGTGCTCGGCCAACTGCCCGAGGTAAGAGCAGTCATCGCCGGCTCTCTCCCCGGGGACTTCCTGTGGCTTTAGGGCTTTCCCGAAGCCTTGGGAAACGGGGAGGTGCGTTGTTGGGAGGCAGGGCCGCTGTGCACGAGTTGTGGGCGCTGCTGGTTTTGTTAGTGATCGTAATTGAACGCGGTTTATGGAATCACAGCGTGGTTTGGGTTGGAAAGGATTTTAATAGATCGTGTCGTTCCAACCCCCCCGCTATGGACAGGGACACCTTCCACTAGGCGAGGTTGCTTGAGAGCTCCATCCGGCCTGGCCTTGAATGTTTAATGAATGACACGTTTGCGGCTTGCTTAGGTGTACGTGAAAAAAAGAACATGGGCTTTAGGCTTTTATTGCATTTTTTTTTTTTTTTTGAGGATGGATGTTCTGTAGGCAGTAAACTGATGCATTCCTGTTAAAAATTTACAAAATAGTCTTGGTTCCTGAGGAACCTTGAGAACTTGGCCAAGTTTTTCAAAGAGAGGGCACGGTGTGCGTATTCAGCCGTCAAAACAGTTAAGCAGCGCCTGACGGAAAGGCGCGTAGTACTGAACGTTGAGTGCCTTGTAAAGAAACTTCTTTTACTCTCATGTTGCTGCAAATGTCCCCCTTCCTTACGCTTTGCCACAGCTTTCTGACTGCAATCTGAATTGCTGCCGGCATCGTGGAATGGACTTGCACTAGCAAATTAAACTTTAGATGATGCCAATTAAAAAGGCTCATTTTTGAGACAAACAAAAATGGAAGAACTGGATTTTAAAATCGATATTGAAATGTGTCTGGCCTATTTATTGGCTTTAAAAGTATAAAAAACCACTTCAAATCTGAAATAGCTGGATATTGCTAATTCTGTGGCAGTATGACCGTTGGTAAAGAAATGAGAAAACACTCAACCCAAGACTTCTCCAGAGTGTGAGAAACTTGAAATTCATTGGTAGAATTTTCAGGCTTCATATCAGAATGCAGTGCACGAGTTACACAAACCTTTCTGATAAGTGCCTTTCTCTTTGAAGTGGTTTAAGATTTTTAATATTGTTTTTTCATCTGTGGTCTGCTTTTCCAGTACACTGGAAAGGACTGGCCACCATAGCTCCAGGTAGATGTTTTTTTCCCACATCAGTAAAATTGATGCTAAGAGCTCAAACATCTCACTGCTATTGTGTTATATCGAACCAAAAAATGGGTAAACGTGCTTCTAATAGTGAACAGCCAAATGAAAATAATAGCACAGCAGAATAAAAACCAGCCAAAAGTAGATCTGAATTGCTGTTCAAAATGGTGCAGAGAGGCACTGCACGAATTGCAGATACAGAAAATTACATTCTGGTAAAGGGAAGTGCTTGTTCATGTATTGTGGAACTAATGGCTGAAGGAAACTAGGTCAGCAGTTTAAAAGGATTGAAGAAACCTCTTGGCTTTAATTCCAGATATTCATATTCATGGTGCTGATACCAGTGGAGAGTGGCAGCAGGTTTTAGAAGTAGTAAACTCTCCGTAGTTTACAAGTATACAGGAGGTACAAACTACAGGCGGGTAATTTCCTATTTGCTGCAAATTTGGTAGGACAGAAGTATTCGGTACTGATTGTTGTCCCCCACTGTGTGTAAACTGATTTGTCCAAGGAGACAGTCTTTTGCTGCACAAGAAGTTCCTGATAGGTTTAGTGCCAAGAAAAGTATATGTTTTAAAGATCAGTTTAGAGACACAAATTTAGTATCACTTTAGAGTGGACTTGAACTGAAGTATGACAGCGTATCTGAGTGTGGGAGCTTTTATGAAAATCTCTCACGAAGAAGTGAGATACATTAAGAAACCTGTTTTTATTATTGTACTTATGCTGGGTGTACTGATGAGTTGGAGCTGAACAAAGCCAAGTTATATTGGATTTGTTCAGAAGAAGAAACCACTGTGTCATGAAAGATGCAGAATTTGGGACAGTTGATTACAGAGAGTAAAAGTGTATTATGAATCGTGCAGCTGGAGTTGAAGGTTTGCATCAGTGGATATAGATGGGGCTGTGGTAAATGAGGGATGTTTAATCCACTCTGAGATGACTGTTTTCTCAACTGAAGTGTAAATGAGCCTGTAATATTATTCTCTCCCTTAAAATTTTAATCTCCTTTTAAAACAGGTGAGAATAAACTTTGCAAATCCTTTGAAGCTCAAGTGATTCAGCACCATCAGCAAGAGACCGATAGATGTGACTGTTTTGTAGGATGGCTCTGTGCCGGCTTTTATGGTGGCTGGAGCCTGGCTTTTCAAAGCCAGGGGCAGGGATTTCTTGGCTGTTTCGCACTTGTAATATAGTGCAAATTATGCCCTCCTTAACTACCATGGCTTGAGTTGGGATATTTTTAAGGGGATCAAGATGAGCCAACTGGTATAAATCTGATAGTTAATTGTAGGCCTTTTTACTTTTGCAATGGAAATCTTCCTTGCAAACAGGATTGCGAGTTGGGTTTGCAAGAGTGTTCTAATTGTACTAGATTGCTTTGCAGCTGCCCCAAGAAGGCTTGAAAGGTCAAAGCAAAGCAGGCCTGTGGACACAGTGATGACTAGTGGGCAAGTAATTATTATCAGCAATAATGCGTGTCTGTTACAGATTAGAGCCTTTTGTACTCAGAACTTTGCACACATGGATTTCTCTGCCCTAAGTAATTTTGTTGCTGAAGAACTTAGTCCTCTTCTCTGGTAGCTTTAAATTTAGGATGCTAGTTGTTCTGTTGCCCTACAGTCACAGCAGTGAACTGCAATGTTAGAGCAGAAGTTACACTTTGCTGGACTTGCAGATCAACTGCATTCACTGCAGGTTGTAAGTCAGAGCTCACAGGAGGGAGGACAGTGCCAGTTTTCAGGAGCTGACAGATGGTTTGCCATATCAATTAAGTTCATGTGTTTATTTTGAATTTGAGAGCAGTTTTATGTGTCCTGACCAAAAGGTTTTGGGTTTGTTTTTGTTTTCTCTAGTTTGTTTTTCCCCTCTATGCAATCTGTAAATATCCATGAAAAGAAGAAATCATCTAATTGCCTAATCTAATTTTTATTAGGTGAATTATGGAAAAAAATAAAAGATCTGATCTAAGTATGAAGAAAAGGCCTTTTAGTGCTTAAGGAATATTTAAGAACTAACATGATGCATGAATTCAGTATTTAGCAGAATGCTAAATTGCTTTTTGTCTTCTGTTTACATGTTACAAAATATTTTTATCTTGAACTTGCAGTTTTAATTCCAGTTGAAAACCACGTGCATGATGGTAACATGGAGCATTTTTCATTTCTGCTTAAGTGGTTTCCTATTGCCATGTTGACAGATGCATGTAGCTTCCACTACTTTCACAATGTATCCTCAGCAAAATCTCTCATAGAAGTACTTACAGCCTAATTAGAGTTTCTATCTTTCAGTATGACAGGGTTTTGCTGGAGGCGGGGGGAGGGGGGGAGGGGGGGGTCATGAGCAGGATGGGAAGTTTGGTTTTGCTTTTTAAGCCAGCTGGCAGTTGCTTTCTAAGGCTTGTGTTAAATCACTTCTAGATCTATTAAAAGATTATTCATAAAAGGCACCTGAAAATTGACTGCCATTTCTCTTTTTCCTGGATGTGCTTTTCTTAAAAGGGGTCTGTAGTTCTCCTCTTTGTTCTCCTGGAATAAAAATGTAGCTAATTTTTCTAGTAGTATTGTGCACAACCATCTGTATTTTGTTTGTTTTTATTTGAAATACTTTAATATGGCATTTAACTTGGTTGTATCTTTGATCATGTTAACACTACAGCAAACTGCTTTTGATTGTCACCTGTGTAGTTGTTTTTATAGAGTTTGCAAATGGCATATTTTCTCTTTCTCTTTTTCATATTTGTGTCTTTTCTGTGGTGCATTAATAATGTCTGATATTTCCATCCCTTTTTGCAGTTTGTATTATCTACTTTGGTTTATGGTATATTGCTATGTTGACCGCAAGGAAAACAAGGTGTTCCTTGTTTTCTAAGCAGAAGTATATGTAAATTTAGTAGCCTTTCTGAATAAAAGAGAATTTATTCAGAATTTTTCAGAATATTCAGAAATTTTCCACCTATGGAAACTTATAAACATTTTTAAACAGACCTAAATGCAATGCATGAATTTTCTCATTAAAATGGTTTACTTTTGCAGTCTAAACTCCTTTTCTTCCTCAAATACATATTCTTATGTTTTTTTCCCAAAAACATGGCAGCTCAGGGTTATTAAAAGGGAAATTTGTTTCTGGTAAGTTGTTGTTATGAAGTTGTACAACATTTTTCATCGCAGTTTTTTTGCACCAGTGTCCTTAATCAAAGTAGTCTATTTCTTTTGTATTTTATGTTTATGGGTTGTGAACTTTTCTTTGCATTCTCAAAATTAAAGGTCTTTTACAGTATTACCAGTGTAATACAACCACACGTTATGTGTTGTGCATCCTAGGTCTTACTGCTTGAGAATGAAAATTCTGCCTTATTTCCTTTAGAATTACCCATTGTTCACATTACTTAGCTAGCTAGAATTTTTCATTATTTCTCTTATCTGAATATTTCTACTGTCCTTAATTTTTAAAGTGAGAACTCAATGCCAAGTAAAATCTGGTTGAAAGTCAGTAAATACAAATCAGAAAACCTGTCTAATAAACATTGTCTTCTGGGACTCACTTAAGATTTGCTTGTTCAAAATACAAAAAAAAAAAAACACTTGAAGAACTTTGAGGAAAAATTTGTTTGTTGTTTAATAACTGAAACATAACTGCTGAGGGCAGTGTAGCTTTTGGGTATGTTTAGAGAGTCTCGGAGCTCTCCTGTTCTTGGCTTTGTCATTCTGGAGGTGTGAATGCACAACCCATGTGTTGATTTTGGCAGAAACAATTTTTTGGAGTTTCTGGTGTACATGTTTTCTAATGTAGTTTGCTCTTGTTGTTAATGTTACCAAAATTATTTTAGGCTGTTGACTGCTGCCTCATTGTTGGCATGTGCCAATACTGTGACATGTCCTGATTAGAGATTAGTTATGCTGAAACAGGGTAATGAAAAGAGAGAGATCTCTACACAGCAGGAGTAGGAACTTGCTAGTTCCTGTTACAGTGAACAGAAAGCACAAGTTTAATAATTTCTTCCTGTTCCCCAGGCAGAAGCAGCAGACTTATCAGTGAAGGGTTCTGTATGTGTACAGATATTTTGATAGCAAAATATATTTCAGACTGTATTTGTTATCTTTTCCTTCTATATTCCTATTCTTCTTCTGTCTTATTCCTTAAGTCTAACTTGGTATACTGAAAAGAATTTCAAATATGAGACTGGTTTATCGTTGTAAAACAGCTCCAGTTAATTTTGATAACACATACTTGCTACAGGCTTTTGCTAGTTCTTTCTTTTATTCTTGGTGGTGCTGGATATACTGAATAAGGGAGAGAGAGAAGTTGGAATTTATCACTATGCTCATGCCTGCCCGTCAAATCAAGACCATAGTAGGTTAAGTAGCACAGTGATACTAAGATCTATAGGTGATTGTTGGATTGGATTACTTCCCTCCCTGTTTGTGTAAGTGTAGGAAACATGTATTGACAGACACCTTCTAACAAAACATAGCTGTATTAATGACTGGGAAAATCTAGTTTCTTTTGTAGCTTTGAGGGGTTTTTAATGCTGTATTATATGACTAAAGGTTAACAACAAACATTGTTTCTGAACCCTTTTAATCAACCTAACATGGCTGATCATAAAGCAGGTGGCTAGGAGGATAGAACGGAACACAAACAGTGTTATTATGAATGCCAGAAATAATTGTATTGGTATTTCGCCTTTCTGTGGGCAGCATCTTGTGAATCCAGCTCAGCTTTCTTCCTTGGGTCTGCCACAGCTGACAGAAGTAATACTTATGTGTGTGGTATGTGGGTTACATGCTGGGGTAGGGAGGGGACCTCTAGCATGGTTGGCATTATGATTCTGTACTCAGTGCGAAAACTAGTTCTGACCAGGATGAGCAGTCATGCAGCTGAGTAGGATTATAATTCTTAAGTATGCAAACAATAGCGGTGAATCTGGGCTTGTTAACTAGCTGATCATATTTTGGAATCACACTGGTGTGGTTAAAACTGAAGTTGCAGACAAGCTTGAGTAGTTCCATACTGTTTTTTCTCCCAACTATCTTCCTTTTTGACCTCCAAGAGACAATATAAATAAAAATAAACCTCTCTCATATATTCCATGCTCTTGCCAGGGAAAGATCAAATTGTTATCTAAAACAAACTCCAGTGATGTGACAGCTCTTTGCTGTTTGTACTGACTGTGTGGCTTCGTGTTTATAAATAAAGTGCAGTTTCTCCAAATTCTATTCCCTCCCTCTTGTACTCAGCATCCGGAGAGTGGGATTATCACACTGATTCTAAGAAGAAAAGTCCGCTGTGATCCAAGTGCTCCCACTGTCCTTGATGCAGCTCACTAAGTGGGCGGGAAAATTACATATTTCCTTTTTTTCCTTAGAACATTTGAAAAGTTGTTGCTCAGTAGAAGTTGTAGAAAATAACATAGCTCTAAGTAACACTAACTCCCCAATATAATACATGATTTATGATTTGAGAGGAATTAAAGATACTGATTATAAACCAGAAGCCAGATGGCTTGGCAGTAGCCATACCATGGTACTCTAAATTCTGGGAACAAAAAAGGGGTGCACTGATATGTTGACAAGATTGCAAGAGTAATCTGAAATCCCAAAATCAACTCAGCTTTGTTAAAGATAGAGTTATATTTGAGATTATAATACCCTATAGGGACTTCAGAAAACTGGATACAAGGTTCACAAGAAAAATTTTTTGGACCCTCCTGAATGAACTGACCATGATGTAACTGGTGCTGAAGTAATGTCTGTTCCTAAGACAATCTGAAGCTGTATCCCCATTGGATTGGTTTGTGGATTGTTTTTCCTTTTTGGTTAGTTAATAGTTAGTTTTGGTTTTGTTTTGGTTTTGGTTTTGTTTTTCCTGGTGTCCTGCCTGCTGCTTGATGTAGCTCTTTATATAGTGCAATTTATAGAGCACTTCTTTTAAACATGCAAATAATTTATTTCTATCACAGATCATAAAAGTTAAATAGTGTTTTAGGATCATTGCAAGAATAGGTATTCATGTAAATTTTGCAAAGGAGTTAGGAGATATCCCTGAAATTACAGGACCTTTAACTGTGTTGCTGCTGACATTACCTGCCAGAACTCCTCACATGTAGGCATTTTTTATAATGTTTAATGAATGAATGCTAATGCTTTGTGTTGTAAATTACAATCTTTTGACTCTGTAGGTACTTAATGAAAAGGATTATTATTTTTGTTTCCACTTTCCAGATGGAAATGTCAGAAGATGATAATAACATGGAAGAATACCCCACTGAAATTCATGATTATCTTACAGCATTTGAAAAGTCTCTTGGTTCTGTAGATGAGATGCTGAAGACAATGATGTCAGTTTCTAGGAGTGAGCTTTTGCAAAAGGTAAGTTATCTTCCTTTTGGAAACATTTTCCTTATTAATACACAAATACTTGGGAGCCTGAATTGAAATAAAAGGGTCTGTTAGGCCAGCCACTGCACTGAGAAATAACAAAAATTGCATTCCTATGCTTGACACCTGCTGTTAAATTCTTATATTTCTAAGAAATCCAGATGGTTTTACAAGCTCAACAATGAAACACATGGTCTTCCAAGCTGATAAGTGATAATCTTACCAGTGAGTCATTTAGCTCAAGGACATTATAGCTTATTCCTGGCCTTCCTTAGCCTGGTCCTCTATAATGGAGTAGTCATAAACATTTTTGACTGAGATTATTTCACAGCAAACTGAGTGGAAGTGATGTACCCAGCAGCATGTGAAGGTTAACTGGCAGAAGTAAGAATTGACCTGATTCCAGAAGTCTAGATTTGAAGGACCTGAGCTGTCGCCTTTAGCTGTGCTATAAGCATAAGTCTGCAAAATGTGGCTTTTTATCAGAGCAAGGTAGTGCCTGAAAATTTTCTATAAGCATCTCTGTCTTGTGACATTTAAATGTGTAATTTCTTTCTGTAGGGCAAGAAAAAGGCAGCACATGAGGGACCTTCTTTATCCTGTGAGGATTTCTTACACAAATAAATTGTGAAGAAAGCAGTCTTGACAACACAGATCTTTTGACAGTATCCATGTTAGAATTAGTGAGCTGTACAATGATGTTATCAGAGTTTCTGGAAGCTGTGTAGGACTAAAATAATAAATTTACTTTGACAGTCAAGGGAAACAAAAACCCCTTCATTACCTTTATTCTTCCTTTGCTTTATATCCCTAAGTATTCTAGCATGCATTGAACACACAGTCTATCATGTGTAGTGTTAACATTCATTGGTATAATGTATATTGACATTTGAGTTTCAGCAACTTTTAAACTTTTTTTTTTTTCCTTCCATTGGTAGCAAGAACTATTTTGAATTAAATTTTTGTGGAAAAACTAGGACAATTTCTGACTGTGGGAGCAGTAGTCCAAGGGCTACATGCCAAGGGATTGTGCTTTTGGTTGTATGGGACTGTGACATTTAACTTCATACTGCGAGAATTACATGAATACTCAGAGAGGGGAGAATGAATGTGCATGTGATGGCATGGAAATAAGGCATAAACATAGTCTCAGTGAATTTGTGATGCAAAAATGTGCTCCTTCAATGTGTATTCTTTTATAAATACATTCACAATTATAAAATGTGCACATTACTACAATCTGTGTATAACTTGCTTAAAAATCTTCAAACATGATTTTTTTTCTTTTCATTCTAGTTAGATCCTCTTGAGCAAGCAAAGCTGGATTTGGTTTCAGTGTACACGTTAAATTCTATGTTCTGGGGTAAGTATGTGGAACAAAAGAAAACGTACTATTTTTGATTACCATTTGAACACCTAGATAGCCACAAACACTAAATAATCATATTTCTAAATAATTAAAATCTTGTGATTACCTTGAGGACTGACATTATTGCCATCCATAGGGTAAATGACGTTGAAGCTCCAAATCAAAAGTCTGTATTTAGAAAAGCTAATTTTGTATGTGCATGAATATATTTCTGGTTTCTTTGTGACAATCTTTTCTGTCCTTTAATGGAGTGAAAGTTTAACCGTTTTAGTTGTTTGGGGGTATTTTAGCTGCAATATTTGATAATAGTAGTTTGTCAGATACTTAATAATACAGTTAACAATTCTTATTAATGATTTTGTGTGGAAGCTTTGGTTTTCCTATGTGACTGCTTGATAGGGTCCTCAGTTATAGATAGCCTTCGGTTTCAAAAAAATCTTTTTTTTTCTTGTAGTATACTTGGCTACCCAGGGAATCAATCCAAAGGAACATCCAGTGAAACAAGAACTGGTGAGTTGCTTATGCTGCATGCATCCTACTTGCGCAGGATGATTAGCCCAAACAGAAGTTTAGAAATGTTTATATCTACATATAAAAATGATACATTGATGTAATAGCGTGCATATGCTACATGGTGTTATCTAACTATATATATATGCCCTGCTGGGCTCTGTAAATTAGAAAAGTAATTTTTTTTACTTTTAAACACTACTTTTTAAACACTATTGTTTAAAGTTGTAGAACCTGATGAAATTAGAAAAGGATGATGAATGATATTATCTTTTCTTTTTTTCCACCTTTGGTTGAGAATTGGATTCTGTACAGAGCAGCTTTTCACTTGTATCTATTAAATGGAAAAATGTTACATGTCGGATAATAATTTATAACTTCCAGTATGGCATTTTTTTTCTTATAAATACTTGGAATCATGTTAATCTCTGGGGCTGCCTTTTCTAACTTCTGTATGATTTTAAAAGTGTAGTGTGGCTGATTTACTAGGGAAGACGGGAAAGTGGTCCCCTCCCCCTTCCAAGCCGTCCATTAATTCATTTTCTCAGCAGTAAAGAATCCAGTTCAGTGACAAAGCTAAAAGCTTTTTTGGCACCAATTGTATGTGTATTGTCCAGTAGTTCTGCATTAGTGACATATTTACGACCTATAATAAATCTTTAGTTTTGTCTTTATCTTCCATTTAGATGCATGACTACAGTATAGAAGGCTAGCTATCTTGAAAATTCTGCTGACTTAAAAAACCAAATCATTTAGCCCAAAGAAAAAACAGAAATCAAAACTTCTCACTACTAATTTTAATTCCTGAAAAAATGAAAATATTAAATCTTGGCAGATGCAAAATAGTTAGCTTAAATGTAAACCTTAGATAACCAGTGGAATGGAAGAGAGGACTGAAAAATGTGGAAAGCTAGCCTGAATAACAAGAATACTTCTATTTTTAGTTTTGTGAGGTTTTCAGTAGTCTAGACTGTATCATATTAAAAAATGCATCAGTTAATATTTCATGAGCTTTCTGTCTGTTTTTTGTTCCTCCTATATTATATAGTGTCTGAATATCGTGCTAATTTGGTGATACTAAAAACTTTTATCTCTTCTGCTGTGAATATTTTATATGTGTATTTTACTTCACAACTGCTGTTTGAACTCTGAAGAAAGAGTGAATATTTTCATAGCCTAGATTGTTGCTCAGATCTCTTTTTGTTTTGCAAGTATCAAGGTTGAATGAATGCACGTTTCTTCCTTGCAAAGGCATTGCGATGTTCTTACTCCTGTGGAAAAGGAAATAAAAAAGACCGTTCTGTCATGATTATTTTGTTTTTAGAATTGCTCTCATGTATGTACAAGTATTCAAACTGTACTTAGAAATCTCACATTCAAACTGTCAGAATTAATTTCTTTTGTCAAGTTGGCATCTTCCAGATCCTTTTTCTGATGTTAATACATGTAGGTTTGCCATCTGTTCTCATTAGCCATCTCAGTCACCAAAGAAATATTATGGCTGATCGTGATTTCAGACCCTGTAGAGCCCTCCTTGTTAAAGCAGTGTTTTTGATACAGAAAGAGTGTCCAAGTTTTTGACAGTTGTGTATAATGATCACTGAAGAGTTGAAAATCAGTTCTGTTGGTAAGTCTTGCAACTTTTGTTCCAAAGAGGTGGCAGTGGCTGTGTGAGAAATGTGTGGGTTACATATCTAAATTTATTTTAGCAGTATCCACACATGTTCTGTTAATCCACATTTATAATTCAGGTATCAGGTAGAGTGCAACATTTATGTGTATAAATATGCTACTGTTTGTATGACAGTAACACTCAAAGTGAAAGGCCATATTAGCCTAAATATGTAGGCCTGAAATTTGTGAACTAAATTGTTAAATATTTTGCAGAGTTACTCTAAGTGTACTCCCTAGTCAGTGAAAAGAAACAGGCACTTAATTAAGGGGGTTTCACATTTAAAGCTGCTTAGTACTCTCTCAAAGTAATTTTCTTGTTGCAGGAGCAGATGAGGGTGAGTAGGCACATAATGAGATTAAGCTGGGAGGGTATACTTCTGTGGGGATGAGTCCAAGCCATGGTCTGGTCAAACAAAGCCCCCATAAACACCAAATAACTTTGGTAGGCTAAGATATGTCAAGAAAGCATCCCCTTTTCCCTGGAAACAGGCCTGTATTTTTATTTATGACCATAAAATGAACTTCTGATATGGCTGGAAATTCATCAGGCTGCCCAAAATAAAGTCTTTGATAAGCTCCCTTGACCATTTCGGGAACTTAACCCCTTGACTTCTGGGTAGTTGCATGTGTAATGCTTGTACCATCTTTGATTTTGTGTAAGATGCTTTTTTAGCTTTGCTTGGACTTGCTGAATTTTATAATTTTTTTTGTTGGCAGTAGTCAGGCAGTATAATTCATCCATAAATGTGTCAAATACCTAAATCTTATTTTGGCATCTTTATGTAGGTCAAACTCCAAACTGAGTTCAGTATTTTATTTTCTAGCTTTGCTTGCAAGAACAGTTCCCATATCTCTGCAAATTAGATGCAGAATCTGCATCTCTGTAGCACTTTGTGTGTTCCTGTTATAGCGAGTGTCATGCAGATGGTATGGTAGGTACCTGTGATGGAAAATATGCTAAAGGGAATCTCAAATTTGCAATACTATTCTTCTAGGTATTATAGTTCTATAAGTGTACAGTGTGGAGAACTTCAACTCATTGATTCATTTTAGCAGTAATCTTGGGAGAATGGTTTGAAAGACTTTTCCTTTTTTATTTTTTTTTTCTCCCTAGGAGAGAATAAGAACATATATGAACAAGGTCAAAGAAATAACAGACAAGAAAAAGGCATCCAAACTCGATAAAGGAGCTGCTTCTAGATTTGTAAAAAATGCACTCTGGGAACCAAATGCAGCAAATGAACATACTTCCAAAACTCCTGCTAAAGGAAAAAAGCTACAGAGGGACTGAATCTTTTTTTCCCCTCATAGGAATTGCAGACACCTAGAACTTACCTGGAAATGTTTTGTATACTGCATACATCTCATAGAAGTGCTGTATAACAGGTTAATTTATACTCATGAACTTTACAGGATTGTATTTTGTCCAGAACACTTGTCACTGAGGTGGTCACATTTAATGTTTATCTAAAAGTGCCATTTGATGCACATTTGACACTTCATTTCTCAATGATAATGACCTGACATATACTTGCTGGTAACTAGTGATGTTTTGTTTATAATGCCTATGATTTCAATTTTTTTAATGATTTATTGACACTTTTTTATGTCGTCAACCTCCTCAATATTAAAAAGTTTCAAACACTGCTCTCCGGTTTGTGGATTTTATGAAAGAGCATTGTGTGAAATGCCATATTTGTAAAGTTTTGTATGGTTTATTCACTGTATTAAACTCTTCAGCCTTTCAGCTTGAATGTGTGCAATACTCCCTTTTGTTGCCTCTGAGAAAGCAGGTCTTTGAGGGCTGTAGGCAAACATCCTGGATTCCCCTCTAGGCCACTGTGTCTAGTCAGTGGAAAAGTTAGATATACCCTAAAGGCAGTATGTAGGGTCCAAAGAAACAGGCTAGGGGTGTCTATTAGGAAATGGCACATGGAGGAACTCGATGGAGTTTTGACTGCAGTGCTCATCCCTTAGTGCTGATGCTTGGCAAAATGTGCTCTGGACTGGTAGGAGTGTTGTCATCTATTGGTGTTTCTCACATCTTCATTAGGGAAAGCATCCTCTGGTGCAATAAAAACTGCTGCTCCATCTTGCAAATACTGTATTTTTACTCAAAATGTGGAGCTTGGTTTTTTAGGAAAGGAGGAGTGATAGGTGGATTCAGTTTTCAATATGCTGCAATGCAAAGCTCAATTATCTGCCCACAAGCTATTTAAGAATTAGCAAGGAATTAACAATTATGAAGGAAAAATAGATTATTTAGCTTACAAAAATGCATTTGGGGTAGCAGTCAATATTTGGGAAATATTAGTGTGAAGGACTAAATGATAAGAACAAAGGAATCCAATATAACTCTAACATTGCAAGCTGAAAGATGTTCATGTTCAGTGGATGGTTACTGTCCCTGGCATTGTACTGCAGCAGGCGATGCAAAGTGTGAACTGAATTGAATTAGGTATTAAAATGAAGGTTTTTCTGTAATTGCTATCAAAAAACACATACTTGAAAGTAAAATTTCAATGCATTGACAAGTTTATTAAACTCATTGCATGTCTAGGAACTTTTTTAGTGACTAGTATGAGTTTACATATTTTTATTTGCAATAAACTCTTCAGGTAAATAGCAATGCCTTCAATCCATCTAACAGAAGAACTGTTTAGATGTGGGTACCTAACCTTGCTGCCTCAAATCACAGGACTGCTTATGTGAGTATGCATGTCAAAGATCTGTAAAAGGCTAAAATGACAGTGCTTTATTTCTTCAGGTTAATGTCTTGGTTATGTCAAATGAAGGAGCTGTTGGAGTTGGGAGGGGCTTTTTTGTTTAATTTAGGTTAAAAATTCAAAAGACCCAAAGTGCGTTCTTGACCAAAAGTAACACATTTGTGTAAAGCAATTCTTCTAAATAGCTTTGGATGGTGTTTGTTTGGAAGTCTATGTGCCCTGTGTCATACCCCTTTCAACCTGATACTGCAGATGGCAGTATTAGGCTGTTTCAAATAGACTTTTGGACTAGGCGTGGATGTTGAGGTCTACATGTACAAAGCATGACGATCAAAATATTAATCTCAAACCCACTGATCTGAAAAAAAAAAAAAAAAGGAAAAAAAAAAAAGTGGGATGTTCCTTGGACTAGTGGGGAAGAGGTTGGAAAGAAGTGGTCTGAAGTAGCACAAACCAGAGCACTTTAATATAGAAATTTTCTGAGAGATAACATCTTCTGCTTTGAGAGGCATTGTCTTGAGGAAATGAGTAGCTCAGCTTCTACTTACACACAGTGCTGTTAATTATAAGGGGATTGCAGAACATTTACATTACATGATTTTGCTCTTAAATTTCAATTATAGATTTTGTTTTAAAAGGATAATTTCTGAAAAGGATTATAATTGTCCAGTAGAGTACACAGGTTTCATTGGTAAATGTTTAAACAAGAGTAATGCAAGGCTATTGGCGAAGACTTAGTGAGGTAGAAGTCCATCTGGCATAATTAATTATATGCCGGTATTTGACATTTGTAATAGGGCAATTTAAATAGATATAGCACATGAAATTTTGTGATATTTTTTTTTTTTTTTTTAAGGCTTGCATCATTCAGTACGGCTGTTAGCAGTGTGGGTTGTGGCTTTGGTTTTCTGACACAACACAACTCAGAAAAATATCCCACAAACTAAGAATCTTCACCCTGTGCTTATTATTCACTAACAGCCCTATTAGAAAGAAGCTTGAAATCATGATTATGAATGCTTAGTGGGTTTTATATCATTGAAGTGATTACTTTGTTAAAGATTTTTTTTTATTTAATGAGTTCTTGGAACTTTTCTTGCTTTCCACTCTTTGCACCAAGGAAGCGCTGAGGTTGGTGAGAGTATGTGAACTTAGCAGCTGGGACTAGAATTTGGTATGAGGTTGCATGGGGAATTTTCCAAGTTCACAAAAATATATTTGAGAAGAGAGATGAAAATGCAGCTCAGGATGTTAAATCACTGGTGTTAGTGGCAAATAACTACATAAAAATAGCAATTTGGTATTAACTGTCCTAGCCATATAAGGAGATTTTTACTGTAACAAAATGATTATCTGACATGAGACACTAGGTATTCTCCGAGGTGTGTGAAGTTTCCAGAGATGTACTCCTAGAAAACATTTCTCTGACAGAGTTTACTGTGGCTGTAAACAAAGGAGGAACTTTCCTAGGGCTTAAATTTCCAGCCTTAAAAATGCTAGCCACATGACTTGGGAAGTCAACATATCAATAGGCTTGTTTGTACTCCTTCAGTATTTTTATTAATGGAGAACTGTATTCCTAAGAGTTTGTTTTTTATGAAGTCATGCTATTTTTCCTGGCCTTGAAAATCAGTGCTAGCATAGAGCTTTGTCAAAAACTGTGAGTGTTGCAATTATACTGAAAGTCTCAAACATATTTATCTGGAATAATAAAAGCTAAGCAAACAAAATTCTCTCAGGATTAAGAATTTTCTTGGGTTTAAGAGGGTAGACTGATACTCAGTTTTTAATTGCAGTTTTTAATGGGCTGGGACCATTTTTATAAATGTAAAGGGAAATCCTAGTTTTCATAGTAAATGACATACATTACCCAGGATGTGATGGTGACCTGTTTCTGCAGCTCTAGGAGACACCGTGGTTATGTAGATCAACACTTGTATCAACTCTCAGCCACAGAAGGCTTTTGGGAGCCATGAACATCTAACTCCACTCTAACTGGAAGCATGGGTAGAGTTACATTGGTGGAAGTGGCACCTGTGGGATAGGGTATCCAACTTAGAAGTGCCAAAATAATCGAAAGTGGTTGAGTCCCCAATGTGTACAGGTCATTAGTTTCTCGTAAACCGAGATGTAAAGATGTCAAAACAGGGTGTTATTAGTTTGTTGTTAGTTATGCTTCTTAGACATTCACTTGCCAGTGATGTAAAAAAAAAAAAATGTTAAGCTACATCAGTTACAGAAAGCAAATACAATTTGTCATTTTAGAATCACACACGTGATACACATTTGTTAAAATATGCATTTAGGTTCTGCAGTGGGATAGTGTAATTTTCTTTTTCCTAATCTGTTTTGAGTATTATTTCTTACACGAAGTTTTAGAAAGTCCACATGAATGCTTTTGTTTTGCAGAGCACTCTTAGCATTAGTGCTAGTTTTGGGGATTTTTTTTCTTCGATTTCTGCTTTCCAGTGGGATACACTTGTGATATTTTATTGATAAAAGCAACAGTTTATCTTTTTGCTGACTTTTAACCTTCCCTGTGGCAGAAGATTACAGATCTATGGAATATTTAGTGCTGGTGATCTAAGAAGCAGACCTTGAACTGCACCGTTTTCATCAGCTATACCAAAGGGGAAAGAGCAAAATCTTGTTTCACTACTAAACTGAGTGAATGTGGCATGGAAATCTTGTACTGGCAAAGTATTAATTTGTAGAGTGATATATTTCAAAGGGGATACTAAATTTTACTGTGAATAAAAAGCTTTATAAATGGAACATTTAAGAGGATATCTTTTACTTTTCAGTGTAGGGTTGCCTTGACATTCATCATTTCAATTTGGCAGCCCCAGCAAATTGATGGAAGCAATTCAGTATGATAATTCAGTATTGCCAAGAGGCTTCTTCTAAGTCTAGTGTGGACGTGTTCCATGGACAAATTTAAAGTCTAAGTGATAGAAAATGGAAATAATTCAGCTCTATATTGTTCCAGCTTTACATCAAAATAGTCTTGGCATCAAAGGTATCTAGAGAGCATATACAAAGAGTACATGAACCACAAACTAATTTTCAAGTGAAGGATCACCTGCAATTTATGGTGATATATCTTGCGTAACAATGATCCAGAACAGACAGAAAAGAAGTAAACTCAAATGTGGTTGCAAATGTATTTTATCCAAGTACTAATTATAGGGGTAAATTCTTAGCTACTGTTTACCAGCAGAGTCTTTTAAAGTATGTGAGCAGCTGCTGAGGTCTGCAAGTGAAAAAGTAGTCTGTGATATTCTCTCATATAATATGGATATTTCCGTGAATATGGTGTAGCATTTGTTTTTTAGAATGCTTTTTTTCATTGTCACCTGAGTGGTTTTTTGCCCCCATGGGAACAAATGAGTCATTGTTAAAAGTAACAAAGTTCTCAACCGCATTATTGAAAGGTGAGAAGGAGAAATGCCTAGTAAAAAACACTGACAAGTTGGATGGCACAAACAATCTTTTTAATTTGTTGCCTTTAGCTGACAGACCTACTCCCCAGCTCACGCACAAGACAAAACACGTTTTCTCCTGTGAAGTTTCCATGGAGAGAGTGATTCCTTAAGGCAGTTAATCACATGGGGTGCTGTCTGTGGATGTACGGATTACACATCCACCTGTGTGTTATAGATCTCTTGCTTGTCAGGAAGTTCAGTGTTTAACAGAATAAAACGTGCATATTACTGAAATGCTATTGTTGGAGACTCTGTATAACATCACAAGCTTAATTCTCTTTAAGTCACTTTAACTCTTGATTTCATTGAGGTCACATTAGCAAAAATCCAGTACAAAAGAACTTTGTTGAGAGAAGTTGGCTTTATGTAGGTATGAATGTCTTTATGTAACAAAACCAGCACTAAGATGCTTACTTCCAGTTAAATTTATTTATTTGTTTGTGCTGGTTTCACATGGAAGGGGGGAGGGGTGGAGCCGCCTGAGGGAAAGCAGCGCGAAGCTGGGGAACAGGAGAGCTGTCCCATCTCTGGGAGCTTCCCCTGTGAGCTGCGGGGACCAATCAGAGAGCTGATTTAGTAGTGGACAGCTTAATTAAAAAGTTATTTCACTTTCACAAATCACATGGATAAAAGTTAACTAGCCCTCTTTTGTCTTCCGGCCGGGGAGGCGTGCAGCAGCTTGTGGGGCTCCGGCTCCGGGCCCCCCGGCCTCAGCTCTGCGGGGCCCGGTCCAGCACCCCGGCCCCAGCTCAGAGGGGCCTGGTCTGGCACCCCAGCCCCGGCTCTGCGGGGCCCGGTCCGGCACCCTGGCCCCGGCTCTGCAGGGCTCGGTCACAGCCCTGGCGTGGCTCAGCCTGGGGCCTCAGCCTCGGCCCGGCTCCGGGCTCGGCCCTGGCACGGCCCCACGCAGCCCTCTGGCTCTGTGCAGCTCCCAGCTCTGCTCAGCTTGACTCAGCTCCGCTCCTCTCCTTCTTGGCTACCATTTGGCTCAAAGTTTTTCCAGCAATGCCTGGCCCAGCTTCTTCACATCCTGGATGCAACTTTAACCCTTTTAATGCCTGGATAAGATTTTCGATCTCCTGAGCTCCCTTGAATGAGAAGAAATAAAGCATGGAGCCTACAGAAGTCAGCGGAATGAAGATAAAGTTCCTTATGGGAAGAGATTGAAAAGATACAACTGATGAGTAGCTGAAAACCTTTTTTTGTGGGCTGTGAGGGGATTGTGACTCCACTAAAATTCCTTTAAACTGTGAAATATACTTGGGGAGGTTAAGTGCTTGAAAAGAAGACTTTTTGCTTTGAGGAAATGAGGCTATCTGTTTTGGGACTGGAAATATGGACAGAGACATTTAATAGAAAAAGAGATGAAGAGAATTTTGTCTTTCAGCAGCTTGCCTTTAAAAATGGTACCCCAAGTGTGTAACATAACCCATAGCACAGCTCTGGAAGATGGGAGAGTGATG
Organism: Oenanthe melanoleuca; assembly: GCF_029582105.1. Taxonomy (NCBI): domain Eukaryota; kingdom Metazoa; phylum Chordata; class Aves; order Passeriformes; family Muscicapidae; genus Oenanthe; species Oenanthe melanoleuca. The sequence continues at coordinate 108,627,880 of NC_079336.1, read as the reverse complement.
GGATATGGGAGGAGAGTCATAATCTGCAATATTTCTCGGGCAGATGTAGATTGTGAAAGTGAGACACGTGAGACATCCCCTAAGCATAAACCAAAAAAAGGGACTTTTCCCTCTAGAGTGAACTGAAATGATTATTTAAGTAGATAACTGACTGAAGTGTTTTCTGTATGTTGTTGTTAAGAAATGTGGAATGCGGGGAGAGAGAGGAGGGAATAACCTAAAAATCTTTTTCTGAATTCCTTTTTTTTTATGCTATTAATGAATTTCTTCTTATACCCTTTTAAGTTTTAAGCCTGCTTTATCTCTGTTCCTAAATTCTATCTCTAAAAGAAATTAAATATAATAAAATTGGCAAAACCCAAGTCATACCGTGACACTGTTAAAGTCTACTTCCTCTCCGCTTTGACAGTATTTGTTGAGCTTTGTTTACCTTTTATTATATACAGGGTTTACTATTAATATTTCCACATAGTGCCTCAATTTCTTATAGTAATATGTTCCCAGATGTTTGTAATTTTGCCAACTTTTAACTGTTTGTATTAAACTTTTTCATGTTTGGTCTCTGCCCTGAGTGAATTCCCCAAAAACCAGAAAGGTTGAGTAGTTCTTGCAGTTGTTGAAGAACATGATGTGTAAAGTATAGGCTACACTGGAATGTCAGCTTAAAATTTCCAACTATATTTTTCTGAAGGTTGTAACACTCCTTCACTGAGGTAAAAATTTGAGGTGCATTGTTAAGAGATTAAAAAGATAAGTTATCTCAGTGAATATTTATTCAGATAAGGACTCTGGGGAAACCTCACAAACTGCTTGGTGGGTACTCGCCCTTGCTCTGCTCATGTTCTGGTTTTGTCGTGCATGGGAAGCTCCCAGCACAGTTCTGAGGCCACAAATTGCTTAAAGAGGAATATGGGCTCAATATAATGACTTTATCTCAGATGATGACAGGGCTCTGTAGCATACTATATTTGAAGAATTGCAGATCTAGTACAACTTTGCAATTTTTAACAGTGTTTTTTTAATGTATCCTTATATTCATTTCAGATTTTTAAATATTTAATGTAGGCCACGGATGCTCTAATATGTATCTGATTAATTTACATTATGATCACACTTTAGTTTTAGTTTTGTACCAGTTAAGCTAAAATGGAATTAACTCACATGTGGCATCTCCCTAAGTGGTACTTCCAGTGTAAGGGTGCCTCTTTTCACTGTTTAATTCTATTGAATGTATTAAAAATCTGAAATTTTGATTTTGGCTCACCTCAAAGCATAAAGAAGTCTTACACTTGTCATACTGAGTATGTTTGTTTGTTTGTTTTGTAAAAGGAGGTACATTTATTTTTTTAAGCTGTGAGCGCTGCTCCTTGCTTGAGCTGGTCAAATGAAGTCTGGTCCATTTCACATATTCTTTTTGATAGGTGTTCTTGTGGTGTGTAGAATGAAGTATCCTATTTTTTTGGAAGATACTTATATCATTAAAGACTAAGAATTCTACCTCATCCGTTTTATATAGAATTACACAAAAGACTTTTGGTAGGTAAATGATTTCTGGGCATAGGTTAGTATTTCTAGATGCAGCTGTACTTTTTCCCCAAAAGTGGACAAACTGCCTAGACACAGACTTATGCACCTTATACACTTTATACCCACTTACACAATTTAACAAGAAGAAAATAAACTTAATAAAAACCTTCTTGTTTTGTTTGTCTTTTGCCACATGGGTGAAGTTGTACTATCAGAAAAATTAAGGAGCAGAATTTGTCCATAGATTTTCTTGCACAAGTTTTTAGAATGCAAAAGGCTGGATTCTGATAACAGCTACAGTGACTTCTGACTTGCAGAACTATCTGATGCTGTGGCACTTAGATTCCCATGGCAAAAAGGCAAGATATAATTGAGCCAAGCCTCCAGTTAGTCCATAATGGTAAGTTCATCTGGTCCAAAGAGAATTTGAGGCTCTAAGTAATTTAAGATTAAGCCTGCTGTCTAAGTTTAGGACAAAACTGGGGGAAAGCCTCTAAAGGAGCTCTCTAGAGAATAAGCCCCCCTTACAATTCCTCCCCCCCACTGGGCTCGGAGAGAATTTTACTCGGGTGGAAAAGTGGAAAAAACTTGTTTATTAACAAACACAAGAAAAACGCTTCCCAGCAACAGGAAAGTACAGTTTCAGATGACAAAAAACGTTTTTACCAGTGTGAGAGATGGTCGCTGCTGGGAATGGCGAGAAGCTTTTTGGGCAGGCTCCAGAGGCAGTCTCTGATGTCCAGGTCCCGTCCGGAGCTGGTACAGATCTTGGAGCTGAAGGAGAGAAGGGGGAGGGGAAGGCAGCAGCTGGGGCAGAGCCGGGGCAGAGCCGGGGCAGCAGCAGCGGGGCAGAAGCAGCGGGGCAGAAGCAAGCGGGCAGCAAGCAGCAGCAAGCTAGCAGCAGCCGGGCAGCCGAGCAAGCCAAGCAGCTCAGCCCCCGGGGCACCACCCCCCCGGGGGGGGAAAGGGCACCGGCGGCAGCTCCATGCAGACAGAGAGGTGTGGGGGCGGGAGAGGAGCAGACACAACACCAACCCAGGACATTCCACCCCTTATCTCACATCGTGAAAGTTACACACGATTGGGATATACACCCACTAACTACAACGTAAAAGCTTTTATCTGACTTGCTCAAACTTGCATTACTTACACATTTCTTCTCATTTTACTTACTCAGACCTTTAACACTTACATATGTTTTTTTGTCTTATTTTACAATTAGTTTTCTTTGTGGTACACACCGTGTTGTTTTATCTTTTTGCATTATTTACTACGTGCATTTTGGTCTTTGAGCAAAGACAATTCTACGAATGGGTTTGCCTGTACTTGAGGCAGGATTAACTTATACTGCTTTTCTTAACAGACCTTTAACATGGGCTACTGGGACTTTATTTTTATTTACTGTATTAAGGGAGTCAGACTGGGCAGGACCTGCTCGGTTGATGGAACTTTTGGTGTTAACTAACTAAGTAGCCTTTGTTAGATGTTGTTTTTAGTTTTTGAAGGACCCTTTACCCAATGCCTTTAAGGTGGTTTTTAGTAATTTATTGTACTTTTTTACTTTACTTGCAGCTGGTGCATGGTAAGGGATGTGGTACACTCACTTAATACTGTGTTCTCTAGCCCAGGTGTTAATGAGATTGTTTTTAAAATTAGTCTCATTGTCTGACTCGATTTTTTCAGGGGTGCCATGCTTTTACAGGACCTGCTTTTCCAGGCCTAGGATGGTGTTGCGGGCTGTAGCATGAGACACTGGGTATGTTTTTAACTATTTAGTTGTGGCTTTTACCATGGTCAGAACGTAGCGCTTGCCTTGGCGGGTCTGAGGCAGTGTGATATAATTAATCTGCCAGGCCTCTCTATACTTATACTTGGACCACCACCCCCCATACCAGAGGGTCTTTACTCGCTTGGCCTGCTTGATGGCAGCGCACGTTTTACAGTCATGGATAACTTGAGAGATGCTGTCTATGGTTAGATCTACTTCTCGGTTTTGTGCCTACTTATAGGTGGCATTTTTACTTTGATGACTCGAGGCATTATGGGCTTATTGAACTAGGAACAACTCTTTCTTGTGTTTTTAATTTAAGTCTATCTTTGACATGCCTATTCTTGCAGCTTGATTAACTTGCTGATTATTTTGCTGCTTTTTATTGGCTTTCCTTTTGGGGACATGGGCATTTACATGGCGAACTTTAACAGGTAATTTTTCTAATTGAGTAGCAATGTCTTTTTACTCTTTAGCAGCCTAAATTGTTTTTTTTCTGCGCTGCCAGTTCGCCTCTTTTTATTTTTTTAACTATTTCCACAAAGCATTGGCTACTACTTAGGAATTAGTATATAAATAGAGTTTTGGCTAGTTTTTTTTTTTTTTTTTACGATGTTAAGGGCCAGTTGGACGGCTTTGAGTTTTGCGAATTGACTAGATTTACCCTTTCTTTCAGTGGCTTCTGCAACTTGTCGTGTGGGGCTCTATACAGCTGCTTTCCATTTTTGGTTTTTCTCCATGACGCGACAGGAACTGTCAGTGAATAGAGCATAGCGTTTTTCTTTTGCTGGTAGCTTGTTGTATGGTGGAGCTTTTTTAGCTTGTGTTACTGGTTCTCGTTTTTTATTTGCGACAGCAAAACTTTTACCTTTGGGCCAGTTTGTAATTATTTTTAGAATTTTAGGACTATTTAGTTTCCCGATTCTGGCACGCTGAGTGATGAGGACTATTTACTTGCTTTACGTGGCACTGGTGGCATGGTGGGTTGAGGGAACTTTTTTGCTGAACATTTACTCCAGCACTGGTAGTCGGGGTGCTAGGAGAAGCTGTGCTTCTGTACTAATGACTTTTGAAGCGGCTTGGACTCTTTTGTAGGCGGCTAAGTTTTTTTTTTTTTTTGTTGGGGTGTAATTGCCTTTAGACCCTCTGTAACTTTTGCTTTAAAATTCCAGGGGTCGGCTTTGGGTTTTACTAGGCACCTTCTGCCACAGGCTCTAGGACAGACCATGTTTTTTAGCTGCAGAGTACAGTACGTTTTTTTACATTTGGTTTTGTCCTGACTGGGCCAAGAGCTACCGCATGGGTAATTTTCTGTTCAATTTGGGCGAAAGCTTGTTGTTGTTTAGGGCCCCAGTGGAAATTGTTTTTTTTGCGAGTGACCTGATAGCGAGGGCTTACAATTTGGCTGTACTTAGGGATGTGCATTTTTTAAAAGCCTATGGCACTTAGGAAAGCTTGTGTTTCTTTTTTGTTAGTAGGTGGGGACATAGCTGTAATTTTGTTAATGACATTAGTAGGAATCTGACGCTGTTTATCTTGCTACTTTACTTTTAGGAACTGGATTTTATGTGCAGGTTCCTTAACCTTACTTTTTTTGATGGCGAAGCCGGCTTTTAGGAGGATTTGCATAATTTTCTTTCCTTTTTTAAACACTTTTGCTGCTGTGTTTTTTCATACGATGATGTTATTAATATATTGTAGATGTTTCGGAGCCTCACCCTTTTTCAGTGCAGCTTGGATTAGTTTATGACAGATGGTGGGACTGTGTTTTCACCCCTGGGGCAGTCGGTTTTAGGTGTACTGCACGCCTTTCTAGGTGAAAGCAAACTGAGGTTTGCACTTTGCAGCTAGAGGAATGGAGACAAACACATTGGCGATGTCAATGGTGGCATACCACCTTGCTGCTTTGGACTCCAGCTTGTACTGCAGTTTTAGCATGTCCGGCACGGCAGCGCTCAGCAGTGGAGTTACTTTATTTAAGGCAAGTTAATCTTTACAGTTAATCTTTATTTTTTATTAGATTTTTGCACAGGCTAGATGGGGCTGTTGAAGGGTGAGTGGGTTTTGCTTACTACCCCTTGGCTTTTTAGTTTACGGATTATTTTATGGATTGGGATTACAGCATTTTGAGTTGTCTTATATTGCCGGCGATGTACTATTGAAGTGGCATTTCTCTTTCAAATATTTTACCACCTCAGCCGGGTTCTGAATTTGCTCATGTAAAAAGTCCCAAACTATAGGATCAGAAAATTCCTTTAACATCTGGCCCAGGTCCTGCCATTTTCCACACCACTCAGGACTCCTCACACTTTGTCCTGCTGCTAAATCAGGAGTCGCACCAGCACCTCTAGAAATCTTAGCCCTGATTTTATATAAACTGTAAACCGTGTAGAGGAAGCTTACAACATTAAACATCAGAAAGATGATCTCTTTAATACTAAAGGAGAACTGCACATATCCTAATAATGATGTAAAAAATTCAGAGGAGACAAAGGGAAGCAAAGGCTGAAAAGCCTCCTCCCCTGCTTCTCCTCTAACAAACTGGATGCATATCCATAACCAGGATCCAGAAGATATCTCTGGAACCAATTCCAGCATCTTCATAAACCTCTTACAAGCCATTGCAACAAAGCCCAGTCCAATCAATATTTTGGTCATTATCCCTCTAGTATAAAAACTACAAATAAGGGACAGTACTGGAGCTATTTCCGGGCAGGAAAATAACCCCAGAGACCAAAGAGGCATTAAAACCTCAAAATACCCCAGTATCCAGAACCACATACTGATATCCATTCCAAACAGCATTATAAACAGTTACACAGTTTTTTCCACTTTCTTCGGTTCCCCGTACAGGCCACCAAATTATTTGTCTAAGTTTAGGACAAAACTGGGGGAAAGCCTCTAAAGGAGCTCTCCACAGAATAAGCCCCCCTTACAATTCCTCCCCCCCACTGGGCTCGGAGAGAATTTTACTCGGGGGGAAAAGTGGAAAAAACTTGTTTATTAACAAACACAAGAAAAACACTTCCCAGCAACAGGAAAGTACAATTCCAGATGACAAAAAACGTTTTCACCAGTGTGAGAGATGGTCGCTGCTGGGAAGGGCGAGAAGCTTTTTGGGCAGGCTCTGGAGGCAGTTTCTGATGTCCAGGTCCCGTCCGGAGCCGGTACAGATCTTGGAGCTGAAGGAGAGAAGGGGGAGGGGAAGGCAGCAGCTGGGGCAGAGCCGGGGCAGAGCCGGGGCAGCAGCAGCGGGGCAGCAGCAGCGGGGCAGAAGCAAGCGGGCAGCAAGCTAGCAGCAGCCGGGCAGCCGAGCAAGCCAAGCAGCACAGCCCCCGGGGCACTACCCCCCCGGGGGGGGAAAGGGCACCGGCGGCAGCTCCATGCAGACAGAGAGGTGTGGGGGCGGGAGAGGAGCAGACACAACACCAACCCAGGACACCTGCACTGGGTAGCTGACTGGCCTCAGGAACCTTAGTAGTCAGTACCTCAGCTGGCAAAGATTACTAATGATTTGCTCTACTCAGGCATCTCACCAACAACAGGGAATAAAACCAACATAAAATCTGAAAGCTGATTCTCGGCTGGCATTACCTGCAGTGACTGCTGGCAGTGTGTGTGTTAACACATTTGGGACCCCCATGTTGCTAAAATATCTGAATATTTCTTTGATGTAACTGGAGAGACAGAGCTTAGGTTTTGAAAATCACCTGGAAAATGAACCAGTCAACCATGAGCTTAGAAGTTTGTCATTTTTCCCTATTTAGCGTATCTTGTATTTCTTTATTTTAGTAGTTTAGCTTACTCGTGTGACTTTTAAATTTTTTTTCAGTTTGATTACAGCACAACAGACAAGATGGGTAAATTCTCAAGTTTAATTATGTTAGTGCTTAAAGGCCATTTCATCTCTTTTCAAAGGCTTTCAGCTGCCTTTCCTATGTTCACCTTCAACATAATTCAACTGTGTGGCTCTACTTCTGCCTCTGAAATTAAAGTGAATGAAAAAAATGCTGCCAGAAATTCTTCAGGGCTCCTCACAACTCTGTGCTCCTTGAGCACATCTGTGTGATATACCTAAAAGACAGTAATTGCTACAAAAACAAGATGAATTAAAATAGGGAGAATATTTTACAGTAGGTTAAATTAGTTTAAAATAAAAGCAAAAGTGAACTGTATATACATCCCTGGAAACCAATATGAACTGTTGGGCTCCTTGGGAGCATCTTCACCCCAGTGTCTCCTTCAGTACTCTCCACAGTGTCCTACGCACCCCTCCAGTATGGGCAGCATTCCTGCCCCAAAATAATCTGTTCACAGTACAGTATAACAGATGTTTGTTCCTTTAACCACTCCATACATCTCATCAGCAAAAGTGGTTAGTGGTGCTGCTTTAAGAGGGTGCAGCACCTCACCTCATTTGAGCAGCCCTGTCAGATGCTGTGTTTGCTTCCCAGCATGTGTTGACCAGTACTTCACTTCCTCTACAAGAAAAAGTGCAAATAAAAGATCTACTTTTCCTTGCATTTATGTCTATGTTAAGCACACCTGTGTCCTGTAGTGGAGGAGCAGAAGCTTGGCAGGCCAGCAGAGTGGGGACTTGTTACTGAAGAAATGTACTTAATGCCTGAGGAGCTCCTTCTTTACAGTGTCTATTAGATGTGCTGTGTAGTGGTATTGGGTACTTATTATTTTGACAGTCTCTTTTTATGTTCCCCCATTTCTCCTATGAATGGAGTGCCGTGGAGGGTGCTTGGGTGGCATTGCTGGGGGTGACCCTGTGGTTAACACGGTCATCTCCCCATCCCTGGAGGTAGCCCCGGAGGAGGCAGTGGCTGAGGGGAGAGCTGGGCAAGCAGGAAGGCAGGCTGAGATGAGGCCTTTGGCTCTCAGCACTTTTTTTTTTTTGCCACCCTGTTTCTTTTCCGCATGGTGGCAGCAAAGGAGCATCAAAGACCAGAAGAGGTGTAGTCTCAGAAATCTCATCCCGGGGTTCTGTGGGGGAAAAAAGACCCCATATAGACACTCCCCCACCTCCAAAAAAAAACCAACAGAACCAAAACCAAACACCCCCCTCCCAAAAAAAACAACAAAAAAAAACCCAAACCAAAAAAACCCAACCAACCAAAAAACCCTCCCAAAACAAAAACAAAACCAAACAAACAAACAAAAAAAAATCCCAAAAACCAAGCTCTCAGTCTTTAAAAATGCAAACATACTGCATTTCTGAGACAACTGAAACTGCTGCTCCACCTATCAAGTAGTCTAGTTAAAAATTATGCTTTTTTTACCTTACCTCTTTTTATCAAGTCGGTGTAGCAAGCAGACTGCACCATGTCTTTTGACTTTGGCAGATTTTAGCAGCTTTTCATGAACAACCAGTTAAATTTCCATATGTTCTGCTTAGTTTGTGTCTGATTTCCTGGAGAAGTTTTAAAAATGGTGTGTGTGTGTGTATATGTATGTGTTTATGTACACATGTAATGTAATCTCTGCAAAATTGGAAAGTAAAACACTGACTTCTAAATTCAGCTGAGTTTATAGACCTGTTTCTACTCTCACTTACACCTGTTTTATACTCATGGACAGCTGCTGATGTGGTTAGCTGTGCTCCTGATTTAAAGTGATGTAACCAAGAAGCAGATTAGATCCTCTATTCTCAGGATCCTGATATATGGCAAATATTGTGTGGAAAAGGGTAGCATTTCTCCACAGCAGACTGAAGGATAGGACCCCAGCTGGTGCTCTGTGGGCTCTAAAGGCTTTGCATTTCTTTGGGAATGATTTTACCAGAAGGACTAAGCAGGTGTTGCCTTGCATTCTGTGGTTACTGCTGGCCGGATGTGTCACAATGGGCGTGTTGTCTGACGTGAGCACGTCTGTGCAGTGCCCTATCCAGATGAGAGTTGTGTCTTTCCCACTGTGTGAGAAAAGATGATCAAGGGCTGCAGCCTCAGCCAGCAAAAATAGATACTTTTCTCTTAATGGAATGATGTTGAATTTCACCAGCACAGGATGGTAGCCCCAAATACCTTTTATTTGTTTGGGTTTTTTTATGAATGCATCTGGGAAAGTTTTTTGAGGCAAGGTCTAATTTTCATGGGGTTTATTCTCTCCTTAGCATCTGGTCAGTAATTATTTTCATGCGTGTGCCTAAACTAGAAAATAAGCACATCATGGGTCCAAGAAACTTGTATATTAAGTTTTAAATCTTGCTTTAACTTATACCTCTGTAAATCCTGGGTAGCCTAACTGATTCCTTACACCATAAAAAAATATTAAGATATTAGTAAAGACTTATTTTAAGGGTTTTACTTAGATCTAAAATTTGATTCTGTTTTTTTAACAAATCAAGTATGACTCAAATGAAATCCTTGGTGTTATGTGGTTGTGAAATCCTGATGGGGACAACAGAGCTTGAGTTCTGTTGTATATTCCATAAGCAAACGTTCTTGTGATTCACCTCTCCTTCCCATGTTTGCCCACTGAATTTAGCAGTGTCCTGGTTTGAAGTACAGGTGTCTGCCAATAAAAGGCAGAAGATTCTCCTTGAAATAGAGAATTTAATTCCACTTCCTCCAAGTATTTTAATTGTTTGAATCAAGGACTCTCAGAGATAAGGGGGTAGGAATAACAGCTCTTTTACTAATATATCTAACCGTGCAAACAAAGACAACAGCAGTTATTAAAATTAGCAACAAGACAGAACAAATAACTCAGTTCCAGTCCTTTCTTTAGCCGCGGACACACTCGGTCTGTGTCCCCGGTGCTGTAACACGCAGCAGAGCCGGCACAGCTGCGGAGAGCAGGTGGGAGCGAGGGGGTGGGGGGGAAACAGCGACGGCCGCGCTGGTCTCAGGTGGCAGCGGGCTGGAGAGCAGCTCCTTGCTCACCGTTTGGTTTCTGGTAGTCAGCTGTGTCCTCAGAGGTAGAAGGCTGGAGCGGGGGAGATGCAGGGCAGGTGATCGCAGAGGGTCTGGCTCTCCTGCGTTCGGCCGAGTGGCTCCAGACGGGGGTCCCGCCTCTCAGCTGCGCTCGCCGGAAACACGAGTCGCCCCTCCCGGATGCCGCTCCCACCGCCCCTTTGTCCAGAGTCGTCAAAGGTCCTGGGTGTAACCCGGCCAGCTCCATTGGCATGATAATGGGAAAAATTCTTTAAATTGACACAGTAATAGAACAAAAAGCCTAACCCCCAACAAGGAAGAATGCAAAATCAAGTCCTTTGGGTTCAGTCACAGTCCTCTGACCCATGTAGTTACTTGCATATTGATTGTTCTTTTTTTCTGTCCAGAATTTCACCAGTTGGAGTCTCTTTGAAGATTTTGCTCCTGAATCAACCCACTGGTGTAAGATTATTCTGGCTGAATCTCAAGATGAGTTCCTTGTTTGAATCTTTGAGAGTGAATACAAAGTACTCAGCTTCCAGAAGAAACCCTGTAAAGAATTAATCCAGTTGCCAAACCTTTAGCCCTCTTTTTTTGTTGTTTTTCTTATTTCTTTTTAAGGGAAAATACTGTTATGTATATCCACTGAGGAAAAAAAGAAATTTTACCCTTTCTCCTCTTTCCTTTTCTTTTTAAACATTGTGTCTAGACTTGCTCTGCTTCTTATAACACTTCCGAGTACCACCATAAAGGGCATCAGTGTAACAATGAAGATAGATTTTAATACAGGGACGTGAAGTCCTCCATTAGGCAAGCATGATCTCTGCACTTCATTAGAGTTGCCTAGTTCTGTTAAAAAATCCTGTCATTATCCCTAACTAATTAGGTTTATTGGCCCCCAAAATGTTGTTCCATTACTGTATTCCTGTATTTAAGCTGTTGGTTTGGTGATAGCTTTCTTATTTCAAACCAAAATGTGCCCATGTAGAAGTTGCAAGCCATTTATTCCTATGTCTAAGTACTGCTTTAGTTTAAATGGAACACCCAGTTTTCCTCCCGCTGAAGTGATTTTTTCCTGGTTTTGATCCATTACAATCTTTGTTATTTATAGGTTTGCTTTGTGATGAAGGGACTACATCTGGTAGAAACCTCTCTGTAGGCGCTGAAAATACTATATTAATGCTCTGATCTCAAGTCTGAAGAAAATTTCCCAGTGACATTGGCTTAGGTTTTGCCATCATAAGTTTCAAAGTCCTTCTGTCTTATGGATCTGGAGGTGATTCTCTGCCCTGAATGCAGAACTTAATTTACTTTTCAGCTAGTGAGTGCTTATAATAATAATAGGTTACTATTTTCTAGTGAAAGAAGTAATCAGTCTTTTCAAGCTCAGCAGGAGGCCCAAAATGTCAGTCAATACTGAATTGTGCCCATCGCCATGAGCAATTGGAAGAAAGCAGGATATTGAAAATTAAATTTTTCTCTTCTTTATTTTTTAAGGATGCAAATTGCCAAAAGGGAACTGCAGTTTGCCATCTCTTGATTTTACAATGTAGTTTACAGGTACAGAGACCTAACCCTATTTGACTCCTCAAACCTTCCTCAAACAGCATCAAACAAACCTCCTGGGCTTGTATTCCAGCCAGTGGAAGAGAAAATAGAACTGGGAAAAGAATATGTCAACCCTTTTCACTGCATTTCCCTGGAAGGGAAGGTAAGCTCAGTTCTGCCCTGTGAGGATAAGCCCCTCCATGGTTCCCCAGTAGCAGCTGGTACACATTGCCATGGGGGAAGAAGTTGGGTTTTTTTCCCACAGTCCCTATGAATCCATTGTTGCTATTGTTGTCTACTATAGACAGGCATGGAAAATTTTTAAAATTTTATTAAATTAAATCCATTAAGGAAAGATTGGCAGAATCATTTGAATTGATATAATTTTGATTATAAGTTTATTATGTCTTGATGATGGATGAGTCAAGAAAACAGACATTTTTCATTACAGAATCAGGTTAGCTTGCTGGTTATAGTGAAATAGAATTTTCAAGCTGTCTTTAGTGTTTCTGGCAGTGAGGCCTTTAAGTTTGAAGCCATAGGTATTATTCACATTAGTACTGCCTGAAGGAGCATTATTTTGAGTTATGACAGCTGCAGATGTGGACCTTCATGTGTGGGGCCATGTTGCAGATGGTAATGGTTTTCAGCAGCATTTTAGTCAAATTTTAGCTGGAAAGATAAAGCACTTTCAAGGGCTTCTCCCCTTCACTCTGTACAAGTGTGAAGCATTTTCTTTTTGACAGAGTGAGAGCTGTCTGGCATTGCTTCAGCTTTGTTCAAGGACTGTCAAAGTGTGTTAGAAAAAAGGTGAGAGAAGGTAATGCTTGCAGGCTGCTAGGCCACCTAGAGTTGCCTTCTGGGTGGTGCTCTTGCCTCTCCTGCTTCATGCCAGACCTGGCCTTTTGTACTGCCTGTGGGTGTTGTTTCTTTGTTTGAGAGTGTATCTTCTCCCTACTGTCACCAGACAATCATCTCTGTAAAACTGAAAGCTGTAAAGAAGTTCTTTGTGGCCCTCTTGGCCCTGACATTTTGTTTTCCCTCTTCAAAGGCCTCTTACTCTGATGCGCTCTTGCTTGTGATTTCAAAATCAACAATAATCCATTTCCTTTTCTGTTGGCTTTGGTCAGTGAGTATAGAAAATAATTTTGCTTCTGAGTGTTACTTTTAGGCTCTTGAGGACAGGGAAACATGGTTACCAGAGTAGGGTCTTGAAATAGAATATGTTGTCCCATATTTGAAGAGAGTTTAAGGCTTATTTGGTATGCAAATAACAGAGTATTTTTCTAAACTTTTAATTTAATTGGCTGCTCAAAATGAGCTACAGAGCTTCTTACTGTCATTCACAGAGGGGGCAGGATTGCCCCTGTGGATTCCAATCCACATGTCATTTTATCTGTATGTCATAAGAGAAAATTCTGGACTTGTGTTTAGACTTGAAGATTTATCACTTTTAATATATATTGTTCCCCTCTTTCCTTTTCTTTTCCTTTTTTCTTATTAACAAATACAAACACAGGACCCTAACAAGATAATCTGACTGATTTTTTGAGGGGATGAAAGGCAACAATTCTATTTTTAAGTATTCACTAGTTATGAGGAGGTTCTGCCAGAGCTCCTCAATGACTCCCTTGTAAAGGCAGGATACCACTGCAGAGCAAGTAGCCACAGTTTCAGTGAGACTATGATTTCAGACAAAGAGTCATTTGGCTTCTCCACATGCTTGTCCAGATTCTTCTCCAGGTTCAACCAGTTGCTCTTTTTCTGTTTAAAACTGACAGTTAAAACTATTTTAAAAGGCTCTCTTTCGCAGATTATTGCCTGAAGATCACAAAATATACTAATAAGAACATTAAATATAAGAAAATAAAAAATTAGGCAAGAAACATAAAAGAATGGAATGCATAACCCCTCTTTCTCCTCAGTATTTACCTTGGAGTGTTCCCCTCAGAGATCCTCCTGTAATGTCAGCTCTGTTTACTCCTTGAGTAAATGTCTGGTGTCACTTTAATAGATCAGATGAACTCTGCTCAGCAAGATATGAAGCCTGTCATTTGATCATTAAGATTATTTACTGCAGGGTATGTAGCTGAAATACAGTAGTAACACAGACACACACAAACCTAAACTCCCAAACAGAGCAAAATTAATGGATGAAGCCTGACACAGTCTGTTTTAAGGTAAAGGACATAAATCATTCAATACCTAGTTTAGATCATTGTGATGATGTTTGATGCAGAACCTTCTGAGCCAATCCAAAATAGTACAGCCTGTTTTAAGTAAATCAGCACAATACATAAGACTAATTTTTATGGGCCATCTGTACATAGCAGGCTGCTTTCAGATATTTTTTCCAAATGCTATGAGATGTAACTTGCAGCTCACAGAACAATGTAGGCAGTATAAATCTTAAGTGTAGGTGTATTTACAGTTGCAAAACTATGCTTTTACCCATGAAGTTTACTTTCCTTGGGGAAGGGTAACATGATGTTGACTCATTATCACCTGCATTTCTTTGTTGCTGTACCCTAGAAATGTGTTGTTTACATTTTTTCAAATTCATTTGTGTCTTCAAAATTAAAGTGCTTGTAAGAGAAATATGTCCTCAGTTGGCCCCAGAGGTTGTAGTTAGGGAATATTAAATTTTTTTTTGCTTTCAAGATGCAAATAGCTTATTGTTGCAGTTATAAGTGTTGCCAGCATGATTCCTTGAGAAGCCAACAGACAGCGACAGAAATCTGGCAGGTCTCTGACTTTGCAGCTGATGCAGCTTAATCCTAATTGAATTCCTTTGCAGCTGAGCAAGGCCCAGAGCAAGGGGCAGGCTCTGATATCTAAATATATAATGAGATGGCATAAAGGACCTGCCCACATTCTGTGGAAGGTGCATTCTGACAGTGTTCTGTATAAGCTGTGATCTGATGTGCATGTGGATATCATTCAGGAGGGACAGTTAAACTGTGAAGAGTTGTAGTGTTCCTGATAACTTCTTCAGGATAAGCTTGAGTGGAGATTGATGGACTAGCATGTCAACATTGAGAGCCACACTCTGCTCTTGCTCCAGGCAGGTTCTGCTTCTGACTAAGCAAAAGAGGGATCTGCCTGTTTATTACAAGTATTTCCCCACACCAGGAGTGCTCTAGGACTTTCACTCTGTGATCCTCAGATCATGTGTGCTGGTGAAATAATTGTAGGACTTGGGCATATGCTGTCTTCCTCCCTAGGTTTCTGTGAGGCCGGGATGCAGTTAATGCCTTCAGGACCTGAATTTCACCTGGGTCTGCTGCCTGCAGAACCTTGCACACTTGTGGGATCCAATTGCAGGCCATGATCTAAGCTGTATTTTCACAAGGAAATCTGGGTCAGAGTCTCAAGCCTTCTAGCAGAGCTGTTAAAGAAGTGCTTATCTTTATACATAGGAGTAATCCCCACCTCTCCTTCCGCTAGAGCAGTGAGAAGTGCAATTATTCAGGACAGCAGAAGTCATAGTGAGCAAAACACAAAGCTGTTTTATAATCCCTTCTCTATGGGCAGCACAGACCGGTGTCCATGTATACCTGTAATATGTATGATTCAAATCGGGTATGATTGTTGTAACTAAGTTAAAACAGACAGGGCAGAAAAGAATTTTGTTTGGAAAGAAAGCACCTGAGGTGTTTTATCCTATGCTCTTTTTGTTGACATTTTCATGTTTGTAAAACCTCACAGTTTGATTTGTCGATCCCATGAAATCGTCAAGGGACTGAAATACCTGGAAAGACTGTTTGCCATGAAAGCAGATAGTGGGAAATGTACTGGACCAATCAGCTAGTCACTTGAAACAGTAAAAAATTAAATAAATATGAGAGAGAATGGTGGGGAAATGACAAAACAAGTAGTGGGAAATACCATTCTAAATTTGTGTGGCCTGGGACTTTAATGATAGGCTTTTTCCCATTGCATCTAATTGACGTAGAATTTTATCTTTAACAAATTGAGAAGCATTTATTCCCTGAAACATTTGGGACATTTTAGTAACTTTCTATTCATGATAGACTGTTGAAAGGACTATTATGACCTGGCTGACATATAACCTGGGAAAATGATCCAGCAGTCTTCATAGTTAATGAAATGTTATTTGTCATAGGCTTTGCAGGAGTGACTGTTTCTATGTTATAATACATGATGGAGTAATAGCTGGATTGACATTCTATTGCCAAGCATAATGCACATTCTGTGAGTGTCACTGGTGCAGAATTGCATAAATCTTACTAACAGTGCGAATTCTTGAAATGCATGATCTTTCTCTTCTAAGGTCGAGCAAGATTACACCGTAACTTAATTTTAGCCATGCTGTCTCTGCAGTCAGAATGGTAACATTCAGCATTGGCTGTCCAGTGTCTTCCTCTGAAGGGTTAATTTTGAAGGGCTTTCTCCTCTCCTCTCCTCTCCTCTCCTCTCCTCTCCTCTCCTCTCCTCTCCTCTCCTCTCCTCTCCTCTCCTCTCCTCTCCTCTCCTCTCCTCTCCTCTCCTCTCCTCTCCTCTCCTCTCCTCTCCTCTCCTCTCCTCTCCTCTCCTCTCCTCTCCTCTCCTCTCCTCTCCTCTCCTCTCCTCTCCTCTCCTCTCCTCTCCTCTCCTCTCCTCTCCTCTCCTCTCCTCTCCTCTCCTCTCCTCTCCTCTCCTCTCCTCTCCTCTCCTCTCCTCTCCTCTCCCCAGAATAGCATGAGTGAACTGGCTCTGGAAGAGTGTTTTGTAAGGAATTTTTTTTGTTTGCTCCCAGGCCTTTGCACCATGTCAGAGCAGAAGAGATGGCATTTATTTGAGCTGCATGTCTGAGGATGGGAAAAATTCTCAGATGGATAACAGTACCTTTACCAGGACTATTAGTGGGATACTGCAAAGGTTGATGTACACAAGCTGCTGGAAGTAACTAACATACAGGAATGTGCAGTTTGCTAGGGCTCTAACTACAACAAATAGTTGTAGTTGACACAGCTATATTCTCTTTCTGTGCCAGATGTTTAGTTGGGGTAAATCACTGCGTGTAAATATTGGAGAAATTCAAAAGTGAAAAATAACACCCAACCCCCTTCAGTTTATCTTGTTAAAGATTTATTCTGTTATTTCTTTAAAGTTATATTTTCATGTGGATACTGTTTGGATATTTTATTTGCACTTGCTCTCTCTGAGGAAGAGAGCAAAACAATGGAGAAGGGTAGGTTTGATTCTTTGCTGATATGTAGAGCTGATACCCCTGTGCACCATTTTCTGAATTATTTAGTCAATTATACACAAACCTTAAAATCTTCCAAGTTTGAAGAGCCTAACACACTTGCTTAAACATCAAATCTGAGATACCTGGAACAAGCCAGTTCATAGAGAAACCTGGAAATGCTCTTTATGGTTTTGTGTATTTCTGCTACTGCACATTTCTGTCCCTCTCTCAGATTTCTCTCCATGATGTTCATCACAGCATTAATAACCCCTTTTGAAAGGGGCAGGGGAAGTACAGGTCTTCTTCTGCCTTATTATTATTATTATTAGTAGTAGTAGTATTATTAGTATTGATATTAACATTATTAGTTGCAGTATTGCACAGAAGGTGAAGCCTGTCCTTACTTCTGTAGGCTCTCATATGCACAGAAGTTTAATTTTGCTGGAGGCCTAGACACTAAGTATTACCTGTGTGAGTACAGCATCATCCTGTTGCTCACGCTTTACTAAGTAATCTTTTTAAAATGAAACTACTAGCATAGCACCCTTAGTGCTAAATGCTAATGGGAAAAGGATAGATTTTGTAGGCATGTTTAGCAGAATCAAGTGCTGTGTTGAAATTTAGTTCTTAAATTATATTGTTGTTTTGGTCATATTAAAAATACTAATTTTTTAATGATAGATCTTTGTATATGTTTATAAATTCTCTTCTGGTTCAAGAATGCCATGGATTCTGTTGTCCTGAACTTTATTTACCTTTAGAGGAACTGAAAGTATCTTCTAGGTCTGTGTGGATAATGTGGCTTGAATGAGTTGTGGAGATACACCTCACTATGTAGCCTTATCTGAGTTTGTAAACTCTGTTAACCTAATTTGTAATTTTTAGAAGTTTGAAGCTGTTGCAATCAGATCCTAAGTTATATGGTGTGTGCCTTACAGGAAGACTAGTGAACACAAAATACTTTTTTTTTTTTTTTTTTTTTTTAACAAGTTATGTCCCTTGTGGTCCTTCACCTTCCTCCCTCATTGGTACTGAGATCAAATTTCAAAAGAATTCTAGAAGCATATTGAATTTCAGGTTTTGTTTTCCCATAGTAGTGATTCTGGCCAAACAGCTTTTTAATCAAAAGGACCAACTGTAACCTTGTTGATAACTAAGAAAACAATGGCCAAAGGGAAAAGACCTGCCAAAAGCTACAAGTCATTTCTGTTGGCAGAATTCTGTTGGTAGATCATTATTTTGGTTGAAAACAATGTGATTTGTATTTCTAATTTTTAAAATTACTTAATTAATAATACATGGTCAACAATGTTGATTGCAGAGTGACTCTTAACAGAGGATACTTTTAAAGAAATGTTATGGGGGCAAAAGTAGAATTACACAATAGCTGAGCAAATAAGGCCATGACTGCTGTTCAACAGATGATTCTCTCCTACTTTGGAAGGCATAAATTATTATGACATTGGAAACATAAGACATTGTAAAGAGGACAGAAGGATATATTTGTGGCCATGGGATCATCACTAGATGCAAATTGGGTTAGTTCCATTTGGATTGACAAGTAGAATAACCTCCTTCTTGTTAGAGGAGAATGCTGCTTCATGGCAGTGCATGGGAACTTTTGGGTGTTAGGAAAATACCTGGAGGGAACTGTATACCATATGATATGCGCGATGCAGAGAACTTCACGTGAGCAGTGAAACTTCCTGGTTCGCACTATGTATCCTTCGGCGATTTCTCTCTAACCGAGGTGAAGTGTCGTCTCCTGCTAACACAGAACACTGCTGGTGGGTTTTGCTGCTGCCAAAACACTCCTGGCGTGTGCACTTTTCTGTCAAACTCTCTGTACCATACGAGAATGCCCTGCTCCTTGGAGACGTACCGTGCACTCTGTAAGTTCTGCATAGGGACGAGCACTGCAGTGTACATAACGCTAAGGAGAAAGCATGCACAGCACACAGTAGTTCTCACTTTGCACTACACTTAGAATTGACTTCTCTGCATCATGCATATCTACCACAGAATTCTGCAGGACAAATAGGTATGTAGTAGCAAAGCAAGCTGATGTTGATCCTGCTTCATGCCTCTAGTCACTGACAAGTGCTCTGCTGCGAGGTGCACTCTGCTGCTCTGCAAATGCTGGTTCGCGCTATGTATCCTGCGGCGATATCTCTCTAACCGTGGTAAAGTGTCATCTCCTGCTCACACAGAACACACTGCTGGTAGGTTTTGCTACTGCCAAAACTCACTTGGCGTGTGCACTTTTCCGTCAAACTCTCTGTGCCATACGAGTTTGCCCTGCTCCTTGTATGCGTACAATGCACTCTTTCAACTGTCCATAGTGAAGAGCACTGCAGTGTACCTAACGCTAAGGAGAAAGCATGCACAGCACACAGTAGTTCTCACTTTGCACTAAGAATTGTGCTCTCAGCATCACGCATATCTACCACAGAATTCTGCAGGACGAAAAAGAGGTCGAGAGAATGTTCCTGGTTCTGCAGGAGTAGTGGTGTTGTCAGTGTTGTGCAAGTGTTTAGGCTGGCTTAGACTTCCGTATTTGTGTGTGTCCTGTTTGTGAGCAGAGAATGTGAGAGCATTAAGGGAAAGTGCGGAGTTACAGCCCTGGCCTGTAAGGAGCCCATGGTTCACAAGACAAAAAATACAAATATTTTATTACAATCCAAAAATGGAAATTCTTTAAACTGTCCTTGTTTCTCAGTGCATGCCTTTCTTGCACTGGTTATTGGCTGCCATGAGACTGAATGTAAAGCACAACTTTCTGCTTACTTGTTTCTTTTGTGCTGTCTCACTGTATTCCGTCCCCTGAGCCAACCAGCTCACAGTGAGTATGGAGGGAGAAGGGTGGGAGAGAGGAAGCAGCATACAGGAGTTTTAGTTCTGTCTAAACCATACAACTACCAAGACACTTGCTGCAATTGTGGCTCTTGGGATGCCTGCAAGTGCTTGTCTGCTATGTTATGTACAGTACTTGATTAGCTATTGTTTCACAGTGATGAAGGAGGTTGTTCTTTCCATGACTGAGATCTTCACTACCTCTTTTCTGTAAACCTTGTCCTTTTTCATTATACAATGCCAATTATTTCCTTTTGTAGAGTGCGTAGCCTAACACCTATGTACATTGAGTGCCAGGGTTTGAAACAATAATAAGGCAAATGCTCACCTTTGAAGCCATTATTCCAGTCATTACAACACAGTTTATTCCTCTGGAGGACATTAACATTTGAAAATGTGTCAGCTAGCGTAGGAAATTTATCATGATCATGAACCATCTGCCAGCTCATTAGACAATAACATTCTGAATTCCTGTACTCCAGTATTAATCTAATGCTTTGCATCCATATATATTTTTAAGCCATTTTAGTTTATGACAAATTTTCAAAAATTGTTTTTGAAGGCCAAAGCAGTATGTTATGATGTGAGAGAGATCAGGTAAAGAGCCAAATGTGTGGTCAAAATGCTGCTTACAAAGGCTGATTCAGCAATACAAGCAATGGCAAAACCACTAGAACAGGGACAAAAAGGAGAGGAAGATATATGAAAATTTCTTTATATAGCTAAGGAGCAGTTTTTAAATGTCCAGTCTCTAACAAAAGAATATATTGGAACTATTTTGCCATAATGGAAGTGTGTTAAAGCTGAGAAGAGTTTCAGGATATCACCTTGCTAGAAGTCTGAAAATTCACAGTAACTTTTCCTGTAAGTGAGGGCTCATACTTGTATGAAAATGGCTAAAACATGTGATGACTTTTACTAGCAAAATCAGACTCCCTGAAGATATCTTGTTTTTGTTAGTTCCTGAAGATCCACTCGACAAATGATGTTGCAAAATCATGCCTTTTAGGGTGTTTCAGATTATTAAAATATTCTATGTGATGTTACAAGGCTGAGAGAGAATGTTCCTCAGTTTGAAGTTGGAATTTACAACTCAGCTGAATCCTTTCCCCCAGCCTTGCAATGACCAAAGTGTTTTTCTATTTGATTTATCTCCCTTGTCAGTGTGCCAAAGGGCTTTATATGAGACAAATCTTTTCAGAGAGATTATTAAATACCAAGCGGTTAATTATTTGCTGTAATTGTGATCTTTGATGTATGGTTTGCTTTTTCTTCACAGTAATTGCTATTTTTAAAAAATAGTAATAAATAGCACTAGGATGAAAATGAATATTTGGTCTTGGTGACCAGTAGGTCTGCTCCATGGAGTTAAAATGAGTTTTAGGCAGACAGCTTCAAACTGATGCTTAATGAGCTGCATGATCCCAGAACTGGTGCTTTTCTGTTGACTTCAGTTCAAATCTGGTTTTCTCCAGAACACTTTTTTGATTCTTCAGGAAGAGAGAAAGATTTAGAGAATAGTTAATGCAAACAGACAGACACAGCTATGTGGAAGTGTTAATGGAAAAGCAGTGCCAGGAAGAAGGGGGAGAGGGAAAAATAATTCCTTTCTTCACTGTGTGAAAAGGCAAAACTTTAAAACCTCTGCCTGCAGGAAAAAAAAAAAAAAAAAAAAAAAAAAAAAATCATGATTCAGAATACCTCCATAAACAGAATTGTGTAATAAAATCTTAATTTATAAAGTCTGACTAGATGCTGTATATATGTTACAGATGTAACATGTATACATGGATGGTTACAAGTCCTTGGTTGAGGAGGTAGTCTTGCACTGCCTTGGCACCATTGGACATGTGAGCTGCAAATGTTCCATGTGGTCCAACTGGTGGCCTGAAGGCCAGCTCCAGCCTTCTGCTCTGATCCATCCAGCCTGCCAGCTTCTTCCTTGGAGGAGATGTAGAACAGCTCTTTGGGCTACAACTGTACATTCCAGCAGCTGAACTTGTCCTTCAACACAGAGCCAAAATGCTGTTGCTGTTGACAGGAGATGTGTGTTTTTGGGGCAGAATTAGTTGATGCTGAGGGAGTAGATGTCCAAGGAATTCTACCCAGCATCCATCGTGTCTGTGGCAGTGCCTCATTGCTGGCATTGTGTGGGAGGTCTTGAGAGGCACTGATATACTGTGTTAGGGAGAGGGCTGGCTGCTGCTGGGGAGGGAGAGGCAGGATGCAACCCATGATGAGAAAGACAGGAGGCAATATTGTAAACCCAAGTGCACCTCCTGTAGCTGTTGAGGCTGGACTACTCTGTACTATCTACAATAGCAGGATTCAGTCAGGGACGTGTGTGTACTTACCAGGCATCCGTTAGAGGTGCTGTGTCCTTTCATTCTCTGAGAAAGAGCAATTCTGTCTGACAGGAGCAGGATGTTGTCCTTGTCCTCAGAATAGCTGTCCTGGCTGCCTCTTACAAGACTCAAGCATGTGCTACCCCCTCTGGTTTAGAAGCCCTGGCCCCTCCTTATGAGAGCTAATGCTCCACTGAATTCCAGAAAAAAATTATTTGAAGAATCTCAGGTGAGAAACATGGAGAAATGGGTGCCTCAGCAAGGACATGAGACAAGGAGAACAAACTTATGTCCAATCCTCCTGCCAATATATGTAAACTAACAATATCCAGCCTTTCGAAGGGTGTGTGAGGAAGTACAATGATGTCTT
The DNA here is from genome assembly GCF_029582105.1 of Oenanthe melanoleuca. Taxonomy (NCBI): domain Eukaryota; kingdom Metazoa; phylum Chordata; class Aves; order Passeriformes; family Muscicapidae; genus Oenanthe; species Oenanthe melanoleuca. The sequence goes on along the minus strand of NC_079336.1, from coordinate 108,605,394 downwards.
GCCATGAGAATAAACAGCAGCCAAAACTCAGGACAGGCTTGGAAGTAAAAATTCTAAGGTGTAATTTTTTTATTTTGTGCTTTGTATGTCTGTATTTGGACATACAGGGATCAGAACAGAAAATCGTTTTCCCTGAGTCCCACAATGGAATGTACACTTGACAATGCAGGAAATTTGTGCCTTGCCCAGGGATTTTACTGGCCATTATTTTCTTCTTCCCCCAGGGATGTCCTAATGCCAATGGACATGATGAAGCCATGAGTATAAACAAAATATGACTCAGATCTGCTTTAGGATATGTCAATAGTATGACCAATTTATTTTTTGCTAATTATTACATTAGAGCTCATTCTCTGCTCATCACCAGACATAGCAGTTTTGCAGGCTGCCACCTATCAGTTTTACAGCAGATAACACATGACTGGATCCAGCCTCCTTGCAAGCACTGTGAAGATGCCATCTATTCCAGCAGCAGTGAAAAGATGAGGTGGCAATGCTTAATTTTGTCGTCAACTGTCCTACTGTGAACAGGAGCAAATCCCCTAGTGAAGTTATGCCTGCAGTATAAACTGTGTGTGGGCTGTGAGGATCTGATCTGCTGTATCTTACAGCTTGTGGAGCAGTTTCTTGTTTCCCTAATATGGAAGGGGAGAAGGAATCCTGCAGTTAATGACTGCTGTCTGAGCCCTACTAAATTAGAGTTACTCACCTAGGTACAGCAGGAAGGCTTTGTTCTTGGCTGGTGCAATAAGTGGAAATGAATGATCCAAGTTGCCCATGCTTATTTGCAAGACCACTTACCTTTATATAAAAAAGCCTTCTGTTGGATTCAAACTCTTTTTGTTCCTAGTATTATTGTAGAACAGATTCTGATTTTCTTCTTACCTGGTGCCCTATGCAAGCCACTAGCAAGAGGACTGAAGCTCAGTACAAGGTGTACTTCTCACAAGTGCACAACAATTCAGTGGAAGGTCTGAAGCCATGGCCAAAACAACTTGCTCTATTTTTGAGGGCTTTTTTTTCCATAGCTTGCCCAATTCTGTGATAGCTTAGGGTATGTAAAATTATAGTGGGTGATGCCTGAAGGTCACAACTTGTCAGGTAGTATCAGTGCTGATATTTCTTGTCTGAGTTTATGCAGAATACATTGGTCTATATCTACCACATGGTATTCCAGGAATTAATGTAAAGAACTTAATGTACCACATAGAGTTGCATAAACAGGTTTACAAACTAACCCTGTAAACACTGAATTGGCAGAGATTTGTATTGGTATCACTCACTATTTGCAGCACCACCACTGAGCTGTCCTGGCTTCATCCCAGTTGGGGGAACTCAGTGAAACAGAAGAATCCCACCAAAACATCTGAAAGGGACTTTTGACATTATTTTTTCACTGCTACTAAGACTGTTAGGGGTGTGTGGAAAATGTCTTCAGCTCTGAAGAATGGCATAGTGTAATGTGAAAACAAACACTGTGAAGGTTATCAGGTTATCAGTGGGACAAAGACACTCACTGTACAGCTAATTAAAACTTGTTTCTTCTCTGCCTGTTCTCATTCAGTGGCTATTATTTAGAACTGAGCTGCAAGGCACTGGAGCGGAAAGTTAACCTAATATTTTAAGACTAGCTCTTTCCAATACTTTGTCTTGAAAGAAACTATATACTCTTTTTCTCGTGGGCTGCACGAATCATGCAACTGTTTTGGGGAAATTTTCCTTTGCTGATAAGGTTCAGTTATAAGACAGGCATCTGGAAAAAACCCAAAACAACTGAACAAAAAAAAATCCGAAGAGACTAACAACCCCCAAACCAAACCAAACCAAACCAAACCAAACCACCTAAAACGCACCACCAGACTCCAAAACTTGCCCTTTTAAAATTTCTTTGAGCAGGTCACATTATTGCAATGGCAATATGTAAACTCTGTCTGTGCACCTGCATATCAAATTGACCTCCAGCATTGATTTCTTGTGTATTACAGTATTAAGTTTTTTCTTCCTTCCCTTATTGCCCACACAGCTACTTCAAAAGAAAGCTGCATACAGGACATGAGACTGAGATTTGAGGCCAAGGTCTGTCAAGGCAGTGCCTGTGATTTCAGCAGCATTATGGAAAAGTGAACGAGGTACAATGTTCCATGTTTGGCACAGAGAGGACTTCAGCACCTGTCCCCAGCATGTGAGAAATCCTTCCTGGTATGGCACTGCTATGACTTTTGTTTCCAAAAGCAGGACTTGTGCAGCCCAGTGTGGTGACAGCCAGCCAGATGATGACTGCTGTACTAGGACTGGTCTGTGAATGGTACTAGTAGTAGCATTTGTACTGTGGAAGGGCCAAGGGACTCTGCTATGCTAGGTATGGCACATATGTAAAACAAGAGCCATGCAAGGCTCCTCGAGGCATGCAAAGACTGCTGAAGAGCCCTGGAGAAGTGAAGGACTGTTCAAGGTCCCACAACAGGTTGATAGTTCAGCTGGCAGTAGAATTTGGAGAGGAAACTCTGCTGCTATGGCAGCTCCCCTATTGAATTTCTTTAATTTCTTAAAGCCAGGATTTTTCCTCTAGACCCAGAGATCGTTTCACTTACTAAACTGCTTGAGCAAGACACCTTTGTTTTGGTACCTGTTGAGTCCTTCCCTAAGGCAGGCATATGTGGGTTGCATCTGCTAATTCCTGGTTTGTACCTCAGTGATGGATTCCCGGACCTGTGCTGGGTGGCTTCTCAAATGTGATGATATTGTTGACCATCTCCTTTGCTGCTTAAATTCAGGGAATTACATAGGGACATCCTTTCTCCTTAGCTGATAGGAAGGAATTGTGGGGTACATATGTATTGTTTTTGTCAGCTGCTGTCAATATTAGAAACGTCAGGTTCTGTTGACATGGTATTTTTGACAAATAGACCCCTGTATTCTCCACTGTTCCCTGCTTCCTCTTCCACTATGTAGTTTTGCAGCAGGAGCTGTTGATGGTACCTTTCTGTTGTCTAGCTTGTGATGTGTTCTCAGTAGTTACGTGATCTCTGAGATAAAGTAGCTGAGATAAAAGCTTGGAATTTGGGAGTTTGCTCTTGACTCAGTCTAAGTCAGAAAAGTTTGACATTAAGTATGACCAGACTATGAAATATTAGTAGTGATTCTTGCAAGTGGCCTGTGACCTTGGTGTACAGAATCTCTGCCTTTTTAGGTGGACATTTAGCACCATTTCAGCGCCCTCAGGAGCTGGACAAGTCATTGTGTCTCTATGTACCAGGAACTCTAATGGCCTACTTTCCCTTTTTAGAAATGGTCACCCTTCATGTCTCTGAACTTGCCTGGCTTTGGCTCCTGGCCATGAGGTTTTGTCATGCCTTTTCCACTAGATTAATGAGACCTTTAATATCAGAAATATTCCCCTTGTAAGCATGGATCGTATCTTCTGATACATTTAATAGAGTTCAGTTCCATTTTCTTGCCATAGTTCAGACTCCCTGAGTTCAGACTCACTGTGGCTTCCAGCAATCTGCTTCTCCATCCCTGCTTTTCAAGTGTGAATAATGATACTCAGGATTTTGTCTTCCTGTTTTCCATCACTGTTTTTTTGCAAGCTGTTTTATGCCAGGAACATTTTCCTTATGATAGCTTTGCAGAGTTTCTGGCCTGTGAGTTCTTGACCTGGGCTGGGAATTTGAGGTGGTTACTGAGATATAAGTAACATTAAAATAAGTCCATTCAAATGCAGAGCTTGCTATGTCCCACTCAAGTTTTAACACTTATTCAAGTAAGAAAATAGCACATTCCCACACTGCTGCTCAACTTGAATTAAATCATCATAATGTAAATAATATTTTATTAATTTTTAAATTACTAGGAAACACATTAGGGAAAAACCTTTCAGGTAAGGTTCCAAGTTTGCAATAGTGATGATCTGAGAGGAAGTGATTGTTTGCCATGAAGTAAATTATACATTGGAGGAGCCTTTTAATATTCTTATTTAACATCCAATATCGACATATTTTTGGTCTACAGAAGCTGCAGTAGTGTAATATGCAAATCAATTGATTAAAGTTAATAATAGGTAGAATCACCAGGAATTGTGACAAAATGTATGTGTATATATATAATCTTCAGTTTCCTTGTATCTCCACTCTGCAGTGACTGATGAAATTTTCAGAATAAAAGAAACTTCTGTGGACACAGAAGTTGCAGTAAACAGAGTAATTTGGCTGTTAACCTCTGCGAGCTGCAGATGATGCATTGTGTCCATTTGCTCTTTTAAAATATGTCTGTTTATGCTTTGGCCAAGCAACACAGAAAAGCTTGGAAGAAAGTGCAATATTCACACCATTCGCATTCTCTGGCGAAATGAGGACCGCTTAGTCAGAATTGAAAAAATGGGTGGCAGTGCCATACAGGATCAAGGCAGCTGGATTTTTATCAGTGTTCAAGAGGCAGCAGTTTCCAATGAATGTTTTGCTCTATATGTTTGCTGCGTGTCATTTGCAGCAATATTTTTCAAGCAGGCAGAAGCCAAGGATTACCTTGGTCAAAAAGCCAGTACCAGCTAGAATGCCTGGATGCTGAAAGCTGTGGAGGCTTTTCCCCTTTTATGAAGTATCTAAATAGGAGCCATCCTCCAGAAAATACTGTCCTTCCTTTTCTGTTGAAGGGGTTGCTGGAACATTATATCTGCTCTCTAGAAATGGCAGGTCAAAGAAAGTTAAATCCTTCCCAGTGGCTTGGAACAAAGTGGCAAAGTGACTCTCACTTCTTCAGCTTCCCCAGAATCACAGAAGTAATGTCTAACACAGATTCCCTGAGTATTGTTGTAGCACAGAAAGTCTCTGTGCTGGCTTTCATCCTGGGAACACCCAGAAGAAAAAGCAGAAAACTGCTATGTGTCTACAGGTCCTTGGATAGAGAACCCTGGTACACCCACATTTCCTGTAGGTCTGGCAGGGATTAGGCTCCATGACTTTCCAGAGAATGCGTCATGTGCCAGTGGATATAGAAAAGCTACACCTTGCCACTCCTTGCCCAGAATTTAGGAGAACATCTGCAGCTGTCCATCTCCAGCATCATATAACTCTTGGTGAACTCTCATTTATGTGGGTTGCTACTTCATATTTTTTTCCTTTTCCACTGGCCTGTTGTAAATGGAAGAAAAATAGTCAACTGGAGGCAATCCCAAGTTTGGGGTCAGGAGTAATTTGGTATAGGTTTTAATATGGTATGGAGAAGAGGATAGGAAGACAATCTTTGGCTTGCTTCTTGTGTTTTAAGCTGGGAAATCAGAACACTAATTCTAGGACTCTCTGAATCTGGTTTCTTTCACAGCAGCTCCAGCATATCCCAGGGGTATATGGCAGATTCTGCCTGCATTCTGCCCTGTACTGATTAATGGCAAGACTTTAAGAGATCTCTGCTTTTGGTTCTTGGTTCAAGAGTGGTATTTATGGCTGGGCTGGCTTGTAAAAAGAGCCATGCCTTTTATTTTGGGGACTTTTTTTCCCCTGAAGTAGAGATATTACAAGAGTATCTTGGACAGTTTCTTTTTCTAACTTGGTTGATTGTAAAGCAAACAATGAGTTTGAATCCAAGTGATACTTTTCAGTTTGTATCTGAATTGAGATCAATTCATATTCATATAACTGAGCTACCTCAGTCAAATTAAATGCAGATCCCTTTTTTGACCTAACTTCTTTTTAAAGGAATAAGATTTAAAAAATCCAAGTCAAATCAGAAAGAAAATAATTTCACAATGTTTGCCCAGAGTTCAGGTCCACTTGAGATATCATTCAATCTCTAGAATATTTGTTCACAAGTAGATAGTTAGGTGGAATTTCCTGTCATTTGTCATTTTTTGTTAGTCATTCATGCTATTTAGAGGTTGCACAGAATACAGTCTCATTCCTAGGGTCCTGTTTTATGAGTCCACTAAAATTAAGCTTGGAGAGTTTTCCAGCCAAAACAGAGTTGAAACCAGGGTCCCTTGAAGGGACACAATAAAATAAATAAATAGGGAAGGATAACCTTTCATCTTCAACTTACATTTCTAATCCATGTAATTTTAATTTTTGAAAAAAAAAATTTTATTTCCTCAAACTTCCCTCCTACTTCCCCCCCATACACCTACATGAGCCCTGGTTTGAAGTCATCCATATGAACTACAGACCACAGTTGCTTTTCTAGATGCACCATGCCTGTGGCTCAGATTTTGTGGTAGTGGAAGAAAGAGGAAAACAAACCAAAACCCACCAGTGTTGGAAAGCAGTTTTCCTGCTTACTTTCTTTATGATTGCCTAACACCCCATCAATAAACAAGACAAGGGAAGGATGTCCTTAGCATTCAAGGTATGTTGGGAGCTCCATGCCAAGTGCTGAAGGCAAATAATGAAATAACAATGTTCATGTTAACAGAAATTAATTCATCTTGACTTATTGAGCTATCTGCCCTGGTGCATGGAAGAGAGGATGTGAAAGTTGTGCTGTTAGCTAGGTGACCAGCAGACCTATTCCTGGCAGAAGTATTTAAGCGAGAGACACCTTGAACGGAGACCATGAAGGGCTATTGCTTAAGGTAAATTCTTGTCAGTGGTACTAGTAACAACCCTTTTTGCCTCTAGTTTGTAACTCTTTACCTGGCAGATAGAGAGTAGACTTCGTGACCATCCCAAGAACAGGATCAGTATATAGTTCATTGTAGCTGCTTGCACAGTTTTGAGGCAATTTCCATTTACCTCTTTTTTTAATGGTTTAGTGAATCAGAGACAAGTGTTTGAGGTAGTGACAGAGGTGTGAAGTGGGAAGAATGGTTGAGGTAATTAGGCTGGTGAAAGGCTGATAGGTTGCTAGGCAGGTTGGCTGTATGAAGCACAATAGGAAATTTAGAGACATCTTTTAAGTCTTTAGCAACCACTCTATTGGGAAATTTTACTTTTCAGGCTTACATTTTGAAGGTCACTTGTAGACAGAGCATCCTAGAGGATCAGTGCTGAGAATTCAACAGTGGAGTGGATATAGGGAGGATTGATTAATAAATTTAGAAAATGAAGATGGAATTTTGTATAGGTGGTGAGATGAATCATCATATGGGAAAGAGATCAGAAAATGCCATGGGATTTTCAAGCACAATTTCCAATGAAAGTTTTCTACTTCTATCTTATTATGAGAAGTTTTAACTTGTAATTTCAGTCTTCTGGCCTAAGAGCACTCCAGGCTGTGACGAGATCTGTTTCCAGAAACAGAAGATGGTGGTAGAAGTGATGAGTATTTTCACCAGTCCTTGAATGATTCATGGGAGCTGTTAGCTGAGCAGTTTTTGCCTTGGAGACGATAATGCACACTCCTGGAATTACTGTTTAGTGGCCACTCTTTTCTCTGAAAAGGGAATGATAGAGGGAAAGTGAGGGTGTAGAGACAGACTCCTGTAGAACAGCTGGATAAGAAACAGATGTTTGTCTGTGGCTGAAGAGCATAGTGGGTCAATGTGGGCAGGTGTAGCTGAAATCTCTTCTGCCTTACAGCACTGGAGACCTGATAGGGAAAGAGGAATTAATTTAAAAACAGTGGAGAAATCCACCAGTACAGGACAGAAAACTCTTAGTGTATTATTAGTTCATAGACAAGGATAGATTTTCTTTTGCAGTATTTCCTTTCAGATTGTCTTTCTAGAACAAAATGAAAATTTCCTGGGATTTGAGTATTTTCTGTCTGTAGAACATGATTTCTTGATTGCTCTTCGTTTTATTTACTGGATGTTTCTTTGCTGTCTTGTGATATCTTCCCAGTAGATGGTAAGTTTTGTAGTGTGGGAATGACAACTGAAATGAACTTTATCCTTGAATTCTGTATTTCTGAGGCAGCATGTTTCCATGTGCAGAAAGGGAGGCTGACTTAAACATGGCTTAAGAAGTGGAAAATAGAGGTATATCATACTCTTGTCAAAATCTGAAGGAAAAATAAGCATTCTCGCACAGAAGTCTTACATACTTTTGGTCCCTAGGTATTTTGTTTGGTCTTTTAGATGTTGTTTTGTAGGGGCACACAATTTTCTTTCCTCATCCAGCCACTATTCTTTATCATGAATGTCATATGACTGCCTATCCTGGTTAGTCTTCCCAATGACTTTGCAACATCACCTGGGGAACTCTCTGCACTATCTTAAAATAATAAATTACTTTCTTAGTGCTATGCTGCAGTGACCATCTTAAAAAAATGAGAGAACTTGGTGGAACACAAAGTGATAATCCAGTCTATTAGAACAAAATCCTATTAAGAAATAATGACATTTGGGGTATGAATTTGAATTCTTCTCATGAAATGACTCATGACAACAGCTAAAACTGCTAGTTTGGTATCCCATTACATTATGTTAATTTCAAATTTTTCAGATTTTTAGATTTTAGGACTAGTATTGTATGCTACAACTAAATTTCACTGCTATCCAGGATTCTGGGTCAGTGCGGACTGTCTTGGCTAGAGGAAAATTATTTTCTTCCGGACTCCTCTGATTCTAAATAGCTTAGAACTCACAGCTCTGTTTTCCTAATTAATTTATCTTAGTTCATAAGAGTAGATAAAGGTTATGCATTCTGAGCAAGGCTTTATTCCCAGCTATGAAAATAACTTGTTTGATAAGAACCTGAATTATGAAAGAAACAAGGATGTAAAAATTACATTCTTGGTCTGGCTTCAAGGTCTTTGTTTATAACTTCACATGCTATTGTGATTTTTTTATTATTAGCAATATGGATGCTATTTCATGTAAATAAGTGTTTATTTTGATTCATTGTGCACCCTGATTTGAATAAGACATGCTGAAATTAAAAAATAAATTATATAGCAGTAAAGTAACTTGATCTTCACATAGCAGTATACATGTTAGAGCCGTTAATATCAGACTATGATTAACAAATCAAATGAAGTTCATGCTGGCAAAGAGAAGAGAGTAAGCTCATCTTGGTAGGTAGGACTGCAGCTTTTAATTGTGTGATGCCAAACTTCAGGATTTATCCTATATCTACTTCCAAAGTATATACATGCACCAGCATTATCTAAATTTTACTAGCTGTGAAGCTGCTCTGTTTGTCTATGGAAGCAATGGAAAATTCTGGTTGTTTTTGTGGCAAAAATGCTTTTTTAAGAATAAAATGAAGAATGTCTGTAATTTTTGCAGATTAGACCTTCTGTTGTACTCTTCAAGGAATATTTTTCCGTTATTGCTACAGGAAAAAGTAGATTATTATACTACAGATGTCTGAATTGCTTCAAAAGCACAAATACATTTTTTGCCTTATATGTCTGTTACAACTGTTTGGCTTTTGTTTTTCCTTGGAAAAAAATTCACATGAAGATGGGTAAATAATAGGAAGAATGGGATATTCAGGAACTGCTCTGCCTGGAGAGCCTTGAATTTACTTTGTTACCTCATAACAAAGTGAAAATCTTTCAAATACTGAATAGGCTAAGGAAGTAAATCTGCAGTGATTTTAAACTTGGTATTTTTTTTAAAAATAATTTTCTAATATTGGTGCTTGAAAGTTCCAATGGGTTATACAGGTAGTAAGGATATATTTTCATGTGTGAATAAATAGTATTTCTTACCAAAAAAAAAAAAAAAAAAAAAAAAAAAAAAAAGGAAAAAAGAAGAAAAAAAATCTTCTGGAGAGAAACACTTGTTCCATAAAAGATGAACAAGTGAGTGGGTTTTGTAAACCTTTTGAAAAGAGAATTTTTTTGTTCTTCTCTAACCCAAATACAATGACAAGAAGAAAATGTAGTCCAAATAGGTTCTATAGCCAAGCCTAACACTCAGGAGAATAAAGGCAGAGGACAAATATGTGGCCAGCAAACATATACTAGCACTGCACTCAGATGAACCTGCAGGTAGTGAGAAAGAAAGAACATATAGACTGCTAGGCAGGAGGGTTTTTTTAGTCTAACAACATGAGTTGCGCTTAAATGTTTCAGTACCTGCTTGATACCTTAGTCCCTGGGACCGTCTCTTACACCAACCCTTGACTCTAGGGAGATAACACATTTTCAGGACTAGGTGTGAGAGGGGAAGTGAGGAGACCTGCTTTCTGTTCCTCACTCTGTCACTGAGCTATTTGGTGAACTTGGAGCAGTTATTTAATTTCCTTGTGCTTGCGAGAAGCTTAGTGGAAAATCTTGTATCTTAGAGATGTGTAATTCCTACTTAATATTTATGGATGGAAATTTACCCAGAGCTGCCATCTGTTTGCATGTGCAGTACTTAAAGAATTTTAACTGTAAACTGGGTTTGGAATTTGTGTAAATCTTAGCAAGGAATTTTAGCTGGAACTGCTCTTATAAAATAAATGAATCCTATCACATCTACTTAATAGTATGTACAGAAGACTTTAGGGAAAACAGTTTAAAATATAGTAATCTGAAATGAGAATGGGATTTAGACTCATTTGCTCAGAAGCTTGTGTTCTAGATTTAGCTTTGATGCCAACAGTCAGGCAGCTCTCTTGAAAGTGCAAGTGGGTCCCAAGGATCCCAGTGAGTCAGGAATTTGATTTGGATTCTCTTGTAAAGGACATTTTCTAAACATCTTCTGCCATTCTTTTGATGTGACTGATCAGAAGAAAACACCATATACAGAAAAAATGACTCTCTTTCCCCAACAACCCTATGCCTGTTTTCTCTGATGATATTTGACCAGAACTGAAACTGTGTAGGTTGCGAGCTTTGAAGAGATAAAAGGACAAATAATGCTATAGGGAGAGGAAGCAAGTCAGATTTTTTTAACTCTTACATTGCTGTTGCTTCACTGGTTTTAAAATCTTAACCTAATGTAAGAAAAATAAATCATTGTAGAACTGATGTAAAAGAAGGGATTTACAGCCCAATGTGAATCAAATGCAAACCACAAGGAACTTCAGCACAAAATCTGTGAAAGAGCTGTTTCCAAGGCATGGGGGATTTATTTTTTTAATGCATTTCCTATGCCTGTGTGACTTGACAGGAAATCAAACAAAAATCACATATAGTAGTAACAGCTCAAGAGGTAGATCATTGATGAAGAAAATATTGGAGAAAATTATTACTTTCACAAGATGTATGCATTTTTTAGACTCCCATTCTGCATCCTAGCTATGCACACTTTTTTATCTGCTTAGATGAATAAAACCAAGAGAAGACAGACAATTGCAATGCTGTTAAATCCAGGGGAAATATAAAAGAGGTGGAATTAAAAAAAAATCCTAAGTCATCAAGTCATCAAGAATGGTAAAATGCCAACAATTTTGCTTGTGGAAGTGAGGCAGGTTTTGTGAGCTTTTCCCCTTCCTTAAAATAAATAAGTGCTTTAATGTTCTTAAGTACTTCTTAACAAGGAAGCTGGTGGTTGTAATAATATCCCCCCTTCACCCAGAGCAGAGGATCTATTCTGTTTCCTTTCACATATGTGGCAAAGGTCAGCTATTGAGAGCAACTTGTCTTTGCTACTGTGGGAGTCTGTGTATCTCTATTATTGGCTACTACTGTTTCAGTCCCAAGTGGTTTTTTTTATTTTTTTTTTTTAAGGCTTCAAGATCTCCAACTTATTGGGAGAGGAAATATATCAAAAAAAGGAACCCACAAACAAGGTTAAAAGCACAAATAAAGATGAAGAGAGAAATGGAAAGAGGAGGAGAAAAAAATAGGTGGGGGGGTTGAACAGTCCAATTTTCTTTGGAGAGATATCGCATTGTTGGGGCTGTCTGGCAATGTTCCAGGGCTTCAACTGAAAGTGAATTTCTTTTATTGAATTCCATCCAGAGATATCATAACCTCAAAAGGCTACTATTACCCAGAGGGTTTCAGATGAAACCATTTGAGTGTGACTTTTGAAATGCGAGAAGTTACAATTCTTTGACACCATGGGACCTGTCAAGGACCCACTTTCCAGACTATTGTTTCCATAATCCTTCCACCTACCCTATTGAGAAGAAAACATTTCCATTGCAGGCCTTTCTACCTCAGCAGGTGCAGAGGAAAAAAAAAAAAAAGGTCAAAAAGGCATGGCGAACTCCAAAAACCATCCCATGCCCTGACAAGCAGTATTTAAACATTGGCTTTTTGAATGTGCTTTGGAAGGTAGTGAAAGAACTCTAGGTTTCAATTAAACAGGTTACTCCTCTTGTAGTGATGATTATAGTAAAACAGAATGGCAAGTAAAATTGCTTGAAAAAGACATTAAAAATAATGCAGCCAGAAACCTCAGCAAAACCAGCATGCAGAAGATGAATGGGAAGCTGATGAGACACAACACCCTCAGCTTTCCCTGACAATCTAAGAGTGAAACACAACCACTGGTGGTGGGAATTGCTGTCATGTACCCCACCTTTCACTGGGTGAGGTGATGGGACTGAGAAAACTTGGAAGATGAGTGGCATCCTTCCTTTAGCTTCTGGAGGACAACATGTCAGCAATCTTACTAGAGACATCTGAAGTTAATCACTAGTTTGGAAATTTTGGCTGGTCTCCATAGATGCTATGATAGTTGTGTATGTATGAATGCACATTTTCAGCAGATTTTGAGGTTTTGGCTGCTGATAGACTGACTATGTGTAGAGCCCAAAGTGGAGTTGTAAGGATACTCCCACACTTACTAGGAGGTTTGTATGCAAGAGAAATAAATGTATAGGATGTGTAGTGCATGTCTTTTCCTGAGGACAAAAGAAAGTAGCAAAAGATGATTGTGTGTGTTTTGATATAAGCTCCACTCACAGGCTGTCTGTCAAGAGGCCAGAAAAGTACAGTGAAAAGGGGAGGAAGTCATAAAGCAGTAGGCAGGCTGCATAAAACACTGGGGGGAGGCAAATGGAAATAAATTTGACAAAGATCTGGTAAGAAGAAAAATACATAAAAGTGGCATGTGAGAGAAAGTGAGGAAAATGAAGTACATTTTCCTTGTGTGCAGTGACAACACAGTGTGGTTTTAGGCGTGGTGGGGGAGCTCTGGTTGACAGTGGTGCAGAAGTGGACAAGCTAGTTCAGAAATCTTTTGGGACCAGTTTGAAATTGGTGACCAAAAGACAAGCTGCACTTCAACTGTACTATGTGGGTGAGAAGGTAAATGTCTTATGATTCACTGCTCAGTAAAATCCCTGGTGGAGCTGAAAATACCTTTAAAAATTTCCTTCAGTGTCAAGCCTTTCTAGGAGAAAAAAGAGTAAATGATACATTTTTCTTACATTTGTCTTCAAGCAGGAGAGACAAGATGTAGGTGTGACAGTGATCCATTTGAATTCCTCAATACACCCACAAGTACTTGTAAGTTTTGTGGAACAGAGTATGAGATCAAGATAAGAAGTTTGATGAACAGTTCATGAAGCAAAGTGTTTCAGACCACATTTAGGTAGACAAGTGAGTTTTAAATGAATGTAGATATGTGGTGGAATAATGGATGTTGTGTGGAAAACAGCCTTAAGTCTTAGAACATGATAACATCCCTAAGTCCCCAAA